>NW_004955474.1:412165-490548 GCF_000276665.1 Chinchilla lanigera | reverse complement strand
TGTTTGTATTATTCTTATGCTATTTTGTAAATGGATGTCTGCTTGTTAATATGTTTTCCTTCGTTTATTTCTTAAAATAAAAGAAAATAAAAGAAATCGGGAAAAAATTCAACTTTGAAATTCTGTTTTAGGAAACAGTGAAGAGGCCTAGCGTATGACAAGTTGCTTTACAGGAAAACTTGAATAGAGTTGCGGATAACAGGACAGGCAGCCCCCTGAGGATTTCGGTGTTGAAAGTGCCGGCCAGGGGAGGGGAGTGGGGAAGGGGCTTCCCTAAGTGGGTGGCGGATGGGACAGGGTTTCTCTCATCACCTTCTGGAAGATGTGCAAATGCAATCTAGTACACAGCCGACACCAAAACCGCACAATCTCTGTTTTTAGAGAAACTGGAGAACACTTCCCAGTAACTCTAACACATGTAAGAGGCAGCAAATGCAGTAGGGAATAAACACCACAGAAGGATAAAGAGGGGAAAGAAACAGCGATGAGATGCTCAGCAGCCCCAGATCTCTCTGGATTCTCTTTGCCTCTCTAAAATCTTTATTAAAATGTATCTTGGCACTGACCATTATGACTCAGGCTGGATGGATCGAAGGCTTTGAATGCCCGGAGGTGAAGAGCTCACCTCGCAGTGTAAAAGACAAACCTTTTTTCACTGTAGTGGAAAGAGACAGATGGAGCCAGAAGAGCACCCTTGGCCCCAGAGCAGCTCAGAGTGTAGTGACAGAGCTCGTCCTAGAGGTGCCACCCAGCACCTCCTCCCTAACTCAGGACAGAAGCATGCTGCAAACAGCAGGCCCAAGAAAACCCACCTCATTCACTGGTGAGTAATAGGAAAAGGATTGGGTGAAACATCAATGCATGTCCCTATGCGAGGGCAAGCCCAGGGAATTTGCAAGGGTGATGAAACTATCCTGATTCTAGTGGTGAATCATGTGTCTTTACATACATTAATGGTACTGCACTCCCAATGAAGTGGATTTTATTATATGCAAATTTTACAATAAGAGGATATGTTTTTAAAATGGCAGAACCAAGGAAAAGACAAAGCAAGAGGCAAAAACAGTTTTGAAGAATTTAGCAACAGGGCTGTGGTGGAGCTCAGTGGTTGCCTATGATGTGCAAGGCCCGGGGCTTGATAGACAGAGATCTGAGATTCAGACAGACAAACAGACACACACACACACACACACACACACACACACACACAGAGCAACTTATCAATGAACCCAACAAAGATGCTGTCATGGGAAAGCTGAATATTGTGACCATTTTACCAAAATATTTTAAAATTAGAATTAATAGATTAAAAACAGAGTAAAAGACTTGAATCCATTAAAACTGATTTACAATGGCCAGTGCTGAGACACACTTGAGTAAAGATCCTGCATGTGAAAAGAATCTTCAGAGCGACCAGACACATTCAGATTTCTACATTCCCTTGCAAAAAAAAAAAAAAAAGATAGAGCAATACTACAAAAGGCTCTTGTAAAGAAACAGGAGCCAAGAATTTTATACACAATGCCTCCAGGATCAAGAGATGGGAGTCATGTTGAAAATGCAAGAACTCAGGAAACAGTAGTCCCGAAAGGGCCTTCCTGAGGAACCTGCTAGAACACGCACTTCAGTTCATCAGAGTGTGTCTGACAAAACTGACCAAAGCGCCATTGGAAAGATTTAGAAATATTTCAATATCCAACTAAGACTTCATAGAAGTACAAGGATTGGGGTGACAGACTGGGATTCTCATCCCTCCTAAACTTATGCTGAAAGGGAATCGCCATGGAGACACCATTAGGAGGCTCTGAAGAGGTTCTGGGACAGGAAGGTGCTGCCCTTGAGCGTGGGTGGAGGCTGTCGCGTGGGACAAGTTCAGCACCCTTAGTCTTCCTTTGCCTTCTTTTGCCTTCTGCCCTCTGCCACGGGCTGCTAGTGCACAGGGGCCTTCACCAGATGCCCGTGCCCTCCCCTAGGACGTCTAACTCCAAGTCTGCCAGGAAGTCAGTTCTCTTCAGTAGGAAGAACAGAACTAGTCTGTGGTATTTTCCTACAGGGGCACAAAGTAGACAAAGACACAGAAGATTCAAATGCTATGTGCTTTGACTGTGTAGAAAATATACAACAACCAAAATTAGAATTTAGAATGGGAAGGGGAAAGATGAGGAAGTTTGCTGATAATCTAATACATGATATTGGGAATTCATAAATATCATTTAAAAAGCTAACTACCCAGTAATTGAAATCTAAGAATATTTAAAAATGTATAGTATGTACTCTAAAAATTTTTTTATTGGTAAAAGAGAAAAATGGGGTCAGAAGAGAAAATGAAAACATTTTATGAATCCTTTGACTGATCAATACATAGCATATATAGAAATAGAGAATTCAGTGTACTATGACATTATAATTATTAAGCTGACCATAAACCTTCCTAAATATTAAACAGAAAAAAATATACATAAATAAATAAAAATAGCAAACAAAATAGAAAATAATGTGATAATTCCAATAGTATATACTATCATCACAATATATATAAAGTTTCCTAAGTTATCTATTCTTAAATTGATTCACAAAGCAAAACCTTATTGTACACTGTACCAATCCCATACTCTATACATGATATATAATATTATGACACACTCACGTGTTCTTTCTAAAATGAAAAACAAAAGTGTTGGAACAAAGGTTCTACAACAAAAGTATTCAGAGTTCAGAAATGTTCAAAAAGCAAAATATGGGCAAATCCTGTAGGAAAATGTCTCATATGACAGCCGATGCTCTCCCTATCATGTGAGGGAAAAGTGCACAGAAGTAGGACAAAGGTGTGCATGTTAAAAAGCAAAGAGGCTTTTCAGATTTCATTTACTCTTTCAGTTTCTTATACTAAGGAGACAACCCTTTGTTTACACACGTGAGTCTGATTTATTCACTGATGAGTATGGTCTCTGGTTGCATCTATTTACCTATAAAAGTCTCAAATTTATCCTTCTTTATAGCTGGGTAATACTCCATTGTATAAAAGTACCACATCTTTTTTATCCATTCCTCAGTGGATGGGCATTTGGGTTGTTTCCACGATTTAGCTATGAGAAATTGTGCTGCTAGAAACATGGGTGCACATACATTGCTGTAGTATGATGTTTTCAATTCTTCTGGAAAAATACCCAGGAAAGAAACTGCTACAAAGGAAAGAACGACTGGGACAACGGAAAGGAGAAAAGAAAGAAAGAAGAAAGGGAAAAATACACACATACACACACACCATAGCTAAGATAACTGTACTACTAATTTCTATTGGTTTACTGAAAGGAACAGCTAATGCTTAATTTCTTTTTATCAATCTTGCATCCCTATAGCTGGTAATCTGAACAACTACTTTTAAGATAACAATATGCAGTATAACAATCATTGTTGATTTCCTATCAGCTTGTTTGGAAATTCTGTATTGTTTTTAATGTTATTTTTAAAATTTTTATTCTTGTAAAAAAAAGCAAAGAAGCAATTCACGTGGAGATGTGGCAATGGAAAATACATGGAACCAATAAAAGAGAAATGGAATTGCTTGTATAGAAATTGCAGAGGATATAAGTAAAAATATATTACACTTGTTGAAGTTAATTCATCTTTTAAAACTCAGGACAGATCAAGAAAACAGAAAATGTAAACATGAGTATATCTGATACTAAGATATCAAACTCAGAAAACAGATAATGTATTTTCTTTTTATGTGCTCAAATAATTTTTTTAATTGGTATGGTTTTGGTTAAAATTTTTAAAATGAATACCAAAATTTAGATTGTCAGATAAGCTATAAATAAATCAGTAAAGTTAAATTCTTGATAAGATTAGAAATTAAAAAGTTTTGTTGGAAGTTAAAAAAAATTCTTTTTCAAAAAATTCTTGGTTTAAAAAGGAAACAAAACAGCACGGCAGGGTTTTTAGAAACATTTATAATGAAAGCACCTCCTATTAGAGCCTATAAAATAAATACAAACTGATTCTTAAAGGAAAATTCATAGGCTGAAATTATTACATCAGTGAGACAGAAATAAGAAAATAATCATTTAACTTCAAAAGTGCATAAAGAAAGATAAAATAGAAAAAGGTCAGTGAACACAAAAGTTAAATGTGTCTGATGAATTAACCTAAAAATATATTATTAAAACCTTACGAGAATGCAGCGAATTTTCCAAGTGAAAACTGAGTAGGTAGAAGTAAAGAGATTTTGAATATCATGTGAGAAGATATATTAGAAGGAAAGGCCTTGCTGTAAGAGCCATACGAAAGATAAAATACTTAGAAATAAGCTTAAGGAGAAATGGGCAAAATGTATGCGGAACAAGAAAATCTCTAAGCCAGCAGGAAAAGACAGAAGCAGGACTGAGGATGTAAAGCAGTAGGCCGTGCTCTTGGACAGAAGCATTCAATACCGTAACACTGGCAGTTCTTCCCGTGTTCACTACAGATATAATGCAATTCTGAAACAGTACTTCTGCCTTTTAGAGGAAGTACATCATCTGGCACTGATGTTAAAATAGAAAAAAACGAAAGGGTGACTAAGAAAACTGCAAAGGAAGAACAATAGGGAGGAACTAGTAGTAGGTGGGGGCGGCCCTCCTTTCTGTCAATGGTACCGACATCCACCCGGTCACTTGGAACAAAAGCCTCAGTGATTGATTTTCTTTTTTCTACTCACTGTAAAACATTTGCGTTACATCCCAAAGCATCAACATTATGAAGCACCCTGCCATTTCTTGGTTCTCTTCTGCTCACAGGACTCCCTTGTACCTCAGCAACTGCACAAATGTTCTCTGGTTCCAAACAGGAGCCTCTCCAATGGGTGTGCACTTGCATGTTCTCTCTCTCTCTTTCCTCTCTCTCTCTCTCTATCAAAACCAACACAAAGCCAAGACCTCTCACTTTCCATCAGTGTTATTTTCAGAAAAGAACTGAAAGATACAGCATATCTTTATATGCAGTGATTATGTACATACATATAATTAACAATCTGTAAAGTTTCCGGCAAAAGAAAAATGAATTTCAATCTGCATGGCGACATCATTTTATGTATCATTGGCTTACTTGAGATTCTTATATGAGTCTGGCGGGCAGTTTCCAGGGAAACCTCAAAGCCAACAATCACATTTAGACTCATTTCCGTAGAGCTTACGAGCCCAGTGATAACCAGGCCAGGGAGAGGCTTTCAGCCTGCTCTTTAGAGATCCAATGATGCTTCAAGAGACAGAAACAAAGGAGTCAGAAACAAATGTGTTCCAGGGACGCCTCAGACTCTTCTGCCTCTCACCTTGCTGGTGATGCCTCAGTACCCGCTGCTGGCCCTACAGCTGGCTTTCCTGGAAAGAGAGTCTTATTTAACCCGTCTTCCTCGGCACTGCAAACTGTCTTGTGAACTTCCTCCAGTGAAACCTCTGGCCTGATCCGCTAGGCCTTCCCACCTCCTCAGAGTCTCCCAGGGACAGGCCCGCAAGCTGCAGCAGCTGCTCCAGGGAAAGGTACGAATCCCTGGCCCCCGAAAGGACTTTCCCACGGTTGGCTTGACCCCACAGAGCACAGCCGATAGCCTACACTTTTAAGAGCACAGAGAGCCAGACTTTTTTTAAAAATTATAAGCAGAGTTTGAATCGAGTTTTCTATGCCCTGTGCTTTTCATGCTTGCCAGACACAGAAAGAATAAAAGACTCAGAGCTTATCTCCTGGCATCTTAGAATTTTTTAAGAATTCAATAATTAACTACTGGGAAAGTTGTGTTTGTGACTGTGCAAAGTCCACAGTCAAGCAGGAACTGTCCACCGGAGGCACTGAGCAGTTTTCCAGGTAAAATAACACACTGGAGAAGGTGGTAGCACCGAAGCAACACAGAATGCCGAGCTGAGGAAACAGCTGCTGTTGCATCTGCTGTAGTTTGAACCTGACGTGTCCCCTAAAGGTCCATGCGGCAGAGCTCGCTCCCCAGGCAGCCACTGCCGGGAGGAGGCAGAGCCTTCAGGAGGTGGGGCCGAGGGCAGGCTTGCAGGTGTTGGGGGGCCTGCCCTTGAGGGGACCATGGGGCTCTAGTCTCGTCTTCGGCCTCTTGAACGTAAAGTGAGCAGTTCTGTCTTCCCACCTGCTCTGCCATGATGGGTCCAGCTGGCCATGGATGAAACCTCTAAACGGTGTGCCAAGATAAACCTTTCTCTCTGTGAGCAGATCAGCTCAGCTGTTTGTTACAGTAACGGACAGCTGTCTGCCGACCATCCTAGTGAGCAGCCCCCAGGATTACTCGCTCTTCGGTGCATCTGAGGCGTCTCTCCCATGCCGTGTCTGACCCATGATTGAGCAGAGTAAAATGTGCCTGTGCTGTCACCACTGTTGTCAGCACACCCTGGTCCAGGCCCTGCCACCTCTCAGGTGGGACACGACCCTGCTCTGAGCTGGCTTTCGGAACACTCATCTTCCCGCAGACGGCCGGACTTCCGGAAGCCACTCTCGACAGCCAGTAAATGAACGGCTCGGCACCACGCTCCGGTAGGACCTGCAGGACCTTCAACCCTACCCGTGCTGCAAAACCTCCACAACCACTTCTGTGTAGTTTCTTAGCTTTTAGGTGCTCTAACTGTGACAGCGTCTGCCACTGTCATGAACCTAACTGTAACTACTTGGCTTGTAACCAGCATTATAACCAATTCCATATTTATCCAATATTTAACAAGCTCTTTAAGTGAGACTGTTCCATTACACACAGCAGAAATACTTCTTAAAGTAGTATGTCTACAATTCTCTCCTCAGAGGTCATTGCTACTATAAATTTGTGTTTATCTTTCCCATGTTTACTTTGACATTTTTACTATGTATGTACCTATAAGTAAGGCACAGATAATAAAATATAATGTTTATTACATATGATTAGCTAGTCTATAATTGTATTTAAAAAAGCTAAAATAGAGCTTGCTTTGGCATCATATATACTAAAAAGGCTAAAATAATTCTCTATGGTACTTTATAGACAAAGTATTTAAAATTGAAATTTAACGGGAGGTTAGCATATAATATACACACGCCTATAAGAAAAAATTCATTGTGAAGTACTGGCTGGAATACAGCAACCTCACATTTTTATCAAATTCTATGTAAGCTTTTCTAAATTTTGAGGTTAGTCCAATTCTTATCAAAAAATCTAGCTATGGTCCCCAAAAGCCAGCCCAAACCCAGTAGAAAACAAAACTGCAAATAAAGTAAAAAAAAAATTATTCCGCTCAAATCACATTACCTTCAAACCACATTACCCCACCCCTGATGGTACAGCTATTAACTGAACCACAGTAACTGAAATGACGCAACAGCTACAGCTACCCCCACAGACTGAACTCGCTGTGGGTCTGACCCTGTCATGACTGTTTTCCATTTGTACCTCACTTAACCTTCACAATATCCAAGTAAAGGAGATGTTAATATTATTCCCATCTTGCAGATGAGGAAAGTAGAGGTCTACACAGATTAGATGACCTGTCCAAAATTAAGGGCACAGCACGGCAGAGCCTGAGTCCAGGCCTGTCCTCCTGATACAGAATCAGCCCTATCTTCCTGTGCTGGGGTCTGCACTTCCGGTGTGGCCTTGGGAACAGTCTCTAAAGCTCATTTCCCTTAGCTGCAAAGTGAGAATGATGTTAATAGTTCATGAGAAAGTATTGAGCAAAACATGGAGCTATATAATGCTGTCTATTATTTTGAGATTAAAAAAAAATGCTGAATAAAGAACAACCTATTTATCAGCTCTTGGTCAAAATTTTCTAAGAAAATTTTACCAGGTAAACACCTGTGATTATTTTACCTTGCTTAACACACAAACCATGACGCAAAGATAAATACAAACCAGTATTGTTACGACCCTCCAAGACATCAGTAAGCAGGAAGAGAGTAATCTAAAGGGAACACTGAAACAGAATGAAGCTTTGGAGATGGATGTGAGGGAGCTTATCATAGCACCGGAGCTGCCTCGGAACTGAGCACTTAGCAAGCTGCCTGGACTTCCTGTCAGGCCCGAGTTTACTATGATCTTCCCGCACATGTTGGCTTCCGGCAATATTTAAAGCCACAGGCACAGAAAGGGAAAATAATTCACCAAGGTGATGCCTATACATGGTGTGTGTGTGTGTGTGTGTTGTACACAAGCAAGTGCATGTCTATCACTCTGATTTAATATCAGAAAGTAAAAAAGTATCTCCTCTCTTTTTTGGAACTGAAGAAAGCAATGAAGTACTTGTTATATGAAAGATGAGTATAGAAGGACATATATAGAAGGACAGATGGGATAATTATAATGTTGATGTCTAATGGTTTATTGAAAGGAACAGTTAATACTTAAATTTTTTTGAACAACTTTGCATGCTTATGTCTGGTTATCTGAACAACTGATCTGAAGGCAACAATATGTAACATAACAACCATTGGTGAATTCCTACCATCTTATCTAGCGAAGCTCTGTATTATTTCTAATTTTTTTTTCTATTATTTTTATTTATTTATTTATTTATTTATTTATTTATTTATTTATTTATTTGCTTTTGTTTTTTGGTACCGGGAATCAAACTCAGGACCTTGCACTTGCCAGACAGGCACTTATGCCACTGAGCTGTATCCCCGGCTCAATTTTTTATTCTTTTTAATGGTTTGCTCCATCTTGCATTCTTACATCTGGCAATCTGAGCAATTTCGTTAAAGATAACAATATGTAATATAACAACCACTATTAATTACTATCATTCTGTTTTGAAACTCTGTACCAATTTTATTGTTTTTGCTTTGTTTTGTTTTTGTCTATATTGTTGTTGTTTTTTTTTATTCTCTTTAAAATGAAAAGGCACCCCCCCAAAAAAGATTAAAAATAGCAGTAAAGGAAGCAATAGAAGTCTCTAACACACACACAGACCAGTAACTACTGCTCATAAAAACATGAACCTCATCTTTTTGCCCTGTCGGGACAAGAGGCAAAATCTAGCAGTTGGCGATGAGCTGAGTGACCTCATATTCTCTCCCTACTGCACTGGCCAAGGTGACCATGACTAACACCCCATGGTCCCTCTGCTGGATCTCCTCCCAGCCACCCCCTGGGCCTGCCCCAGGGCACTGTCTGCCTCCAGCTAAGAGGCAGCTGGGATGGTGGTGAGATGGCACGCTCCCCCGAGGAGAACCAGCCACATGCTCGCAAACACTGGCGAGTCTCCAGGCTTTTTCAGTGACTGCTCCCTGAAGCTCAGTGACTACTTGCCTAAGCTAGATGAGCGCTTACCCAGCCTAGGCCCCAACCTTCTGTCTGTAAGGTGAACTAACTTGCTGTCCTGTGAAACACCAGGACCTTGTCACTTCAGGAATTTCACATTATTTTCCCAAGATTTTGAGAACTTTCTGAAGTGTGATTTGTATGTATCTAAACTTTTTATGACATCTCACCTTTCTTTATGTCTACATTATTAATGATTTAAAGAAATATAGCTGACCAAAAGAAATAATAGGAACAAAGGGGCCAAATATTTTCATCAGCTCCTTTATTCACGTCTTAGACATTCACACTATTAGATGAAGAATGAAGAAAACTAACTGCATAAACCCAAAATTATGCACACTGACATCATCAAGAACTCTTACGAGGTGCCCTGAGAAGGAAGGAAGTCACAGGACTGCGTCAGTCCGGGGTCCTACCCACCTCCCGGTCGCTCGTGGTCTCCATCTGTGTGCAGGAGCATGGCGATAGGCAGGCCCACGTGCTTGGATCTTCCCACCACAACCACATTTTTCCCAAAGGTGTCGATTCCTTAAAATACAGAGTTCGATTTAAATGCAGGATCAACAGCAAGAAGCATACACCTGAGCAGTCAAATGAAGACTTGTTTAGAAAACGCTAATTAAATCTGAATTGTGTGGCTTGTCTCTTCTATGCCTGTATTCAATTATTTATGTGTATTTCCTCTTATGCTTCTTGGATTTGTCCCTTACTTCCTCTCTGATTATATACCATTTAAAAGCTACAAACATAGCCGGGTGTGATGGCCCATGCCTGTAATCCCAGCATTCGGGAGGCTGAGGCAGGAGGATTATTGCGAGTTTGAGACCAGCCTGGGCTACAAAGTGAGCTCAAGGCCAGCCTGAACTGCATAGTGAGATCCTGTCTCAAAAAGACAAATAAATAAATAAATAAATAAAACTACAAATACCTTCAAGTCACCATTAAATTGCTTTTAAACATTGTAATCCACATGAAGAAATAGAAGTGCTGTGCCTTACTATATACTAACTACTAATTATAAAATATGCCAAGTAATAATATTAGGCTTAACAGGCAATCCAACACGGAGCAAAGGTAGGCTCAAATAAAGTAGAAGAAGGGCATTTTTCACAAGGCTCATGTGCTTTACTCCATAAGAAAGAAGTGCTCAACTTAGAGCTTTAGAAAGCTGCAAAAGGTAAAGCTTGCAGATTTAAAATACTCCACCTCTTTTGGGCTCAGTCCTTCATAAGTAGAAGAAGTTAGAACTAAAGTTTTCCAAGTTCTAATACCATACATCTATGATCCTCGGATCTGCTTTCTCTTGGAAATTTGTCATCAGTTAGAAAACAGCAGATCAGAGAGGCCAAGATGCTATGAGAAACGGCAGGGAGAGTGGTGGGTACCGGAGTCCCTACCTCCAGGCAGGCGGTATTGTCGGCGACTGGGCCTGCTTCACAGAGCACTGACCACCTCTGGGCACCTGAGAATGATCCAGCGTGACTGTGTGGGCATAACTCAAGAGGAATGCTTTTGACAGGAACCTGGGGCAACAGAGGTGGTTCCTGGATGATCAGCACGTTATTGTAGTAAGGAGAAATGTAATATGCACCCATTTTGGAAAGTGTTCATCAAAATGCATGAAATTACGGAGTCGTAAATCTTACCTGGAAAAATTCACCCCTTACAACTTGCAACTGCAGTTACCTGAACCCTGGCACATGTTCTTGACTTTACTCCATTTTGGATTCCGTTTTGATTTCTATAGCTTCATACCTGCCTACAGGCCGAGGCTTTATGGGTTATCATGTTCTGCCGTTCTACAGGCCTGAGGTAGCTCCATCCGAGCAATGGACAAATGCTCAGTCAAGCCTCTGCCACCTATGTCCTGCAGACCCCAGGTTACCCACCTGTCCTCCTGATGATCTCCCAGACAGCACCAGCAGTGGCAGGGATGAAGGAACGCTGGTCCAGGCACAGTCTCCCCACATTAACAACATGAAAACCGTCCACGTCTTTTTCTGGGGCAATTCCATTGCATATGGTTCTCTCCTCCACGTGGTCTGAGAAGGAAATAAAAATGGTCTCCCTTAAATCTCTGTGATGCGGAAACCTGGAATACGAAACACCGGATCTGCAGTCAGGTCATGTAGGATTCAGCTCCAGGAAGATGCGCAATCATCACTCCCTTCTGGCCACCAAAACGGTGAGCCAGGTGCTTGTGCCTGGCACTGGGATTCACTGCTGCTGGAGCTTGTGTTTCTGTGGGGCCTGGGGGAGCTGGGCTGGAGAAGGGCCCGGAAATAAGACAGCTCAGGAAGAGCTGAGAGAAGCGGGCCTGATGTCTCTGCCTCTACAGGTTTGCATATTTAGAGGGGGTAAGTCCTACGTGTATGATTCTACAAGAATAATAAAGCAGTGAAAAAGCAAACTGAACATCTGAACAGTCACTGAAACATTCTTTAAACAGTGTTTTTCCACTACAAGAAATTTCCGCTAGTAGGCTGTTAAGAACTTTGAGCACTGCACATTCAAGGGCTTCTCTCGGGTTAAAAACAGTTGTAACATCATTAGCTTCTAGCCTTGTCTTAAATTATATCACATAATAAACATGTAAATATCACATACATGCATGTGTGTGCATACACACACACACACACACACACACATCCTTATGCTGGGGCATAGCACAATGAAATCCAAAATATCACCATATGAGAGGAAAAGAACAAAACCTGAATGAGGGAAATAAACAAGATAGGGGATGCTAACTATCTCATTTTTACAAGTATAGAAACACAAAGTATAAAATATAATGGGTTCTTTCTGTTCTACACGAAGTAGCTTAGGTTACCATTAAGCCAATAACTAAGCCATGTGCCCAAAATATTAAAATAAAATGTATTTGGTATATAAATCCACTGTACAATGGTTGCTGCTTAGATATAACTTTTTAAAACTTTATAAAAGCACAAGTTAGAACTGTTCATAAATATCTATGTCTTCAAGCAGGGTGGCATGCCCTATAATCCCAGCACTGACAGAGGCTGAGGCTGAGGCAGGAGGATCATGGGTTCGAAACTAGCCTGAGCAATTCTGCAACTTAGCAAGACCTGTCTCAAAATAAAAAGTAAAAAAAAAAACAAAAAAAAACAATAAACAAGCCCTCCCATTTATGAGCTATGTCTTCTGTCTTTGTATTCTAAAGATGACTACTCTCCCCTTACTCTATTTTATTTATTTATTTAGTTTTTTGCGGTACCAGGGATCGAACTCACAACCTTGCGCTTGCCAGGCAGGCGCTTATGCCACTGAACTATACGCCCAGCCCTTTTTTTTTTCTTATTTCTTTTTTCTGGTACCGGGAATTGAACTCATGACCTCACGCTTGCCAGGCAGGCGCTGTGCCACTGAGCTAAATCCCCAATCCCTCCCTTACTCTAAATAGATCCAATTGACCATCACCTCACCAGTCCTTTAAGTATATAAAAGAGTCACCTGAATAATTTTCAAGTAAAAACTGGGTCTTTGAAATATCCCTCCACTCAATAGTTTTTCTTTTTCAAAGACAGAATATTCTACAAGAGTAAAACCTCACCTGTTTTCCCTAAAGCCTAAAGAACATTACACAAACTTTTAAAAAATTACATGTTCAACTGCTTTGAAGATAACAATATGCAATGTATTAACCATTGCTAATCTCCTATTATCTTGTTTTGAAATTATGTATTATTGGTTTTTTTCTCTTTAAAATAAAAGAAATTACATGTTTAATTTACTTTTTAAATAAAAAGTGATGATTTTAACAACCTGGATGATGACTATGAAAGAAACACCAAATGTGATGATGGTGGTGGTGAGTCATGTTTTAGTAACCTACCACTCAGGACATGGATGTCTTTCACAACAAAAGCAAAAGCTTTGTAAACGCAAAGAACAATTAGTAAAGGACAATTATATCTGAAGATTCCTTTTTAGTGAGGGCTCAGATTAGCTGATTGATAAGAGCAAAATCCACTAATATATATATGGGCTGAGACACTGACTAAGGAATTTTAAAAGGACTTTGGTAGATTTTAAGAGCCATCTTATCAGTGAGCTCCAGTTACCCTGAATTCTACCTTCTCCTGGTCTTTGCTGTCCCCTTCACTGAAGGTCATGCTGAAGCTGTAACAAATAACTCATTTCACACATCAGGTGAAATACGTGAAATGGAAGCGTCTGAAAAAGCTCCTGGAAAATTGGTAGTCAGAAGTAGACATGTGATTCTAGACCTGTCCTCTTGTATACTGTGCTTCTTTTTCTTTCTTTTGTCAGTGTCTTCTCCTTCCCTTCTCTTTTTCCTCCTCTTCCTCCTCCTCCTCGTTTTTTGTTTTCTGTTTGGCTGGGGTCAGTGTTGGAGATGGAACCCAGACCTCAGTATACTGAGCACATGCTGTATCACTTATCTGCTTAAACAACTTCAGCTCAAACCATAACCTAGATTACTGTTTCAGGACAATTTTGTCTCAAGATGCTTAATCATTGGTAGTTAAAAAAGACGTGCGGACATACACAAAGTGTACAGAGAGGCTTCAGAAATGCTGCTATTACTTAGCCAAAAAGTATGAGTAAATGAAAAATGTCAAGTTCATACAAATCAGGAGGTATATAATTCAAGCTCTATTACCTCAGGAGTAGATTAAATTTCACATGCATCCTTTTCCAGAAAAGTTCTACCTTTTAGTATACAATGTAGAGTACATAGCAATAATTTTAATTAGCATACTTTAATTTGAATAATGGCTTACAATGGTCTTCGTAGTTACTAGGGCCAAGTATAGCAAAGGTATCGTCTTTATTTTGAAAATGAAGCTCAGAGTTTGAGCCTCAGCCAATACGAACTTACTATTGCAGTAACAGGGGAGCTTCAGAATTCAAATCCATATTGGCTTGCTCTAAAACCATTTTTTCTTCTGCATCACACGGAGACCATAATACACACCAAGCATTTTAACCATTCAAAAAGTAAAATTAGAGAAGCCTCCCCTTTCCCCAATCCTAGTGAGATATGTGATCACCCTAAACTATCCCAAGAAATGCAGTTTCTTCTAAGCCTTCAAATACAACTATTCCTGGAGTAAATGATACATATCTAAGCATGTATGAAACAATAGTCAGAACTAATGAAGTTAAGTTAGCAAGATCACAGATCACTGTACATCTACATACAAGCAGAAACTACCAGAGGATGACAATTTAAAAATACTATTTACCATACCTTACTAATAAAACATTCAGAATAAATTTTAAAACTCAAGGGTGACTTCTATAAGAACTGTTGAGCATTGATTCAAATAAATGTGAGATATACTGTGTTCATGAGTTGGAAGACTCATTAATATCGTCAATTATCCCAAACTGTCCACACATTACTGCCTTGGTGTGTTAGGCAAAATATGTCCCTGTAGCTCTGTGGGCTGGGTACAAGCTTTACTACATGGGATTCTGGGGTATAGTCAAAGTCTAAACTATAGCATGTGGCAATTTTTTTTAAAGAAAATAGTACAAAAAAAGAAACAATAGCAAAATACAAACAGAAGAAAGCAAGGACATTAAAAACGATATGGGGTTTCAAACCAAATGATAGGGATTAACAGTGGTTGTTATATCACATATTGTTATCTTCAAAGAAGTTGCTCAGATTACCAGACGTAAGAATAGAAGATTGATCAAAACATTAAAGGGAATAAGAAAATAATAATTTAAAAGAACATCAGAGACAATACATAGCTTCACCAGACAGGATTGTAGGAATTCACCAACGGTTGTTATACTGCATATTGCCCTCTTCACATAAGTTGTTCAGATTACCAGATATAGGCACACAAAATTGGTCAAAATATAAAAATATAAAGAAAACCTTTTAATCATTAACTGTTCCCCTCAATAAACCATCAGACATCAGCAGTAAGCATGTGGCAATTTGCTGGGAAAGGAAAGCCTTTTCAACAAATAGTACTCTAAATGCTAGGCAGCCATAGGTGGTAGGAGTTCTAGCCATGATTCCAGCGTCACACTACACAGAAAAAGTAGTAAGAAAGCAATTATTAACTTCATAAAGGCTAAAACTATATAGTTACTGAGTGAAAACTTTAAAGAATATCTTTGTGGACTGCTTATGTTTTTAGAATATAAAACACAAAGGAAAAAATTAATTCAACTTCAGAAAAGTCAAAATGTTAGGCCCATCAAATGATGCTGCTAAGATACTGGGAGAAAATATTTGTTAAACATACATCTGACACAGGAATAGTATTGAAATATATAAAGAACACATACAATTTAATCATTAAAAGATGAATAACTTTTCTAAATAAGCTGCATACTTAAAAAGGAAAGAAAGATATTCTGATGGACAATATGAATGTGAAAAAACAAGATTACTGGTTACCATAGTGTGAGGATGACAGGTAAGGACAGGGGCTGACTGGGAAGTGTATGAAGAAATTCCCTCCACTGAGGAAAATATTCTGTATTTTGATAGGGCTTTAAGTTACATAAAAATTTGCATTTTCCAAAAATGCAAATGGAATAGTACATTTAAAATGTATGTATTCCAATTTTCACATAAAAGACTGAATTTGTTAATGATATACACCCTGAAGTTCCAGGAGAACAATATGTGCTCCTGACTTTAAGTGCTCTAAAAATAGGATGGACTGATAGATGAACAGATGGACACTTGTATGACAAAGGAAACACAGCAAAAGGTTAAGAATGACAGAATCCGGGCTGATGGCATGTGAGGGCTCATGACATCATTCTTTAAATTTTTCTGTATGTCTGATTGTTTCATAATAAACTTTTTTGTTAGGGGACAAAAATAGAAACTGTTTTCCAACATCCTGATCTCATGCTCTACTTTTTTTCCCCCACAGCTAGCAGCTTCCAAAAATATAGTTGCTTCTTTATTATGTTTATTTTTTATTTTCCCTGATATTCTACAAAGACAGAAATTTTTGTCTTGTTTTCTTCAGTGATGCATTCCACAGCCAAATAATAGTGCCTGGAAAATAGGAGACACTCAGTAAATACCTACTCAATAAATAGCTACTGACTACTATTACCTTTAGCTTACGGATGAAGCAGCTAAGGTAAAGTTAGTGGACAACTGGGAACAATTAGAATTGGTTATTAGAAGGAAAAAATGTCCAACCCTTCTATATCCTCTGATACTCTTCCTTTAAAAACATAAAGAACAAAAGTATGTTTCACTAAAATCTTTGTTAATGTCTTTGCATCTGTATTTTGTATGCCTGATACTATTATATCCTCCAATATAACTTTAGGGTAAAAGATTCATATTTCTTTATTTTTTCATTTATTTCTTCCTTTCAGGACCTGAAAAATAAAACATTCCAGGCAAAGCTTTATGCTCCTAGGTTAAAGTCCACACTCGCAGTGGGATTGTAAGGCCTTTAGAAATTCAGTCATTTATTCACCTAGCAAGTGTTTTCATGGGGGAAGGGGGCGTAGGATATATAAGTGAGCTCAAAGACAGATCTCTTGCCCTCCAGAATTAGCATGCTGACGGAATAATGTCTGCCTGATCAAACCATTTAGCTATAGTTTGTCTTTTTTTTTTTTTTTTGGTACCGGGAATCAAACTCAGGACCTTGTGCTTGGCAGGCAGGTGCTGTGTTCCTAAGCTATATTCCTGGCCCTAGTTATAGTTTCCTGAAGGACTCAATTACATACTTTTTGAAGGCATGTTTAGTGCTTTCAAGCCCATAAATGCTCTCTGGGTTCTAGAACAAGTTTCAAGACAGAAAACACTTCCCAGGCACCTTGCACTTGTCCAGCAACATCCTTGGGCTGTTTCACCATCAGAGGTGAGAGGATAGGAAAGGAATGAGTGTCTCCACCGCCTCTTGGGGTACTCCACCCGCAATCTGACAATGCCTGTCACTTAGAGGTGGACAGGGAGTGCTCTCTAGGCCAGAGGGCCGGGGCTGGCTCCCCACCCGGCCTCAGCCGCCTTCTCTACAGCCCGGAAACCTCCAAGGAGGTCCCCAGACAAGCTGACTCTCAGGCTGAGGCAAACACACACACCCTGAAAAGGCTGCTCACCTTTGCCCTGGATGACTCTCGAATGAGCTGAAAAGTACAGGGAGAGCCTGAAAGTGCCCGTCCTTCTGGAGCAGTGTTGAAAACACCTGGGTTTATGAACTCCTCGGTTTCCTGGGCCCTGGACACAGTAACTTCTATCGAATACACAGTACTGCCGTCAAAACAGCCCATGCTCCACAGAGAAGATGCAGGCAAGGGAGCAGGGCTGACCCAATGGAGCATCTATTAAACCTACCAGGGAGAAGATAAAGTGCTGCACTATGGATGCCTAAGCATCCAGACTTCCCAAGGACAGCAACTTAGTCCCAGATTACTTTCTAACTGTCCCTTTCTCCTGGTGCCTCACACAGCCATAGACAGACTGAATTCCTGGAAAATATTTGACCTATTAACTGAATAGAAAGAGTCAGACAGCTGTCATATAAATAGGCCTTTCAAAGACTTTCTTTTTTTGGTTTTTCTCCGGTACCGGGAACCGAACTCATGATCTTGCGCTTGCCAGGCAGGTGCTTTGCCGCTGAGCTAAATCCCCAGCCCCTTCAAAGACTTTCTACAGAGAAATAGCCAGTATTCAAAGGGTCTTCTGATTTTGGTAAATCCTTTGTTAGCTTTTCAAGCTGAACACAAATGAAAACAGGATAAAAAGTTGCCTAGAATCCACATTTCTAAAGACTAAAGAATCTGTATTTGTAAAGTAGATAAAAGACCTGCGGGGAAGACTTTGTTTCTATGGAATATGTAAAAAATGCCAAGAAGCATTTGAAACAAAATCTTCTATTTGAAATCTGATCAATTTTCTTTGAATGAAGCTCAAATGTACAAAATAGATGAATTATAATTCCTGCTTCATGTCACAACTGGTCCCAATATTGGTCCCAACATGGTATAATTTTAGTTATTTTTCATAATAAATTAGGCCTAATAATAGCCTCCTTTCTACTTTCATGCCATTTTTTAAGATACCATATGCTAGGAAAAACACACAATACTTGTCTCTCTGAGTCTGCTTATTTCACATAAGAAGTTACAGGGGCCCATCTTCCTGAAACTGGCTTAATTTCATTCTTCTTTATGGCTGAATACTATTCCACTGCATATGTACCTATGTATATATGTAATCACAATATCTTTAGACAGAAATAGAGGGCTGAAAGAGAGGGCAGTAAGGTAGAAGGAAAGGTAATAGGGAAGGGAAACAGTTACTAACTATATTTAGTTAATAATGAAGAGATCATAATGTTGATATGAGTCTACCGAGGTGAAAAGGTGTCCACTATACTCCGCTAAGTGAAGCAGCTGGTGACAGAACAGTATATATGGCCTTGCCTATTTTGTATTTTCAAAATGCACTAATTTGAGAGGAAAAGGCACTGTAGCAATCAGCAGCACAGTGCAGCCTCCTGGGGCTGGTAATCAGAACGCCTGGAAAACAGCACCTTGGCGAAGAGAAATAAAGAAGTAAATCTCTGGGAACTGGAGAGCGCTGCCAGGAAAATGAGAAGGTTCAGAGAAGCAGCAGAAATGGAGCACAATGCAGAGAAAAGACAAAGCAGTCCGGAAAGCTGAGCCCAGCTCCTGGAGAGGGAGGCCTGCCTCCCCGACCCAGGTAAGCTCGGAGAAGGCCAGCAGCCCCGGGGAGCCACAAGGGACCACGCCAGCGGTGCTGCCCCAGGGAAGCCCGTGGCTACTGTGCTCTGACAGGAATTCCTTCCACATGGCAGACTAAGCTGGAGAGGAAATCCAGACCAGCGCCTGCTGTATTTGAAAGGGTTTAACCAGAAGCCATTTTGGGAATAGGTTAATTGTTTACGACACAGCCACAGAGCAACGACAGAACAACTTCACCTCAAGGCTTGCAGCGGTACTCTACCACAGTAACTAGGTGGGAGTTGACCCAGAGTGGGTACACGCTAAATACAGGCCCCTCAGAAGTTTAAGCTTAGGCCAGGAAGGATGCAGAGGCCCTACTCTCAGCAGCGGGAAGCTAGGCTGGTCATGCATGGCTTTCAGAGGTGGCTGGGTCTGAACGCTGTCATTAAGGTGAAAGGTGGCATTAAGCCCAGCAGTCTGCTTGAACACCTTCTCTGCTGCCTATGTCCAACACTGAGCTCAGGGACTTTTTTGTTCCCGTTGGGCAGGGTTGCGCCCGGTTTAGACTGGTGACACAGCCTGGGGTGAATGGACAGAGGGACCTCTGGAGTGAGGGGGCACCTCACAAACCCACAGGCTGTGAAGCTAGGAGGACAAAGCCATGGCTTGGGGGGGTGTCTTCCCATTCTAATTATTGTGCTTCAGAAATGAATGAGCTGGAGACTTCTCAGGAAGCAGCACACTCACAGGGTAGGTGGGCGCCCGACTGGGAGGAAGGTGCAGACATTGCTTCTCCTGGCAAAGCTCCACCACTCGTCACCTCTGTGGACTCGTATGACTACAAGGTCACCCGGTTTCCTTAACTATAGCAGGGGATCACAGTGATTTGTCTACCCTTGACTGAGGAAACAGTCCTCCTCTACTGGGGGATGGTCATCGTCTTTGACTGAGGGCGCAGCTTCAGGAGGGACACACGTGGAGCGTTGAGGGAGGAAAAAGACACCTGCCTAGCCAGCCAGATCAGCCAAATCAGCCCCCCCCATTAGAGGAGCGACAGATGTCATAGCCAGATCACCCCCACATCTTTTTTAACTATAAATCACAGACAAAAAATGAGATCCTTGTAGTTAGGTTCCCAAGTGTTAAATGAGTGTTTACTGTCTTCCAGGTTTAGATCTGAATGCTTTCACACATAACCTAACCTTAAACAAAAGTTACTATGTACCAAATTCCACACAATGACAAATGATAGCAAAATCCCCATGGCATCAAGCTTCTGGATATTATAACTGTCCATTCATGACTTTAGTTTGAAAAGGATGTCACTGGCTCTCCGTTTCAAGAGATCATTACTTTAGTTTTTGTTACTTAATATACAGATAAGTATTCCATCAAAGATTTAACTTCCATTGTAACATCAGTTTAACAGACATAACTCAATAGTGATTAAAAGCAAACGAAATACCTACTTAGGAGGAAGAAGAACTGAGTGACGGACTTCTCTCTCACCCTGACCACTGGTCACTTACTGATGCTCACAGAATACGCACACAGTCAGTACAGGATGTGGACACATCTACCCAGGGTCCTCCTGTTCCACCACAGCGTGAGGACCAGGGGGCAGGAGAGCAGTGTGCCCGGGAGGCACGGGCAGATCCCAGCACTTTGTCTTCACCAGTGCTGCACGCTCTCCACATAAGCAGAGCTTCACCTGTGCCAGAGCCCGCATCCTTCAAGGCATGATTCTCCCCTTTTCCTGTTACCCCCGCAAAGTGGAAGCTACTCACACACTCTGTTTAATCCTTATGCGCACCTATCTTCTGATATTAGAATTGTGATTCCAGTTTGGAATTTCTTTTACTTCAGACACTGCTCCAACTTTTAAAAATAGTATTAGATTTCCAATCATGAAATAACTTGAAGTCTAGATTTACGACTATGTGGCAGGTACTCCTTTATATTTATGATTTAATCCACAAAAATCCTTCTGTGTTAAGAATGATGTTTTTCATTTTATCGGTAGGGGTGCTAAGACTCAGAGAGGTTAAGTAAATTGACCAGTATCACCTGTGAGTAAGTGAGAGCACCAAGACCCAAACCCAGGCCAGGTGATTCCAGAGCCTGCCTCAGAATTTATGCTATAATACATGGCCTGTTAGGCTACTGCAAGGCAAACGCACCTTTCCAGCATTCACACTCTGCCCAGCCAATACTGACCTACTAAGGAGGATGCTAACGATGATTTGGGGCATTGGCCTGGGAATTGCTCAACCTGGATTCAAATTCCAGCTCACTTATTTAGAAGTTCAGGGGCCTTGGGGAAAGACAGCCACCAATTGTCTGTAATACTGCATCAGGAAAACATACATAATAATAGCTCCAACTCTACAGAATTACTGAGGATTCAACGAGTTCATAAATGTAAAGCACTTCACATAGTTCCTAATATAATAAATGTTAGCCATTATTACTCTTTTTATTTTAAAGAGAAAAAAATAACAAAATAACAACAAAGACAAAAAACACAAAAATGATAAAAATGATACAGGGTTTTAAAAGAAGATGATAGGGATTAACAATGGTTGTTATATTACACAGTGTTATCTTCCACGAAGTTGCTCCAATTACCAAATGTAAGAATGCAAGATTGATCAAACAGTTAGAGAATAAAAAATAAAAAAATAACACTAGAAACGATAAAGAGCTTCACTGGAAAAGATGGTAGGGATTCACCAATGGTTGTTATTGCATGCTGCTGTCTTCACATTAGTTGTTCAGATAGGAAACTACCCTTTCTCAGAGCGTCCAACATTTTGTCATTCTTCTGCTCCTCACCTTGCAAAGAACAAGGACGTGAGATGTCTCCGGTACAGACAGATCACCAGTGCCATCCACTGGCAAGAGGACGACAATGACACCAAGTGAGGAACTGCTTATAAAAGGGTGACATTCACACGGATATAAATTTGATTTTGATAAAACGAACTAAATCAAATGTAGTTAGAAATCCCTCCTAAACTAAATACAATAGCTTGGGAAACTGATGCTTAAAGATTTTTAACTGACAAAAATAACATGTATTTTTGGTAATACAATGTCTTGAAACGCTTACATTATAAAATGGCTAAATTAATCTAATTAGCATAGTCAACATGTCACACACTTACTTTTTGCAGTGAGAGTGTGTGAAAATCTACTTATGTGGTCTATAATATGTTATCCACTATAGTTGCTAACTTTGTACAACAGATCTCCAGAACTTAGCAAGTCTACCCAAAATTTTGCACCCTCTGGCCAAACTCGATACACACACACACACCCACACACACACACACACCCTGGTCCCCAGGCCCTGGTAGCCACCATGCAGTCTGGTTCCTGGACTGTGACTTTCATGAGTGAGCCCATGAATATCCACCTCCCATGCCTGACTTATTTCACTTAGCAGAAACCACCTCAGGGTCCACTCTGCTGTCACAACACCAGGCTGTCCTTTTGCAGCATGGACTGCATTTTCCCATTCATTCACTTGCTGGTGGATGTTTACCCTTGCTGCTGTGGATAACGCTACAGTCCGTGTCTCTGACAAGCTGATTTGTTTCTGCTGGATGCCCAGCAAGAGTGGGGCTGCTACAGTACATGGCAGTTTCAGTTTTAACTTTGTGAGAAACCTCTACAGTGTTTCTACTAAGGGCCGGCCCAATTTACATCCTCACCAATGCACGAAGGCTCCCTTTCCTTATGTGGAGGAAGGTTTCACGTCCTTATGTGGAGGAAACACTTGCCTTTCGCTTTCACGGTCGAAGCCGTCCTAATACCCCACTGAGATTTGAATTGGAATTTCCCTAATGCTAATGTGGTTGAGCATTTTTAAATATATCATTAGCTTTGTGGTTTTAATTTGCTTTCCCCTAGTCATTAGTGTGTGTTTATCACTTATATGTCTTCTTTGGGAAATACCTATTCATGCCCTTTACCCATTTTAAAAATCAGGTTATTTTCTTGCTACGGAATCGAGCTCCTTATATTTTTTGCACATTAGTTCCCTATGAGATGTATAATTCACAAATACTTTCTCCCACTCTGTACGTTGTCTTTTCGCTCTGTTGATCGCTTCCTATGCTGTGTATAAGTGTTTTACTTTAATGCAGTTCCTTTTGTCTATTCTTACTTTTATTGCCTGTGTTTTTGGCCCAGACCCATGTCAAGAATGTTCTCTATAAGTTTTCCTCTACATTTAAGATCTACATTTAAGCATTTGGGGTTGGTATTTGTATGATGTGGGGTATTTTCATTGTTTCTATAATCTGTATTCCTGCACATGTGGGTATCTGATCTCCCTAATATCATCGTCCTTTTCCGCACATGTAGTCTTAGCACCTTCATCCAGGTGCTGGTTGATCTCGAGTGTGGGTTTACTCAGGGCTCTCCGGTCTGCTGCACTGATCTATGCGTCTCTATCTGAGCCAGCACTGTGCTTTGATTACTCTAGCTTTGCGATCAGGTAGTGTGATGCCCCCAGCTTTGTTCTTTTTGATAGGGATTGGTTTGGCTATTTAGGGGTGATTTGTAGTTCCACATGAATTTTAGGATTGCATTTTCTATTTCTGTAAAAAAAAGAAAAAGACCACTGGAATTTTGGCAGGGATTAAAACAAATCACAGATCACTGTGAGTAGCATGGAAATTTTAAGAATTAATACTGTGACGTCTTATAAAGTTATTTGAATCTTGTAAATGTGCAAGAAAAGGAAGTTTCAAAACCTACAAACTGTAAGATGACTGCTTGGCAAATACAGTACCAAAAATAAAGTCTTGTTTTTGTAGAAGCCAAACAATTGCCAAGCACTCCCTTCTAACCCAACCATTATTTTAAGTGCAAATATACTGCAGGAAAAGAATTAGAAATATGCATTTTTAATCTGATTTACATAGCACAAAATTTAAAACAGGTATTAGGTATTATGTTTTATCACTGGAAGAAAATACTGCTACTGCAGAAAGAGCCCTTGCCATAGTATCACACAGCTTTACTTTCTAAATAGCATATAATTATTGATCAAAACTTACAGAACTTAAAACTACGTAACCTATACTATACCAGCAGCCCTCACTGGGCACAGTTTAAACACGTGCAAATTTCAGAATCACAGTTTCACGGAGTAACGCGAGTTTTCTCACAACACAGTTCAAATTTCAGCCTGACACTGTATTAACTGCATTATATCAGAGTTGCCGGCTCTGTGGGCCACATATCACAACGTGAGCAAGAGATGCGTGTCCTGACCAGTGACCGATCGAGGCCCTTCTCTCAGACTGCTGGGGACGGGGCACTGCTCGTTTGCTGCTCACTTCAAACCAGGACGAGCAGCCCGAGTGGCCGCCACTGACAGAGGGCATTAGCCTACGGAGAAGAAAGTGTGGTGAAGACACAAACCGTGCTCATGCTGGGCCTGAGATGTATGTTTGCAGCAGATCTGAAAATCAGTGAGAAAGGAGCGAAGACAGCAGACACCCTGGCCCGTGTGAGACAAAGGGACAAACTAGGCAGCAAAGCACTGGCGAACACAAGCCAAGGTAAGTCGCGTCAAGCAGCTTCACACTGAGCAGGAGTTGTACCGCGGGCTGCGGATACTGACGGCTTGCCTGTGAGGAGACGCGGTCACACACCCACAGAAACAGTGACGGTCAATAAAGACTGACTGCGAGAGGAAGGGCAGTGTCCCACAGGACGTGCCAGCGGCACAGACTTCACCTGACAGCAACGCTCAGCATTATTTCATGACACCGAAAGTACCAAGGATAAAGTGTTGGAAGCTGAGCCCACCTTACAGAAGAACACGACAATTCGATTCCCCGTGGCACTAAAAGATGCCTCCGGCCTGTCGTAAGCTGTACCCTGAAAGGAAGGCAAGCACTACTCAAGCTGCACTTGGTAGGCGTTACTGCAAAACAAGCACTTTCACTCTCAATGTTTCTACTGTTTTGAGCTATCGTGTATTGAGTAAATACTACTTTACTTTTTATTTTATTATACACTTGAAAACTAAAATGACCGATCTTTGACAAAAATGTTTAAAAGTCACAAATCTTTGTTTTCATTCCCACTGATTAAGATCATTTTAACGGTCATACACCACTATGCAATGCAAGAAGGGCATGCATGGTCAGTGCCTACAATGTATTTCATAGATTTTCTTTTCTTTTTCTTTTTTGTCTTTTTGAGACAAAAAGACAAAAAACTATGCAGTTCAGCCTGGCCTTCAGCTCACTTTGTAGCCCAGGCTGGTCTCGAACTCACAACGATCCTCCTGCCTCAGCCTCCCGAGTGCTGGGATTACAGGTGTGCGCCAACACGCCCAGCCTGTTTCATAGATTTTCATCACTGTGAGCATAAATCATTCGGAATTTTCACTTATTGCCCCATTACTAGTATAAGTTAGTCCTCTCCTCAACACATTTTACAAATTACCCGCCACGTCACATTATACTGAAAGATGCCCTTTCTCCTAACCAAATGAGATAAATAGAAGAACATTATGTACCTGGAAGTGGTAGCTGGACTAATATGCCACTGACTTTGGGATCCATGTTCAACTGATCAGTTATATCCAAAAGTTCTTCCTGAGAAACTTCCTTAGGTTTTAGAATAAGCTCACTACAGATACCTGAAGAAAAAAAAAAAAAAGCAGAAAAAGTCACTGGATTAACCAAGATGTAGCTTCTCGTGAATGGTGTATTACACTATTGTGTAATACACACCATTGTGTAATATGCACCAGTGTGCGGCTGACTGCCTGCACTCCTGTCTGCTGGAAGGAAAGCCCTCTATAAAGACAAAGCTCGGGGCTGGGGATTTAGCTCAGCAGCAAAGCGCCTGCCTGGCAAGCGCAAGGTCGTGAGTTCGGTTCCCGCTACCGGAGAAAAACAAACAAAACAAAACAAAACAAAACAAAAAACCAAAAAAAGACAAGGCTCCGTGCACTACGAGGAAAGATTTCTCAGACAGCTCAGGTGTTTTCTCATAACTTGCATGCATTCTTTGCCTGCTAGCTGACATGCCAACATGCTCTAACTCCAACAACCTAACCTACTATTAGGAGATTAGAAGACAGTAGAAACACTGCTACCACAGATACTATTAGGCCAATTTGGACAGAGTAAACTAGTGAGATTTACTCTTTGGTGATAGCAAATGTAACAAATAGAGGCCCTTTAAATGGGAGGTATTCCCACACATCTCCCATAAAATATGAAATCACACTGAGCTGGTTATACGGTATAAAAAAATCGAAGAAACTAGTAAGAAATTAATCTGAACTTTGTTAAATGAATAATCTTTAATAATAATAATAATACATGTTATTCAAATGGCACTTATCTGATAATAATCATTCATAATTATCACACTTCCAAGTAAAAATTGAAAACATTTAGAACAACTACAACTAAAAAATGCTCACCTACGGCGGAGGCAGCTCGGATCTTGTTCCTCACATAGGTGTGGCTTGCTGGGTTGTCCCCCACTAAAACAATGCTCAGGTGAGGCCTCTCGTGTCCCAGAGCGAGCCAGGCCTCCACACCTTGCTGAACTTCCTTCTGGATCTGTTTGGCCATTTCAGTACCCGAGATGACGGTGGCTTCATGTCTGTGGAATGCAAAGCAAAAGTATAATACTCGAAAGACAGTAACGGTGTTCAACCACATCAAGGTACAAAAACGGACAAAAGAACCACAAGAATCCAGTATTTGCTGTTTTCCAATTGCATTGGACACTCATTCTTCAGGCTCTTAAAAACTGTTTGAAAGGTTCTAATTCTGCTTTTTAATTCCACTTTATAATCTGCCTTCTACAGATTGAATGCTTATGGCCCACCCCCAGTTTATATGTTGAGAGCTTAGATGCTGATGTTACAGAATCAGAAGGTGGGGCCTTAGGAGAAGCTTGGGTCATGAGGGGAGTCCCCAGGGATAAGACTGGTAACCTCATCAGAGACTCCAGAGACTCCAGAGACTCCTGCATCCTCTCCATGTGAAAGCACAGCAAGAAGGTGGCCCTATGGGAATCAACAAACAGGCCCTCCAAAGATACGCCCTCTACTGGCGTGAGAAGCAAATGCCTGCTATTCTTAAGCCAGAGAGCTGATGGTGTACTGTAATCTACAGCATATGTTCTTTCACAATTTTCATTCAATGCAACTGTCAAACTGTCCACTCAAGATATGTATTACAGTATTGGCTGTATGAAAACTGCTGTTTTATGTAAAGTAAGTCAGCACAGCCTGGGGAACACTGGCTGGCACCACCTCTCAAAACTGCTCCATGTTGGATCTATGTAGTTGTCCAGGTTCAGAATCTTAGCCTTAGCCTAAGACCCGGGCTTAGCTCTGGGTTAGCACATCCTCCAGAGGAGCCTGCAGCCACAGTTCCAGACCAGCCCCAGACAACAGCTGTCAGTTTCACTGTGCTTGATGCTGCTGCTGCTGCTGCTGTTGCTGCTGTCGGTAGAGACCAGGTCTGTAAGCAGATGGCTCAACTGTTTCCTGTACTGTGACATCACTTCTAACTGAAAAACTTTGTGAACAGCGCTACCTCCTGGCAATTTATAAGTACTTGCTATGTGACCTAAACCATTGCTAGAAAGGCACAAATTAATATACTGTAGAAGGTGTTCCTACTCTCCATGGTGTCAAACTGTATTTAATGTTCAGCTGAACTGGGTTGGGGTGAACTGCCTTGCTCTCCCCATATGCTTATGGGTTAAAAGTATGTAATAAAGTAGGAAGTCGCTCCTCCCTTCTATGTCTGCCTATTCACTATTGAAAGGGTTGGTCAAAGCATGATCCACAGCACATGACAGAAAAAACACCAGATCTAGGTCAGTACCCATTGTGAAGAAGAGAAAAAGAGACAGAAGACGAAAAGGAGAACCTTAATTCCTTTTAGTATGTGCACATTTATTTTCTAATAAGAGTATGCCCAATGAATATCAGCCAACATGCACATACAAACTTGCTGCCCTTTCCAAGTAAGTAAACCGCCCTCTCTAATGGATGTGTATACACACAGAGAACTAAGGCAAGGTTATTCAGTTTCAGCCTGGTACCAGTAGTCCATAGCATTTATCTTCATTCATATAATGTTGACATGAAGTATTTTGTTAAAAAGTGAGCCCTGAGAGAGGTCTCTGGCTACACATGTCAAAATCATAAGGGAAGCTTGCTGAACTTATACAGAACTGCACCTGTAATTCAGAATCCCTAGGGGTAAATCCTGGAAATCTAACAATTTCCATGGATGATTCTTGTACAAGACCATGTCTGAAAACTATGTCTGCAATTTAACACAAAGCAGCATCTTAACAATCATAACTTATGGGTAGACAATTAACTGCGCAAAAAAATGGTTAAACAAAACAATTATAGGTGGACTCTAGATAAGCTCCACTTCTGATTTTAACTTTGCCTGCTCTTCATTAAAAAAGTTAATAGATTTCAGGACATAGAAGATCAGTGTACATTCATCCTATCAATTTTGCTCCACTGTCCTACTTTTAATAAATATTGTGGATTTTTTACACATTAACTGAAATATAATGAACTGCATATAGTAAAAATGTATGACTTGGTGAGTTTTAATATATTTGTATAGCCAGGAATCCATCAGTAAAATGAGCATATCTTTCACCCCACAAAGTTCCCAGGGGTCCCTCTGCAATCTCCATGCAACCTGTCACTTCAAGACTTGCCTTTCACCCGCAGACAACTATTTATTTAGTTCCTGCCAATACATATTTATACTATCAAGAATTTCATTAAAATGGAATCATATAATACATATTCTCTTTTATACAGCTATTGTCTGTCAGTATAATTATTTTAAGCTTCATTCATATTATTTCATGTATCAACAGTTCATTTTTTTAAAAAAAACTGCTGAGCAGTACTTTATTATGTGGGTATACCAATATCTGTTGGCCAACTCATCTGTACAAAACTATGTGGATTGTTTCTGGTTTTGAGTCATGACAAATAAAGTTGTTATAACATTCATGTGCAAGTTACTGTATGTACAAATGCTTCATTTTTCTTACAAGAATCCCTAGGGTTAGAATGCCTGGGTCATTTGGTGTATGCTTATCTAGAAGAAACTTTCAAACTGTTTTCTGAAGTGGTTGTACCATTTTACACTCCTACAAGTAGTAATAAGAATTTCAGTTGCTGCACGTAATATCCATCCCTTGGTATGGCCAGTCTTCTAAATTTTAGACATCCTAGTGGATGTACAGTAGTGGCTTATGCTTTTAATTTATATTCCTTTAATGAATAATAATGCTGAGCTCTTTCACATGCTTATTTTCCATATACCCTCTCCTTTTCCTTCTTCTTCTTCTTCTTCTTCAGTTAATTGCATAATTTAAACTTTTGCCCACTGTTGCACAGGTTGTTTATTTTTAAGAGTTCCTTATATACCATAGGTTAACATATATATGACTTGAATTGTTTTCTACTTGTCTGAGTTTTCCTTTCTAATCTCTTGCTTGTGTCTCAAGAAGACTACTGGTTAATTTTGATATATTCCAATTTATCACTTTTTCCTTCTATGGGTCATGCTTTGGATGCTGAATATTAGAAATTTTTGCCTAACTCAAGCTCTCAAAAGTCTTCTCTAATGTTTTCTTCTAGAATTTTTATGCGTTCAAATTATACACTTAGTTCTATAACTTAGTACTATCCCAGATTGATATGATATTATCAAATTATTTTTGGTGTTAGTTTATCAATATGGCGAATTACATTGATTGGTTTTCAAATGTTAAAACCACATTCCACTCCTGAGATGAGAGCAGATAGGGAACTAATTCCAGCACAGCTGATTTCTAAGAGGTAGTAAGAAGTAAACACTTTCTATAAGTTAATTTACATCAGCAATATTCAGTTAAGATAAAACACTATTAATACAAGGGTGATCAAAAAGTATGATGCTTAAAATTTTAAAAACTTACTACAGTAAAAGACATATTGCCAAAAATTATGGTGTAAATGTGTTTGAAGGAAGAAAGAGGATTTTGAGCATTCTAAGGACTAATGGCGATATATCTTTTATTGCAATAACTTTTTCATTTATACATTTGTCATATTTTTATCAAACCTCTAACAAACTCGAATTTACTCTTGCAGTAAAGAACATAATTATATTTTAAAATTCAAAGCCACCTGACCTCTGTCTTGCATTTTACAGCATATAAATAGCAATGCTACTGTTAAAGTTACCATTATTTATTACACACACTAGTGTAAAGTTGGCAATCTCTGAATACAACACAGGCTAATTGGAGCCTAGACCATACAAATATGTATGATCTTCAAAATATTAGAGGTAGTAGTGGCATGAACTGATTCCTGTCTTCCAAAGAGACAACTGTCTATAGGGACTCAATTTGCTGGCACCCTGCAGGTTGGGGTCTGAGACCCTGGCAGGCTTGCTTTGTACTATAGCACTGAGGTGCTATGCTATCTTCATAATTATAGGTGGTGTGATACAGCCTAGCTGGTGGCTATGGGTAAATTAAGAATCAGAAACTCTGAGCATTTTCAGTTGTAACTGGCCCTTACCACAGACACTCTCAGTCACCCGAGCCCCAGCAAATCTACCTTTGTGAAAACACAATAAGTAACTGCAGGAAACAACCCAGAATTAGGGAGGCCCAAAGAGAAAATGCTGGCATTGGTCCACGTGCTGGAAGAATCAGCAAACACACATTATCTGGCTTAGAGTCCAGTGTGCAAACAAATGAGATTTTTCAACATACATGTCATTGAAAGCCTGAACAGCAACAGTATCGGCAACAATTCACATGTTCAGCCACTGGAGAATAAAGCACCCAGAGAACTCCCAAGCCAACCCCTGATCCTCTTAAATCCACTTTCAGCACTGCAGCCAGAGTGATTTTTCCAAATTTAACTGTCAATTTCCTAGTTAAAACTTCCTAAATTTTCTCATTGTTCATTTAATCCATATTGAAAGCCTTCTACACATGAGGCGCTAAACGCTGGGAGTATAAATAATAGTGCACCCAACCAATACTCCCTTTCATGGAAACTACACTGTGGTTGAAGAGATAAACAATCCACTTTAAAAAATAAACATTTAATCCAGCCTTGTGTGACATAATGAGCGGAAAGGACCTATCTGAGGGACAGAATTACTTTGTATCACTAGATGAAGGTATTGTTTCTCGGGTAAGTCAGGTTGCACTGCAGTAAAACTAAAGGAAATTAGGTAATATACAGTGTGGGTACTCAGGGGAAAGAATTGCGGGCCAAGGGAAAGTGCATAGCAGGCATGAGGCCTCTGGACAGGATGTGGTTGGCCTGCTGGAGTCTTTTCTCTTCTCTTAGTGCTCCATCTGAGACCCCATAATTGTGTATCAGTTCCATTGTCAATGTTCTGTCTGTCCTATAGGCTCTCTCTACTCTTCGTCATTTTTTCTTTCTTCCTTCATTTCTAACAGTAAATTCAAGGCCAGAGTTACTGCAATGGTAAGAAAAAGTGGACAGAAGGCAGGAAGTAGAGTAAGATAGCTATTTAGAACTCTTTGTTAGGCCATTTGCAGCTCTCTATCATTTCAGGGTTACCGATGGTCCCCAAGTTGTTCCTTAGGCGGTGGTGTGTTTCCCTGATTATGTGTGATGTGATGTGAACCTCAGATCAGACGAGACACTGCAGGCCTTGGAAAGGAAGGTGGCTTTACTGTGACTGACACAGGCAGCCTTTGGAGTTTCTGAAGAGTGACATGTCCCTAGTTTCACTTTAAAAATTGCATCTGGTGAAAATATGGAGGGCGGATTTCATGGCAGCAAGAGAAGGAGAAGCCAGCTGCAAGGCCCAGGTGGTAACCAGGCAAGGTTGCTGACGGCTTACTTGGGCTCCTTCTGGACCTGTTTTGAGACATTCACCCAATGACATTCGCTGAGACTGGATGTAAGGTATGAGAAAAATAGCAAAGACAATGCCAATTTTTTTAAACCTCACAAACTAGCAGAAAGGACTTTTCACTAAACCCCAAATTCCCTAAAGCTTGCATGCTTCTATGTGACCTTCCTTAGATTCAGTGCTAAAGAACATGGCGCTCACCAATGACCGTGATTTTTATCCTTCATTCTGTGAATGTGGAGTATCACATTTACTGATATGCATAAGTGGAACTATTTTGCATCTAAGAGTTCTACCCACTTCACTACAGGATATCATCCCTTTAATGAGCTGTTGAGTGTCTTTCACTGCTTTGCTGAAGACTTCTGCGTCTATGCTCATCAGGGCACGGGCTTGCAGTTTTCCTACCTCACAGTGGTCTTGACCTCACAGCACTGGAAATGTTGCTCCTTCTTCTAGTTTTCTGGAAGAGTTTTTAAAGGGTCAGTAGTACTTCTTCAAGGTATGACAGTGTTCACCAACGAAGCCATCAGATTCCAGACTTCCTTTGTTGCAAGGATTTTGATTACTGATTCGATCCCCTTACTCAATCTTAATCTGTTCATATTCTGTATTTCTTCATGATTCCAGCTTGGTAGGTTGTGTATTTCTGGGAATGTATCCATTTTTTCTAGGATATCCAATTTTTCAGTGCGTAAGTGTCCATGGAGTCTCTCAGCATCCTTTATATTTCTGTGCTATCCATTGTACTGCCTCCTTCTTCATTCCTCACTTTGTCTTTTCTCTTCTGGTTGTCCTTCAAGACAACCAAAATCTGCACGTGGTTTCCCTTGCTGGTGATCTATAAATCGCATGGATTTATAGATGTCTGCTGTAAGATTTCTCCAGAACTTTTTGTTTCAGTCAGTATGTCAGTACCTCCAGAAAAAGTTCTTTTTTTTTTTTTTAATGGTTTCCACCTTACTCTTGACTTCTAATTTTATTTTGGTATTGTTTTCCTGATTTCATTTAGTTGTCTATGCATGTTCTCTTGTAGCTCACTGAGCTCCTTTAAGATGGCTATTTAGAATTCTTTGTTAGGCAGTTTGTAGATCTCCATCACTTTAGGGTCAGTTACCAATAATAAGTTGTTCTGTAGGTGGTAGAGTGTTCCCTTGATTATTTGTGATGTTGTGAATGAACATTTGAATCACTAGTTATTAACATTTAAAAAGAAGATACCTAGCTAGGCATGGTGGTGCAGACCTGTAATTCCAGCATTAGGGAGGCTGAGGCAGGAGGATGGCCATGAGTTCTAATTCCAGGCCAGCCTGGGCTACAGAGTGAGTTCAAGGTCAGCCTAAACTACATAGTGAGAACCTGTCCCAAAAGACAAAAAGAAAAAAAAACTAAAAGGAGGAACTTATCCAGTGTTTATAGAAACGGTTCATGGAACATACTATCTATCACTGTGTACAAACAAGCTATAATCATCTATCAACTGAAGTATAAATCCATAACAAAATTAAATATTATACACACAACTGAAACTACATTTTAAAATATAGCAGAACACACTCCCTCTTTTGCCTATACTAGGTTTTAGAAATGATAAGAATTTGAAAAATCATTTTGTAAATCTGTCTAGAAGGCCTACAGTTGTTGCATTTTGTTTAAAATCTACAAAAAATTGCTGGTCAACATATTTAACAAATAAACCGAAAAGAGAGAAAGGTACCTTCAGACTTGAAGCTTTTAGTGAATTGTCATCAATTAAAACAAAGCTTACACACAGAAACTTACACCTTCAAAAAAGGGGAAGAAATGATCAAATTGAGTAATAGCTCAAACAACATACAAACAGTTTTGAAAGCCTGATATTTCGATCCAAAAAGACATGCTCACTCCTACCTTTTAGTGCCTGTGATCTTATTGGGAAATACGGTCTTTGCATACGTAATTAGGACGCAAGCTAATATCATCCTGCGGGAGAGTAGGGTCTTATTCTAGTAGGCTTGTGGCCCTTTCATGAAGAGGAAAGACAGACACAGAACACAATGTAAAAACACAGCCACGTGATACAAGGACAAAGGCAGAATAAATACAGCTGCCAAGGATTACTGGCCACGAGGAGAAGCTACAGGAGGGCGTGGCCCTGCAGACAACTTCATTTCAAACTTCTCGCTTCCAGATGGGTGAAGACAGATTTCTACTGTGCTAAGCCACCTCATTTGTGGTGCTTTGATTACAGCCATGTTTGCAGTTGCACCTTACCTGTGAGGGATATGTTGTAAGATCCCTCGTGTATCCTGAAATCACAAAAATTACAGAACCCTAAATATTAGTTGAACGTAAGCACTGCAATACCTCAGTGGACCTTATAAGTGAAACAGCTGCTAAGTGACTGGCAGGGGGGCTGCAGAGACAGCTTGAACACCCTAGACAGAGGGTGGTTCCCGTCCTGAGTGGGATGAAGCAGGATAGCCCACGATTTTATCATGCATCTCAGCACAGCACAAAATTTAAAACTTATGGATTGCTTATCTCTGGAGTTTTCCACGTAGAAAATTTTCAGGTAACTGAAACCATGGAAAGTGAAACAAACAACGGAAAGAAAAGTCTGCCATCATCTCCACGTTAAATGTCCCAATGACTGGAAGAATCTCAATCGAATACATTTGTATTTTATAACATCGTGGAATAAAGTTGAGGAAACACAATTTTACTATGTCTACATGTGGCAGCATATTTTAAAAATCATAAAGGGAACAACTTAATGGTTTTTATCTTAAGTATTTGTAAAGCAGGGCACACGGGAAGGACGGAAAGATAGCACTGGTGAATACGTAGCTGAAATCCCTTGACATTCAACGTGAAAGTCTAAAATCAAGAAGTTCTATTTGGCAGTTTACCCACCCCAAGTTTACCAAGTGCTTTAGTTTCTGCAGAGAAAGTATTTTTAAAACTGTTTCTATTGTTTAAGAAAAAAGTCAAGTTGCAACTTGTAAAAAAATTGCAGGGAATTTAATTTTGAAATTAAGCCTAAGAGCTTATTAATAACTTCGCAGAAACTATCAGTATTGAAGTATTAAAGGAAGATACAGTTAAAGAAATTGATTCAAGTCTGTCAATATACACCAAGAATAATTATTCGGCATGTGTTAAAATAGTTACCAATTCACCTAAATTTTTAAATTTATAAGCATATAAATTATCTTTTGAGGATGGTTTGAATACAAACTATTTCATAAGCCGCTAATACATTTTTAAGCCAGTAAATATGTCCAATATGCGATTTTCATTATTTTATTGCCCCCCTCTGAACTGTCAAACATATGCTAATTTGGCCCCAAAATTATGTGGAACTAATGCACAGCAAAAGTGCAGTCAACCTGATTACTTCGGTCTCCTTCACACAATCTACCTTCTCGCAGCTCTCAGAGGTTCGTTTTCCCAAAAGGCACAAACGCTGTGAGTACTCCCCAAGGAAGGCAGGACAGGAGCTCTCCTCAAGTTCTCTCCCCTCCCTTTCTTTCTCCTTATAGGGCACCGGGCTGGCAACCACATGGGGCTTCATTAGGAATCAGTTCATCACAGCGGACGGGTCCTGGGAGGAGACAGTCTTAGGCAGCAGTACACAGTTAAAACTGCTCACCTAGGGGCTGGGGATTTAGCTCAGCGGCAAAGCACCTGCCTAGCAAGCGCAAGGTCGTGAGTTCGGTTCCCCGGAGAAAACCAAAAAAAAAAAACTGCTCACCTAAAGCCGTAAGTTCTAAGTGCCTGCCAGGGCCCACCTTTAGTAGCCATAATAAGGTTAGGCAAACCACTTAACTGCTGTCAAAGACATGCAATTGCCTCATCTGCACAATGGGAATACTCTCTGCTGATCTTACCTAAGAGGCCATGCTAAGAGTTGATTAATTCACAAAAATGGCTCTGTCTGTCTGTCTGAGTCTCTCTTTCCATTAAACAACAGATGGAGCCATAGTTAGATAACCTAAGCAATGTGAAAACAGAAAAGCATTTACTTAGCATTGTTTCTATGAGTTTAATTACCAATACTTCCAGAAAACAAACTGTGATCTTTGTAATGTATACTTACTAGGGCTAACCAGGTGTTTAGTAAACTAAAGTAAATTCAGTAAAAAAAAAAAAATACTACTTTAGCAAAGTAAATTTAGTAAAAAAAAAAAAAATCAAGTTTTGTGTATCAACACATTCCTCCATAAAATTGTAAAATAACAAAAAACTAGTCAAGATTACCAGTGTATTTAATTTGTATACCTGACAAGTCCTATATCCTGTTTTGATATCATTTTTAATCACAATTTTAATTAGGGCTACAAGGAACTGTTTTAGGATCTATAAAGATGAAAAAGCCTAATATAATCACTAGCAGTTCAAGGTTTTCCACAAGGTTAACATATACCATATTTCAATCGCTTTGTCTTAGGCTACAGCTTGGATACTGAATTTAAATAAACGATACCCAAAATTTTAGTATTATGAACGTTTAGATGGCCTTTGGTTCAAGGCACACTCTTTCAGAAGCAATGTCACAGAAACGAACTCTGAGTTCACAACTACATGAGCTAATCTGGTTGGTACAATGCTGACAAGACCTTGACTTGAGTTTGAATTAATTATCTCATATTTTCCAAGAACTAGTCATTAAGAAATATCAAGATGGTTCAGTAAATCAGGGACACTGATTTAATGTCGTACAATGCATGCTTTAAAATGCTAATAAAGTAACCGCAAGGAAGCTTAGGGTACAATGTGAAGGAGAGCACCACAGCCTTCTTGAATTTGCCCAGCTCCCTTCCGCCTCTCCCACTCTCCTATTAAGGCAGGTGTGGGTGATACTGCTTTCTCACCACAAAATTTTCTATCAGGTAAGTACTTTCTTGGGTCCCAAATGGACTTTGTAGCAGCGAATCTTAGTTCCTAATTGTTCCTTCTATTTACCCGACTTACTTATAGTTCAAATTCCATCCAAGCTGCTCTTCCACCAACAATTTTAATCATCCCTAAACCAGATTACTTCAGAAAACCTTCTTTGGGCCCCCTGTGAGTCCCTGAAAGTCTATGTGGCCACAGAGGACCGTCCAGTACCTTGGCTGCCTCCTCCCCGCACTATTTGTACCATCCCACTGGGGTATCAACAAGAAAGAATAACAACTCTAATGCATTTAAAAATCAAAGATTCAGATCACTAAGGAAATTGCTCCATCATTAACCAGCCCACAGCTAAGAAGATCTAACATTACTGTTGGTCCCCTTTTCTCACCCACTGATCCATGCCCATCAAAAAGCTGGATTTTGGAGACAGTGCGTTAGGACACAGTCTCTGAGCACCTGGAATGCAACTGAGCTGATAAAACTAGAATGTGAGACACCAAGGGATGGAACACCTACTTCTGAATTTAAAATGACTTATGAGCTGCTTAGAAATCAGAACTGTAGGGGCTGGGGATTGAGTTCAGTGGCACAGTGTGTGCCTGGCAAGTGTGAGGTCCTGAGTTTGCTTGCTGGTACAAAAAAGAAAGAAATCAAAACTGTAGTCAGAAGCTACTACATCTCACTTTCATTAGACTAGGTACAGGAGTAAGACAGGAAAAGCACAATATCTCATTTCCCAACAAAACAACATGATTTTGAGAAACTCCTTTTGCTAGCCTTTAGGACTAGTTCTATCTTAGACTAAATCAGTCTATAGAGGTTAGCTCTGGTTAGAGTTCTAACTGGAATCTGGGTCCTTCAAGCTCTATATGATAAGAAGAGCTTGAAATGAAATCATTCCACTGCAGAGACAGAAATATGAAGTACTAGAGGGAAATCCTGAAGCAAAATTACTGCTAAAATCTGTCTTTGTCAAATTAAACTCATCTACCCACTCTAAAAGACACGAACACTTAAATAACATACACTAGTACCTCTTACTCCAAAAATGGAGATTTTTTTTTTTTAAATGCTGGTGTAGCCACAAAAACTATAATGCTACTAGGAGCAGACATGAAGAAAGGGGAAGCTTCCACTAAGAGCTGTAGGCTGGTACACAAAATTTTACAGATGCTAAAAGAAAGAGCACCTCTAAGGAGGGAAAAAAGAGAATCTGTCAAACACTTCGAGAAATCATTGAGCAGCGGAATAAACATGGAACAGATGCACGGCATTCCCATTTAGTTACTGAAATAAGGGGTTCAGGCGCAGCAGCAAGTGCAGGATTTGGGGAGGCCCTGGTGGAGGGTCGCAGGAATCTACAAGGCAGAGATGTAAAGGTCTGTATCAGCTTCTGTCCCCTGAAAAGCACAGTCCTAAATCACATGGTGTTCACAACCCCAGGCTGTTCTGATCTGAAAACTCCTCACACAACATGGAAAAATAGAAAACATTTATTAGTCGTCAGAAACTTTTTAAGCTTTCGCCTGTGTACGTAATTCAACAACTAAGCTACAACGAATAGAAGGGCTTGCTTATTTGACACTGATTACCCCCCCATTAACGAGATTAATTTCTCATGCATACATAGGAACAAAACTTGCAAATTTTAAAAGGAAATAAATCACCAAAAGACAAATGTTACATAATACCTCCAGATTCTATAATTTCCAAATTCTGTCAAATATTATGTCTTGAAACACTTATTTTTAAAAAATTCTCCCTCTAAAAGGTATGTACTTAACATGTTCCATTATTATAGGTATCTAATTAGAAATACTATGAAAAATAATCTAAACTGTTTTAATTTAAGGCTCTAGGGAGCTCAGAAACAGGCGCTAAATCTGTTCACTTAAAGCTGTCAGTATCACTAAGGAGTTTGTCAAACTCAAAGACAATGTTTAGTAAAAACAATACTGAGGTTCAGATTTCACGTCAACAGGAAGGGCATCGAATATACATGACATCCACTCTAAGGAACTAGACAGCTAATGCATTTTTACAAAGATGACAGTGGTGCGGACAGGTGGGGCAGCCGACAGTGAGTGGTGACCTCGGGAGGACGCACTCTCTTCTCCCTGCTGGTCCTGGAAGAGAAGAGAGCAGTAAGCATCAACGTGGACAGAGACCACCCGGCCAGCATGTTTCCCAAACTACAAGCAAATCCGCCTCCAGATAACTGCACCCGGTGAGAGAGTTCCAGAAAGCACCCTGCCCTCACCGGAGCGGTGCTCTCTAAAAACACACTATCAAAAGTAATACCTACTATTTTATACTTGTTATCCCTAGCAGGTGGGACCGAAAGGAGCCAGCCTGCAAGTAATACTTCGCTTCATCTACACGAGAAAAAGCTTTCCAAGCCCCTGCACTCCGCTACTGTGAATTATAAAGGGGCCAGTAAAGACCTTAGAAAATCGGAGTCCTGCATGGGTGAGTGTGTGCGCGCGTGCGCGGGCCGCGCGCGGCTACAGCCCAATGTCTGCGTTGTAACTGCGGTCGTGACTCAGGACACGGGTGGGGAGACGGAGCTTTCGCATCGAGCTGATGAACAGGGATGAGTCAACTTGCACCACGTGCCCGGGCTGGAAAGGGGCCCCCCAAAAATGGAAATGCAAAGAACAATGTTCTAAAGAAGTAATGTAGCGGCCACAGTGGGAACCCCTCGATCTGTCACAGAATCGGGGCTGTGCACACTTAGAGCGGGGCCCGCCGGTTTTGGGGGCCGTGGAAGCCGCCGCGCACTCCCGCGAGGTCCTGGCGGAGACCGAGGCCCTGATTCCTTCGCGGGAGGCAACGCCGACGTGCGGCCAGGCTTCGCGTCCGTCCCTGGGGGCTGAGACCCGAACGTGTGCGGCGGGGGTCAACGGTCCCCACCTACACCGCCCCCGCCGCGCCCCACGCACCTCGCCCCGCCGCGCCCCTCAGGGTCCCCGATGGCGGCGCGCTCCCGCGCAGGCGGCCGCGGAGCAGCGCGAAGCCCAGAGACCCCAGGGCCATACTGCGCTCGGCTTCCGGGTTAAGCCCGCACGCAGGCTCCGCCCCGGCCTCAGGCCACGCCCACAGGCCTGGCCACGCCTATCTTCCCCGCCCGCTGATTTTGTCCCGCCCTATAGAGTCCGCCCATGGACTCAGGCCCCGCCCACAGCCCCTCCCTCGCAGCCCGAGCCTCTGCGCAACCGGAAGACGTAGTTCCCCAGCGCGCTGCTAGCGGGGCGAGGCCGGGGAGTCCGGGTCCCGCTCCCACCGAGGCCGCCCCGTCGGAGCCAAGGCCGCAGGTCCAGGGCCCCGGGAAGCAGGACAGGCTGCGCTGCCTGCCCCGCCCCTCCGCTGGGCCCGGCACTGAGCCCGCAGGCTGCAGCGGGGTCGCAGCCGAGGTCCCCCAGCTCGCGTCTGTCGGCCTGACGCGCTAGGGCATGCAGGGGAGCCCGCACACACGACGCTCGGCTCTGCGTGCGGCGAGCAGGCCCGCACCCAGGCCGTGACTTGCAGTGTCCTTCCACAGGACTCCCTGGAGAACGGGCTTGTTCTAGGACTGGATCCGGAAAGCCAGCAGGGGGTGCTCAACCACCCGCACGGATGGGCGGTCAGAGTGGCATGGCCTCGCCAAGCAAAGGAGGGAACTCCAGAATAGAGTGGTGGGGGCTAGAACTCGGTGTAGACGCTGACCACCATGCCCTCCTCCTGCAGGTAGACAGATGAACATGAAAGTAAGGTGCAGAACTCCTCTCCATATCGCACTGTCGAAGGTGAAGTGGGAAATTTCTTCAGTGGGAAGCGCTCGCTGTGACTTCCTTTCAAAGAGCAGCTTGGGAGAGCAACTTTACAGAGGAAGCCCAACACACACTACCTCTGCCTGGTGATGAGCACCGTGCCCATGCTTCAAGCTGATCACAGGGCTGCTCCACACAGTTAGCTGAGAATGATTCTTCACTTCTGTGGTCTCCTCCAGACACTAGAACCCCGGCCTAATGGAAAAATTATTTTAAATGCCCAGTAGAGGAGCATCTAACAGTGTACCTGAGCAGTGCTCAAGCCGCTCAAGGTCATCAAAAACAGCATAAATCCGAAAAGCTGTCATATACAGTGGGAGCCCGGAATATAGGGACAGAAAAAGGATATTATGTAGCTGGATGTGGCATAAATAAAGATTAGTAAAGCTGAAGATGTTGAAATTATCAAAAATGAATGGATAGAGAAAAAAAAAATCCCAAAACATTAAGTCATCACTAAGCCATGAAATAAGTTCAAGACACCAAGTACAATATGACTACAGTTCTCAAAAGAGCGAGGGTAGGGAACAGAAGTATTTTCATGTCCTTGAATTGTGTTGTCTCTCTTTTTATTCTAAGGGAATAATGCAAAACATAGGAAATGGTGTACATATCGTGAAAAATATATAACTGAGAAAATTAAAAATAATTTAAAATAAGTACCATTTATGAAAATTATATTCCTTACATAAAATTAAAAATAATAAAAACTACCAATAATAATAGCAGCTGATGTCATTTCATTCTGCCAGAAACTCTTCTGTGTAGTTTGCATAGATTATCTCACTTCACCTTCACAAGAGCTCTGGGAGATGAGCCTTCTTATTATTTATTTTACACATGATAAAATTGACTCCTGAAATTCAAGGAAAGGCAGTTTGATTTTGTTGCTTAAAAAAAAAAAGATATGAAAACAGAGATTCAAAAATATTTTTGAATCAAAGGAAAATAAAGAGATAATATGTCAAAAGCAGTACTTTTTAAGAAAAGCGTGGCCTGAAGTGTTTCTTTTAGCAAACAAGAGAAGTCTAAAATCAGTTATCTGTGTTCCTAGCTTCAGAAATTAGAGAAAGTAGCAGTAAAGTTAAAGGAAAGAGCCAAAAATCAATAAAAGAAGGAAAAACAACAAATTAAAACGAAGTTTGTGGAAAAGGTCAATCTGACTGATAAACTCATAGACAAGTTTTTTAAAAAGAGACTACTGGGAGGAAGACAGGGTCATTTGCACGGCTGCACGTCCTGCAGAGTGTGTCAGGATGCAAAGCCACCTTCATGCAAGCCATTTATCAGAATTCTTTATACTGATGGCAATACCGAAAAACGAGGCAGTTTGCGCATGTGTGCAAAACGTGCTTGCTTGTTGCTTGCCGTGTGACGGATTTCTTAAGCTCAGAGTGCTTCTTCAGTGACCCAGCCCGCTACACATGTAAGATTCATCTGGTACTCGGCATCCTCCTGTGAGATTTCTAGACGGGGAATCAGAACAATAATACTGATATTCTTGTTTCTTTATTGTGGCAAAATATACGTAACATAAAGTTTACCTTCTTAATAAATTTAAGTACATAGTCCTGCATGCAGTGCACCAGGATCTTGTGCAGTCAACCTCCAGAACTACTCATCCTGCAGAACGGAAAGGATTTCTCTACCCATTAGACAGCTTTCACCGTCCAGCTCCCAGCAACCATTTCCCTATCTCTATGATACTGGCTACTCTAAATATTTGATATAACATTGACCTTTCTACAGGTTTATTTCACTTAGAAAAATGTGCTCAAGCTTCAGCCATGTTGCAGCATGTTAGAATTTCCTTCCTTTGCTGAATTGAATAATATCCCATTGTTTGCATATATAACATTTTAATTATGCATTCATCTTGTCCATGGACTTGGGTTTCTTCTGCCCTTTGGCTATTGTGTATAATGTTACTCTGAACATGAATATAAAGATACCTCTGCAAGGATTTATTTTCACTTCCTTTGGTTATGTAATCCATATGAAGGGTTGCTAGATCATACGCTCATTTTATTTTTAAATTTTCAAGGAATTGTGTTAAACTGTTTTCCGTGTTGGTTGCACCATTTTACATTCCTCCCAGTAGACCCTCAAAAGGGTTTTAATTTCAGCACAACTTCCCAACACTTGTCATTTTTTATTTTGCTTGTTTTTAGAAAATAACAAGTGTTGGGAAGTTGTGCTGAAATTGAAAGCCTTTTGAGGTTCTGTGGTTTTGATTTACATTACCCTAATAATTAGTGACATGGAACAGTTTTTGATGTGCCTGTTGGAGTTTGTATGTCTTCTTTGGAAAAATGACTAGCGCTTGGGTCCTTTACCATTGTTTAAGTTGAGTTGTTCTTTGTTGCCCTGAGTTGTAGGAGATTTGTGAAAGTATATTCTAAATGGTAGTGATTTATAAATACATGATTTGCATATATTTTCTTTCTGTTGTGTCAGCTGCCCCCCTCACATTTTGCTGAATGTGTCCCCTGCATTTGCAGTAGAGAAGTTTGCAATTTTGATGTCATCCTCTTTTGCTGCTTATGCTTGTGATGTCACATCCAAGAAGTCACACTGCATTTAGTGTCATGAAGCTTTTCCCTAAGAATTTTATAGTTTAGCTCATATATTCAGGTCTTTGATCTACTTTGAGTTAATTGTCTGCATCTTGAGAGGTAAGAAAGAGTGTACCTTCAATCTTTTGCATGTGAATGTCCAATTTCTTGGCATTATTTATTAAGAAGACTACTTTTTTCCTGCTGAATGGTCTTGGCACTGTATCAAAAGGAATTTGGCCATAAAGGTGAAAGTTTGGGGGGCTTTCTATTCTATTCCGTCTGCCTAAAAATCTGTCTTTATACCAGTACCATAATGTTTTGATTACCATGGCTTTGTGATAGCTTTTGAAGTCATAAAATGTTAAATCTCCATTTTTTTTTCCCTAAGATGGTTTTCACTGTTTTGGACCTCTTGATATTCCATACAAATTTTAGCGTGGTTACTTCTAGTTCTACAAAGAATGCCATTTGGGACTTTGATAAAATAGGGATCCCACTACATGAACCCTGCAGTCTCACCTTGAGTGAGACTGACATTTTAGCAATGGAAGTCTTCCAGTCTATGAGCACAGGATGTCTTTCCATTTATTTGTATCTTTAATTTCTTTTATCAGTATTTTGTAAATTTTGATTGAGTTACTCCTAATTATTGTATTCTTTTTAATGCTAAAATAAATAGAATTTTTTTCTTTATTCTCTCTCTAGATTGTTTTTTTCTGGTAACTTGTTCTGCTGTAACAAATCTCTGTCTCTGTCTAGGAATCTGTGTTCTTATTGGAATCTTCATGAAATATGAAAGGCTAACTTTATTTTTCTCCTCATAAGAACACATACTACCAATGAAAGGAATGAAAAGGAAATAACATTATAAATCCTAAAAGTTAAAGACATAGTAAAGTAGAAAGATATAAACCTTTATGGAAATATACTCTTGATAATGTAAATAAAATGGACAAATTTATTGAAAACATGGCCTCTGTCTTAGGTACTTTCTTGTTACTGGGGCAGAATACCTGACACACACAAATTAAAGGAGGAAGGTTTATTTTAACTCACAGTTTGTTAAGGGTTCGGTCCATTGTGGGTTTTCTCCAAGGCAGGGGAGCATGCAGAGGAGAAGCAGTCCAGCACATGGCAGACAGGAAGCAGCAAGGTTTCCTTCTCCTTTCTATTTTATTCCATCCAGGCTACAAGGCTATTAGTTAGTGCCACTCACACCCAGGGTGGGTCTTTCCTCTTCAGTAAATCCACTCAGCCATGCCCAGAGCTGTACTAATCCAATCAGTGGACTAATCCAGTTATCACACACCCATAGTCCATGTGCACACGCTAGCTGCAGCCACCTCTGAAATGCCCGACCTATGAGCACATGAGGCTGTGAGGAGACATCTAGATACAGACCATAACATCATTACAAACTAAAGTAAAAATGTAAAAGTTTAATAATTCTATAACTTATAAAAATCAAATCAGTAAGTGATGACTTACTGTAAAGAATTTTCAGGCCTAGTGGTCTTCACGGGTGATTTCTCTCAGACATTTAAAGGAACAGTAGTTACAATCCTTCTTAAATCTCCCAGAACATAGAACAAACAGCAAGGACTTCTTCCCAAAGTACTTTGTAAAGCCTGCATTACTCTGATATCAAAACATTAAAGGACAAAGATAGTATAAAAATAGAAAGCTACAGATCAGTATCCCTCAACAACATTGTAGGAAAACATCCAAAAAACAGCAAATTGAATATAGTTATATTTAACAATTATAATACACCATAACCAAGTGGCATTGATCCCAGGAATATAAATAGGGTTCAACATACCAAAACCCATCAGTGCAATTTACCAAATCAAATAAAAATAAAGAGGAAAAAAATCAAAATAAAGAAGAAAATTTTATGATGATCTCAGTCTAAAAAAACTGTTGGACAAAATTCAACATCAGTTCATGATAAAGGTCATCTATAAACAGCTCACAGCTAACATCATAAAGATTCCTGAGATTTAAGAACAAGACAAGTATACCTGTTCCCACTATTTCTGTTCCATATTGTACTGGTTACCTGGCACTGACTACACAAGGATACAAGAGATATTTCTGGGGTGATGGAAAGGTTCTGTACCTTGATTATGGTATGGTACACAGTCTATGCATTTGCTAAAACACACTGCATTACACACCTAAAATGGAAACATTTTATTGTATTTAAATTACACCTTAATCAAAGTATAAAAAACATGGGACATAAGCATCTTTTTGTTCTTCTTAGATGTAATTCCCCCTCTAACTGAGAATCCTTTTTCTAATATAATATGGGTCTGAAGCTACTTCCTTGCCCAAAGAAAGCTACCAAACAGAGTTTCATTCATAACACAAATCACAGACTAGATTCTTGGCTTGAATCTACTATTTTGTCAAGTAATAGTACAGTGAAGGGTTTGATCTTATGATTATTATTGTCTTCTGTATTGTCAAGGGGCTAGTGATAATAAAGAAGACATAAAAGATATTTTGTATCAGATGACTATTAGTTAATTTTATAAAGATAACATTTTGGTACTGAGTGCAAATAAAGTCCTTCTGCAACCAGAAGAGAATAAACTAAATCTTCCTGATGTCCTTGATCAAAAAGTTTTTACTAAAATGTTATGAAATGTAATAAATTTGCATTTATACCTGAAACCTCATAATGGTCAAGACAGTGTTGGATTTACTTACGGTTATACAAATACTGTGACTATTGAATTTAATGCATTAGCTATTTATTTAGCACATACTATATGCCTACATCAATATACGGGAGATGTATTCAATTATCTATAGTAATTGCTAAAAATAAGTTAAGCGTCTATTTTAGATTTTTTAAAATAGTAAATAAAATTTGATTGCACTTTTATCATTTGAGTTTGTATGACATACAGTTTATTCTTTAATAAAGATTACCAATTTATGTACTTGACAGTGCAGGTATGAGCTTCTGCCTGATTAACAGCAGGATCCATGGTGTTTATGGCACAGTGCAGGACTGTGGATTGCTTTCTGTTATGGGAACATCGTTATTGAAAGATTTAAAGGAAGCCTAAGCCAGTGCTGGAGCCAAATAATAGCACTTAATATGTTTTGCGGCATAAGATAAAGACAGATAAGATTTCATATGAGCCACTTGTTATTGGCTGAATTTTGTTCTTACCACTGCAAAATCCGTACTTCGAACTTTAATTGCCTCAGAATATGCCTTGGTGTGGAGATAGGCTATTTAAAAACAAGAAGTTGCAATGAGTTCACGAGGGTGGACCCTGCTCCACTATGACTGACATCCTTCTAAGAAGATCAGAACCCTGACAAACACAGGAAATTTGTGTCAGCATGGGGAGAAGATGAGAAGGGGCTATCTGCAAGCCAAGGCAAAGAAGCTTCAGAAGAAAGCAATGAAGCCGACAGCTTGGTCTTGGGCCTCTGGACTCCAGACTGTATGAACATAAATGTCTGTTCCTAAGCCAGCCAGGCTATTGTACTTGCTGTGTTCTGGGAGCCCAAGCAACTAAGCCACCACTCAAGCCCAGGGTATAGGCTGCAGATGTTAGGAAAACCCTGAAGAGATTCCCAAGGGGGAGAATGACTGTCATCAGACCCGTGTTTGAGAACAACTGCGTTGCAAGAAATCAGACTGACTGCAGGAGCAAGATGGAGTAGGGTTCTCATCACTGAGTGAGTTCTGTGGGCCGGGTGAGAGCCGGAGCTGAGACAACTGCATGGGGAAGGGAGAGGATGAGCTACATAGGAGTGCTGCTAAGGGGGTGGGAATGGCAGATTCCAGGGCCCCAGGCCGATACAAAGCAGAGGAACAGGCTCCCTGTGTGATTAAATGTGGGTCGTTGGCTTAGGCATCTGGGGGAATTGTTCCTAAAATGAAATGGAAAACCAGAGGTTTGTGGCCTCCTGGTCAGGTGAGCTCTGCAGAGAGCTTACAAAGTTATCGTGATTACACATCAACATTGGCAGCAAAAAGAAAACGTAGTGGCTGATACTCCTAAAGATTGTAGCACGCGATGTTCCCATGGAGGGGGCTGGCAGAGCTGGCCAGGACTGTAGACAGGATGTCTTAGTCACCCGATGGAGCAGCACGTCACAGAGAAGTGCACCTCCCTCGGATACCCACAGGGCCTATTATTGGAGATTTGGTCTCAGCATTCTGCAGGAGTACTGCGTGCTGGGGTGGAAATCATGGAGGAAAAATGGAGATAACGATCCTGGCATTGTGTCTTGGCTGTGCCTTTCACAGGTTGTATAACCCTGGCAAGCCAGTTCACTTCTCTTTGCTCATCAGCTTTCACCAGCGAACTGGAGTAAAAATGCAGTGATTGTTATCAGGACACTTCATTAGCTAAGTAATGCTGGGAAGCTGCATGCAAACTGTTAGAGGAAGTGATTTATAAAATAAGCCTTAAAACCTAAGTGAAAATGAACCAGATAAATGACCTTTAAGGTTGGGAAGATGAAAGATGTCCAAACTAGAGAGAACAACATGGGCAAGACCCTGATTCAGCACAGAAAATGGTCATTCAGGGAGCTAGGGAGTAGTGATGTGTTGTAACTAGAGTGTAGAGCTTTGTAGGTTGAAAAGCGAAGGAACCTAAATTATAAGCAATTGAATAACTTGCTCAAGATCACCTAGCTCACAAGTGTCTGATCCGTGAATCGATGTTGTCTGCATTAGCATTTTAATGACCAGTGACCATCCAGCCTCCCTATGGCACCAGGTGGACAGGAGACCACTGCCTAGAGTGAGGCAGGCATATCTCAGTGTGTCTTAGACATCAGACTGGGAATAAATTTAAAAGTCCTGCTGAGAAAATATTCTACTGGGAGTCACTAGGTACATAGAACGAGGCTACACAATGAGGAAGCTAAGCCAAATTCAGTAAATCAATGAATAAGTAATTCACTTTATTTTTACTATTATCCTCCAGAAATATAGGCACCATCTGAACCTACAGTTTATGACTAACATGAAACAAAACTTTGATGGTTCATTTTGTGCTGCAAACTTGTGTACTATTCAGTAACTAAAGTGAGCTTTGAAAAGCCTTGATAATTACATTTATCTCCCCTGTACTAACCAGAGAATGGAGGAACTTGTCTGTCCATGCCTCTTGCCTAGCGCGCTGACCCATGGGAAATAACATGAATCTGTTACAAGATGTGCTCTGCTTCTGCTGTTCTGTTTTACCATGAGACTTCAGTATGTGAAGTTCTTTTGCTTTACCCACGTATAGTTAGGTGGGTTCCTGAGCAGGAGGTTTGCTGTGTTTGGAGGCCGTGTAGGGCTTTCTGCAGATGTCCCTGCAACACAGCCTGCTCCTGGAGCTCACTTTATGGCCCATGGTAGCCACGGGGCAGCTGGCTCAATCGTGCGCCCTTAATTAATGGTGTTATCTCTGTCTCCCCTTCCCCACTGGCCCTTCCCGTGCCTCCCAGCACACAGTGCCGTTCGAGGTTCACCTGAAGTCTACCCTCATACCATTTCTTTGGCAGCTGTGCTTGCAGTCGACCTTCTGGCAACACTTCACTGGGGATAAAGGATTTCCCACAAAGGAGAAAAAACATTGTTTTCAATGTTTATCTTAGCTAATATGCTTCCATTTGATCTGCATAAGACCTGCTTGTTCATCTGCACAAGACAATTCATCATTTATACAGGTCACTTTGAGTATCCTGCCACATTACTTAAAAAGTATACCCTCAGTTCATTCAAATACAAAACATAGTTTTTGGTTAAATACAATAATGCTTTGGTTCACCACGGCTTCTGTTTGCAAAGAGTTTGGTTCGCGAACAGAAGTGTTGGGCAAAATTTTGCCTCCCTTTGAGGGTGATGACCATGACCGTGACCAGCTTTCTCAGACTGGTGGAACAAATTAAGTTCATGAACCACGGCACCACTATACTGGTCTGCTTAAGAAAAATTCTAGTATCAGGATATTTTGGAATTGTCAAAGGGCAAACTTACAACAATTTAGCAATTGGGAAACACGCTGTTCTATAAAATAGAATGAGGGTTCTGAGCAAAGATAGCTTGGCTCTAGGGATAGAGAAGGCCTTGGAGAAGACAGGAACAAAAGCAAAGGCCAGATTGATCATTTCGAAGTTTCTTTTCTTACCAGGTGGGGCCCTGGAGACAACACTAAGAAAACAACTGACTCGTTCACACCAGGTTATTTCAGGCTACTTGTTTCATGTATGGATTAAAGCAGAAGGAAATTCATTATCACATCCATTGAAAGTGGCCCGTTTGGGGAATTCAGATTTTTACCTTTCTACTATGGTTTGGACAGGCATCACCCAAAGTCCTCGCTGTGTCCAAGGCCTTGTCGCAGCCTGTCTGCATTGAGAGAGCCTGTGGTGGTGGAAGCTTTCGGAGGTGGGGTCCAGTGGGAAGTTTAAGGTCATTGGGATGGGCCCGGAAGGAGGCTGTGGGCTCCAGGCTCTTCCTCTCTCTCCTGTGCCCCCGCCCATCAGGTAAGCAGGTCTGCTCCACGGGCTCCCGCAGGATGCATTGTTCCACCTCAGGCACAGCACTGCAGAGCCAGTTGGTCCTGGGCTACAACCTGGAAACTGCATTTCCTCTTTCTAAAAAGATTTATCCCAGGGGTTTGTTACAGTAACAGGGAGCAGGCTCACACTGTCCAATCCTGATTTCTCCCAGGGGCAGATAAATAGCTTAGTTTTAGTGTGTTGACAGAATTTTAGAGTGAAAGAATCCATTTTCATTTTTAGCTTGGACGGGGCCAAAATTTCATTCAAAACAGCCAGTTTTATTCGATACTATTTACTGTATTTCTCTTTAATCTTCTTGGTAAGGATTACCACCATATATCCTCAAGAGCCAAATAAAACTAATTTTCCATCTTTGTGTGTGACCCTGAAATGGAAACTACCTGGATAATTTAAAATGAGAGCACTATCTAGTTTTTTAAAAAAAGCTCATTTAAACTTCAAATGTGATTTAATATCATTTATTGCTTTTTATTTTTATTATTTATTTATTTATTTATTTATTTATTTATTTGGTCTTTTTCTGAGACAGGGTCTAGCTATGCAGTTCAGGCTGGCCTCGAGCTCACTTTGTAGCCCAGGCTGGTCTTGAACTCGCAACGATCCTTCTGCCTCAGCTTCTAGAGTGCTGGGATTACAGGTGTGCACCACCACACCCAGTTTATTTATTGCTTTTTAAAGCAATTGCATACATATTTAAAGATAAATTTATGTTATTCTAGCTCATATAGCACTAGTGTTCTGTATGCACTATTATAGTTATACTTTCTGCAATTTACAAGTAATAATATCAGCTATAATGTCGGATAGGAACTTTTTAGGAACTAATGATCAGAAAGCACACTAATCGTACAAAGTTCTGAGTCAGGCTTGGAAATCCACATGATATCTCCCCAGTTGCCACCAGAGAATATTTACCAAACATTGTTCAGAATTGTGTCTGGCCCCTTCTCAATTGCTTTGCTTTCAGAATCTTGTTAAAACCACATCTACTATTGGGGAGGGACAATTTTTGTTGACAAAATAGAAAAGAAAATGTTATGTTTCCTCTAAAATGTCATTTGCATTAATTTGTGTTTCAACCACTTTTTACAGAACACAGGTTCTGTCTGAATCTTTGGGTTCCTCAGAAATTCATTAGGTGTGGACTTCACCCTGTGAACTAGGAGAGGAAATTCCAGGATAGAAAATTATTTTAGAAGAAAATTAAAGTATTAAATGCAGATAACTTTTGTTCTGAGACAGGGTCTTACTATGTAGTGCAGGCTAGCCTTGAACTCACAGCAATCCTCCTGCCCCAGCCTCCAAAGTGCTGGGATTACAGGCGTTCACCACCACACCCAGGTGCAGAAAACTTTCTTAACCTCATGCAAACTTTAAAACACCTACTGCAAATGTCATACTTAGTGATGATATATTTAGGAGGTTTGTTAAGAACTAAATGCCTGTACTTACCACTTCCATTCAAATGTGTACTGAAATTTTAACCAGTACTATAAAGTAAAAAAAAGACACAAGGAATTATAATAAATGGAAAATCTGTACTGCAACTAGTAGCAGTTAACACAATTGTCTGTGTAGAAAATCAACATAACTTACAGATACATTAGAATGCTGATGGATGCAAAAACCAGAAAAGGCAGTCTTACCAATATACCATTTACCAATAAATCAGTGAAACACAAAAACCTCTAGAAACAAGTTTAAGAAACAAAGTGCAAGAAGAAAAAAATTTAGATGGAATTTAAAAACCTCAATTTATAGACCATATCAAGTTCATAAAGTGAGTTAATATTTTAAAGATGCATCAAAATCTACCCCCCTGCTGATCTATGTATTCCAGCACTTTCGCTCAAAATTCTTTTTTTTTTTTTTTTTTTTTTTTTTTTTTCGCCAGTACCGGGAACCGAACTCACGACCTTGCGCTTGCCAGACAGGTGCTTTGCCGCTGAGCTAAATCCCCAGCCCTCGCTGAAAATTCTGATACTAGCAATCCGATTCTGAGGCGAGTATGACAGGTATGACACTTCTAAAGAGGAGAAACAGTGTGGGGGGACTTGCCTCTCCAGTCATCAATAAGTTTAATAATGCTATAGTAATTAAGACAGTACAGCACTCACATAGATAGGACATATTAATCGACAAGTGGGAAAACGAACTCCGAAATAAACTGCACATGTATCCGATTTATGCCAGAAACTGAAAAATGACTATCGATGACCTTTTCAATACATGCTATTGGGACAACTGGTTATCTTTGAAAAATGAAACTGAATTCCTACCTCACATTTTTAAGAAAATTAATTCAGAGTAGACTAAAGTTCTAAATATAAAAGAAAAACATGGCATACTTTGTATGATTTTGAGATGAGATTGTCCATAAGAGAAAACACTACATTATAGAAAATGTTAGGAGCACCACAATTTTGTGTCACATATGTGATGAATGATTAGTTTCAAAATGTTTTTTAAAGTGTTTTAAAGAGAATAAAAAATATCAAAAGAACAACATAGACAAAAGCAGAACAATACAAAAGTGTAACAGAGCAAATAGAAGAAATAAACGAAAGTTCCAAAAGGTATCATGAGCAAGTAAGAAGATAGTCAACTCTACTCCTAATAAGAAAAATGCACATTAAAGCCACTACATATAGTGGTTCAAAAAGGTTTGTCTGACAATTCTAGGAAATGGCCAGCAGATGGAGGAAGAGGTTTTCAGAATTGCTTAAGGGTGTGGCAAGTTAGTACAACCATTTTGAAAATAGTTTAATATACTTCTGTGAACTCAAGCTATGCATGGCCTATAAAACAATACTTCCACTCCACATACACATCCTGATGTGTCTTTCTACCATATCTGCAACTGGAGAGCCATACAGAAATGTTGAGAGCAGCATTACTCTTAATATTGAAACTGGAAGGAATTCATGTTTCCACCCAACAGTGAACTAGATAAGTAAGCCTTGGTTTGATCATCAAATGGAATGGTGAGCTATACAAACGAACTGTTCTATATGAAATGCTAAAGAAATGAATCAGCCTTAGATGAAAGACATAAACTTGTTGCCTAGTGATCGAATTGCCATATCTGTATACAACGTCATCTCATTGATCCAGAGTTCAAAAAGAAAACTAAAGATGTGTTTGGAATTCTACTTATAGGTAGGCAACTTACAGAGATGAGCAGGGAATAATTTAACACTGAGTTCAGATGCGGGCTAAGGTGGGGATAGTGTGACAGAGGACGAGAGGGATTGAGACCCAGGAAGGGGACAGAGGGCACTTCTGGTATCCTGGTAACGTTCCGGGTCCTAGAGCTGACAATGAACACAGTGGTAAAACTGTATGGGAATGTGTGTATATATACACACATATGTGTATAAATGAATGAATGATTAGTTTCAAAATGTTTTTTAAAGTGTTTTAAAGAGAATAAAAAATATCAAAAGAACAACATAGACAAAAGAGACAGGGTCTTACTATGTAGTGCATATATACACTATGTAGTGTATATATACACACACATGTGTGTGTATATATACACAGTAAAACTGTATGGGAATGTGTGTATATATACACACATGTGTATAATGTGCATATGCATTTATAAAATGTTTTTTGCACTCTAGCATTTACACATGTTTTTGTGTTTTATTCAGTTCTTATGTCTATGATACATTATGCAGTTTCAAAAAGTCTTCTAAACCTGAAAAATTAAGTTACAGCTTTTGAATGTTCTCTATACAAGTGCATAATAATTTCCAAATAACCTACAATTATTCCTGCAATATTACTACTCATCATGAATCTTTGTTTATTGTAGATATTCATTGACTTCAAAATTAAATCTACTGGGGCAGGGGATATAGCTCAGTGGCATAAGCGCCTGCCTGGCAAGCGCAAGGTCCTGAGTTCAATTTCTGGTACCCCCCCCTAAAATATTAAATCTACACAAACTTACTCATGCTTTTATATCAGATACTTTTTTCTTTTTTTGAGAGAAAGCAAGCAGCAGTTTCTAGAATGAAATCTTGGAGATTGGGGGATTTTTCTCTCCTTCCCTGTATAAGCACAATGCCCAAAGCCTCAGTTGCCTATGTTGTTAGTTGAGCAAATTTTATAAGGATGTGAGCTCTGAAAACTTCACTAGCAGAGGTCCTCTTGCCCCGCATGATTTCCCCGTACATGATTTCTGTTCAGCCACAGTAAGAAGCTTCAAGCATCCACGGGACATTTGCAATGAATGTGGGAGAAATGACACAATAGACCTGAATACCCTGACCTCTCCACTCACGGCTCTCACAAGCATGAGCTGTGTGAGACAAGGACAGCAGAGCTGCTAGCAGGGATATAGACAACCACGCTGTCTGACTGTCCACTATGTACTGTGATGTGGCAGGCCTGGTGTTAGATTAACAATTCAACACCCACGGAGATAGTCACAAAGAAATCACAGAAGGGCTGTTATTTGTCAATATCATAATTGATAGGCATTTTGGGCTGCAATTATGGAACTGTAAGTGAAAGGCATACTGGAGCAACTATCCATTTTTTTTAAGGTTTCTGTTGTCAGCAATGTCAGCATAAAAGAATTGCTTCTGTTCAGTGAAAATGCATTAACGTGGCAGACACGCAATCCCAGTTGACTGTGCTAATTCTGGCTTTACTTGGGCTTTGACCCTGGACAACCTGTGTGCAGGTCTTGTTTTAATTTTAGATATTTCAGTTTTTGTTTTTCTGAAAGCCAGCAAACATCTCTCTTGGTCTGGTTTTTCTGCTATGAAATGCTGCAGCAGAGGAAAGCATTCTTTGCAGGGCCAACAGCAGAAGAACGTGAGGTCTGCCCGGGCGCCTCTGATCACAGACGTCGGAGTGAACACCAGTGTCCTTTGTGCACTCCCGCCTCTGGAGCAGCTCTGTCCCCTTCTCCATCTCTGCAGATGAATGACACAAGATAGACGAGGAGAGCAGGGAGGTGGATTTTTGTACAGGGAAGCGGACCAAGACAGGGTAGGAGGGAGGAGCAAGCGGAGGGGAAGCGGGTAAGAAAAGGATTAAGATGTCTTATGTACCTGGACGGACCCCTCACTTGTAGTGTGATCCCTATGTACTGCAAAGAGTTACCAATAAGAGATAATAAAATTTGAAAGAAAAAAAGAGATGCAAGCCAATGAGGAAGTAGAATTCATTTTTCCAGTTTATTTGGGAGAGATGGAAAGTACACAATGTAACAAATCTCTTAACAAAGATGTGCACTTTTGGCCTTCTTAGTTCCTGAGGGTGGGACTATGAGATTTTGAAGGATCCATTGCCATCTGCAGCTGATCATGATTTAAAGGATGCTGTCTGGTAAAGTTTTTGTGCCATTCGGAAAACCACATTTATGCAAAGCAGTAACTAACATAGTTTATCTTTCCCTTTTATTCCCACTTGCACAATCATATCAAATCATAATGCAGCCCACCATGAACTGCTAACCTATTAGAAAGATGGAATTCAGGATAGCGTGATCACTTTTATTTGGTAAGAAGCATATTGTTAAACTTCAAAGATCACAAAACTGAATCACTAAAAACCTAATCCTGTTCTTTGTCTTGTCAAATGACTTAGTTACGTCATATTGAACACTTTTCTCTCCATCAGCAGGTCAGACCCTTTAATTGAATAATAGAATTGTTGATGCTTTGCCTCGTTATATCGAGCTTCAAAAATCAGAATTCTCATCTGCCTCAACAGGAAAAAATACCATTTTCATTTTAGAAGTGGATTAAAGTTCAGCATGCAGAGAAAAAGCTGAAAAACATTGCAAACAGGGGAACAGTTTGGTGACAGGCAAGTCTCAGCCTATAGTGTAAGACTGACTGACGTTATAACATCCCACTAATTACAGAGTTGTTGGTTTTTATGCTGAGCAGAAAACCTAGAAAGCTAGAAGGAGGCAGGAACACTAATCAGACACAGTCTTAATCTCCACCATTCTTTATGAAACAAGGGAAAGCAGTCAACTTGCATTTGTCAGTGTTTGTAGTTACTATGATAAGAGATAAATATACAAACATGAGACAGAAATGTTTAAAGGGTCAAAATAATGGAGTAGTGTCTGACTTCAAATTAATGTAGGGTTTACTGGTAGTTAATATGAGAACTGTCCAGGAGATCATGGTGAGATTTTCTGGGATCTTCACTTTCAAAAATGAGTTTCTAGTTTGAGATTTAATGCACATTGATGATAGATTTAATTTGTGGTGAATTCTATACTTTGAAAAGTCTAAGTATATTATATTCTCAGCTTTTCAAAATAATTTCATACATTACCATGTTCTTCTAGCTTGTCTGAGGGTTATACAAGTTTGTGAATCACGTTAAATCCTCTACTTTTAACTGTGTCTTCTTTCTCCTCAAAAATAGTTGCTTGTTCTGACAGATACCATAAACTACACTGATGGTAACAGACATATGAAGAGTGCTGCTGCTTTATATGTTTTTTGGTGTGTGTTCTTTTTTTTTTTTTCTGATGCCAGGAATCGAACTCATGACCTTGCGCTTGCCAGGCAGGCGGTGTGCTGCTGAGCTAAATCCCCAGTACCTAGTGAGTGTTCTTGAAACTTCACAACAACCCAACAAGGATTGTTTTCATTCTGCAGATGAGAAAATCAAAACTCAGAGAAGGTAAGTCATTTGGCAAGATCAATAACAGTGGGAGAGCTGGGGATGCAGAATGAATGTTAGAGCATGTGTTCGGCCTGGGAGGGCCAGGAGTTTGATCCCAGCAGTGCACACACAAAGCGGTGAGCTTTGAGTTCCAAGTGTGTTTGGCTACAATGATCCCAATTTTTCATTTAGTCCACACTGCTGTGGATGTTATGATGGGTCTGAGAAGAATACTGAGGGACAGAGAGAAACTGTGTGTCTGCTATGTGCCGGAAGACCAGCTTCTTTGACAGGCCATGAGAATTGCTGTAGTTTTGGTAAAATCTCTGGACTAAACCTTGGTTCTCTTCCTTGTTTTCCTTTTAGGTAATTCTGTAAGGATACTGAATCAGGTGATTCTGTGGCCTTGTCTCTGTTTTGTGACCCACAGAGTGGACAAAATCTAACTTGTCCTTATGGTCCTGGTTAATCTAACCTGTTCTTGATGCCCCAGGTCACTTCATATCTTTTCATAGGGCCGTGGAAGGGAAGGGCTCGACTTCAGTCACTCGTAACTGTCACTGTTAAGGCAGATGTCCCACACGGGTTCTCTGTGTGCAGAAAGTTGAAGTCCAGGGTGGGCTGGTAGCCAGGACTTGCCTCAGGGTATGCCTTATGGTAAACATGTGCTGTGTGATTTTTACATTCCAGCACAGAAAACACTGCCTCATTCTGCTATTGCGAAACTTCCCCCTCTCCTTTCTTTCACATCCTGCCACTTTCTGGACCTTTCTAGCAGATATCGCAGGAGCACTCATGAGTAATCATAACCATAGAGTGGAGACATCTGTCATTTCTCTTCAGTTCTGGAGTCTTTGCCCAGGAAACCCCAGGCACTGCTGCCATTGCAGCTTCCTCGTGGCTTCCTTGAGTCACATGGTCACACTGGGTAACACTGCTCTGGGACTGATCTTTGAATGCAGAGGACACATGTTTTCTGGGGAATCTCTCCAAGTATTCCACCCAGCCCGTCTTCATCTTCCTCTTCCAGTCATCTAAGTCTTTCTACCAGTTATATGATAGGTTTTGTTGCTATTGGATTTGCTTTGAAAATAGTACCAGTCTGCAGAAAATACCTAAGTCTATGTGTCTTAGGAACATTAATAATATCCACATTGATTGGACATGAGTCAATGCTGACACTGCTTTGCTTTCTCCCACAACCTCAGACTCCCCTCTTACTATATGCAGGTGCATATTTCTAGCCTTGTGAAAAGTGCTTTGAATACTGGCTCTTAAGCCCCTGCAGTAGGCCTGGCAATGGCCTATAAAGATGTCCTTGTCCAAATCCCCAGAACCTATGAATAGATTACATTACAAAAGGGATTCCGCATAACTTACTGCATAAGGGATCTGGAGATGGAAGATTATCCCGAAATCATCCAGGTGGGCCTGTTATAAAGGCAAAGTTCTTATCAGAGAGACCTCAGAGGAGTCTGAGTCAGACAGCAGCTGCCTGACAGAGGAAAATGACAGAAAGGGAGATTCGAGGGAGATGTGCTGCTGGCCCTAGAGGTACAGGGTCAGAGATGGTCCTTGGATGCTGGAAGTATCAAGGAAATAGATTCTCCCTGGGTTTCCACAGCCCTTCAGACATCTGGACTTGAGTCTGGTCTTCTGGACATCGAAATTGTGTGAGAACACACTTGTGTTGTTCCAAACCCCTAAGCCTGTGGTGATTTGCAAGGACAGCAACAGAAAAGTAATATCCACCCCCTGCCTTCACCCAAGGGCCTCCAGAAATGTGCTGGAAATTCCAAAGCCACTATTCCCTCTCAGGCACTGCTCAACTCTTGACTCAAGTTGAGGTAGAATAGAAGAACTAAAGATAGATTGAAAGGAGACAAGGAAAATCAAACTTCACAATTCAGCTTTTAAGAGAAACTGTAGCCTGAGGGCACAATCACAGTCATTCAAGGTTACAGTGGCTTCTTCCCGTCCAATAAATTTAGCCCAAAGATTCCCTGTGAATTAGACCTGCGTGCTTCCCCTAGGGCCCACAGATTCGCACATTCTGGACCTCAGTCCTCCAAGAGAGAGCACTGTTAACTGGGCACCATATGCCTAACTTCAAGTGCATGCAGATAGTTTGCATCCTAACCGAGCCCACCCATGGGTCCCTGACAGGCAGTAGGGAGGTACACCCTAGATTTCCCATCTTGAGGACACCTGTAAAACCCACATCCATACCCACTGCCTGGACCACAGTGTAGCTCTCTCTTGGGAGCCCAGACTCTGTCTCCTCCAGAGACTCATTCTCCTATCATTAAAACTCTGTCCAATAAATCAGCCAGTGCTTCTCACCGGATGCATCCTGAAACGCTTTTCCTGCAGTGTAGGTCAGCCAACCTACTACCTACTCCATGGGTGGGGGGGTGAGTTAAGGGCCCCACTTCCTCTTTAGGAGACCTCTTCGGATCCTGTCTGGTGAAAAAAATCAGAACACACAATTCTAGTGTAGAACAGGCAGAGCATTACTGTGTCCTCTTTATGAAAGAGAAAAACAAAGAAACTTGATCTCCAGATCCCATTACCAGGTGTTAGACCTGGAATCCAACCCTCAGGCATCCAGCTCCCCTTAGCCTAAATTCTTAATCCTCAGAGGAACCAATCGCATGTTTTCCTCCTTTCCATGCCCCAAGTTAATAAGGTGAGTATTGGTTTTTATATTTAGATTTAAAATTTTACCCAGAGGGAAGACATCCTGGGCCAGGTTAGATTTCTTATTAAAACATCACAGCGGACAAGCAGACCACCTCCGCTCTCCTGCCCTTACCTGAGATGAGGGGGCAGGAGTCACATGCATTGTCCTGTTCCAGTAAAGACACACCACTGGCCAGTGACAATAAAAGTAAGAAAAACCATGTTTTCTCGGCTTAAAAGGGAGGAGGAAGGTGTCTCTGGCCCTTGACAGGGTACCCATGGAAATATAGCAGCCTGAATCCCAGCACCAAGTATTTGATATATTATAAATAAAATCTCCTAGAGCCAGACTGTCTGCACTTTTACAATCTGGAGCTACCTCTGAGTTCTTGGGCCTCAGCATTTTTTTGTTGTTGTTGGTTTTTGTTTTTCTCCGGTATCGGGAATCAAACTCATGAACTTGAGCTTGCCAGGCAGGCGCTGTGCCGCTGAGCTAAATCCCCAGCCCTGGGCCTTATCATTTTTGACACATTTAACCAGTGAGGTGGCATTTTGGTTTCCTCTAGCACCTGCGGCTTAGTTAGGGGAAGAGACCTGGTCCCAGATGTCAGCTTCAGGCCCTTAGAGAATAGGGTGTGGGGGGGTGGAGACTTTTGATTTTCCTCCTGGCCGGAGCAGTTAACTACAGGAAGGCCTACAGATGTGATGTCTCTGGTATGTGAAGGGGAAAGGACTTTTGAACAGGAACACTGACAATCCAGGGGAGTGTTAGCCCTGACAGTCTGAAATATGGATTGGAGTCCAGATCCCTTTGCATGACCTTACTGCTGTGCAGTTTCAATGCTGTTTTTCAGTCAGTCTCATTCATTCCGAGGGAACGCCATGGCCTTATGAAGAGAGGGTCGTACTCGCTTTTCAGAGCACTGCTTGGGCAAAGCCTGCACAGGCCCCTGGGGCCAGTATCTGCCTGCTACAGACTGTTCACCAGAACCGAGAGCGCAGGACAGGTCCCGAGTCAGACCCTGATTCCTGTGCACACTCTCTCCCTCTCAGCCTTGGGGACTGGTTTCCACAGGACTCAGGTCTGGAGGTGGCAACCTTTGTTTCTGTCCCGGAGACTCATTCTCCTATCATTTGGGACACTCTAAATTCAAATTTGCAGGCTTTTCCTATACCTGGGATCATTGGGATGGTGTTAAATTTAGTGACTGTTCCCCCCTTGAGTGTTAGGAACGGAAGACCCTCTTAACGAGTACTACACACTCAGGTACTCGCTCACCCATTTCTCCTGATTTCTTTTCTTTCCACCATGGCACAGATTGAGTTCTGAGAACGAATCCACTTAACTACAACTTATCACTTAACTTTCTTAATAGGGAAAAGAATAATAATTGTTTGGAAAGATATTTAGAAAAATAAATGGGAGAGCTTTTCAAAATGTTTCTTAAACTTTCAAAGTGTTTGAAGCTGTAGAATCAAATAGCAGGTCAGATATAGAGAGAGAGATTATATTTCATATAAAACATGGATTTGTAAGGTTGAGGCCTTCACAGACTTTTTAAAATCTTTTATTTATTTACTTTTTTGGTACCGGGAATTGAACTCAGGCCCTTGCACTCAGGCAGGCGCTGTGCCACTGAGCTATCTCCCCTACCCCTCTAGACTTTGTTTTTTTTAAAGGAACAAAGATTCCTTCTTGAGAGAAGATAAGGGAAAAATCAGCTGTGGCAGCCTGTGACATAAGCTAAAATCTATTATAACTCCCTGATACCTTGGATACTTGGAAAGAACCCAGACATAAAGCAAATCTAAGCAAGATATTTTTGTAGAAGCTTTATTGTCACGTTATTTATAAAAACATACCAATAAATATAGTTCTATTCCAAAACAAGGAGAAACAGTGCACAGTTATGGCTAAACAAGGCATTGTGCCTTACAAAGAAGACATAAAATGTCCAAGGGATAATTAGAACATTGTAGTTCTCAAGGCTTCAACATCAGAGATGTCGACTTCGTACTGGGAAAGTATTGTAATAAATAACAGCTGACATTCACATTCATCTTCACGGTTACAAAAACAGCGGTGCACGCACATGCCCCGGTTAGCACGGAACTTATTATTTCTCTGCATCTTCTACCTGGCTTGTGTGGTGCTCCACAAGTTTACTGAATAAATACTTCACATCCATCATCTTCAAACTAAGGAAGTCAGTACTAAAATAACTTCAGTGTAACATCAAAAATGCCCCTTAAAATAACAATACAATAACATATCAGAAAATCGAACACCACCCCATCTTTAAATATTAAATATGCAAAAGCATGGAAAAATAAATTAATACATATATAAATAAATAGAAGAAAAACTCTCATAAGAAATGGTCACAGATGCTGGGCACAGTCCTGGCACGCCTGGTGTTATCTTGTCTCTCTCTCCCTTTGAGTGCTTTGAGAAGCCCCTCAGAAGCAGGAGCACGGCTTCCGGTCTTCTGGGGTCAAGTGGCTTTGCTTCTGTGAAGAGAGAACACTGCGGTTAGCAGGCGCTCAGAAATCTCCCTACAGGGCCGTCTTCTCCCCTGGGCCTGTGCTGCTCTGGCGTTTTCTGAATGTGCTCATCCCTACCCTTGCACCAGGCAAAAAACACGGGGCTTCTGGTGCTGTTGGCCAGGCAGCGGGCACCAGCAATCACGCTGTAGATTAGCTTCGAACAGCCCCCGGTGAAAAGGGTTATGCTGCATCTCAGGCCAGCGTGGCAGATCAAATCCACCCAGGTGCAGCTCCGGTTGTTTCCGCACAGCCTGGAGACTCCTCAGAGTGCGCTGCAGAGCCCCGTGAACCCAGCCTGGCCTCGGACAGTGTCTCTGTGGGTCCACGCCAAGGTTTAAAGCCCGCAGCACACAAAAGAGGGTCCACCTTTCAGGCCTTGAGCCGGGAGGCGCTGATGTCAATAGGAGACAGCCTTTCCACCTCACCAGCCAGTCCTAAATCTCTCAGCACCACGCGTTTACCCCCACTCTTTAGTAGGAAGTGGCCTGTGCATGGCAAAAGGCCCTGGGGCACGCAGAGGAATGCTCTGCGTCGGGAGGTCGGTTATGGGAAGTTTAACCCCGCTCCTTGTCCCCGCAGCTGCACTCCCGCCCCGCTGTGATTTCAGGGCGCAGCTCTGACCCTAGCCCGGTTTGCAGAGCCCCACGCACCTGCTCAGCATCCTCTGCAGGACTCTCTGCACCATGGGGGCCTCCGGGTCTAGACAGGCTTCGCGACCGTCCTTGAGCGTGGCCCTGCGGGAGGAAGGGAGGCCGTGAGCGGGCTCACCTGGGCTGCGTCAGGCTCCCGGAGGCGGGGTCCCCAGGTGGGGCCGGGCAGCGGGACCGGGACTTACACGACTTCGGTTTGGTGGCAGTGGGGTCCCGGCGCCGTCACCGCGACGCTCTGGATGTTCTTGGGGTGCAGACCGCGCACGGGCTGCAGACAGCGGCAGCGCAGCTCGGTGGTCGCAGGCGCTCCTGGGGAGAAGACAGGGTGAGCAGGGCCCCGTGCGCCGTCCTGGGGCGGGGGAGAGGGGCGAGGGCGGCCCCATCCCGGGCCCCGGGGTCCCGAGTCCCTCGCCCCGTCCCGGGGTCCCAGTCCCACCTGCGGCTCTCCTGACGGCGTCCACCATAAGCAGCAGCAGCAGCAGCGGAGCGGGGCGCAGGACGCTGGGGAAGGCGCGGGCCATGGCTGGACTGGGGTTCCCGGGCTGGACTGGGGCTCCCCAGCAGCTGCGCCCCTTTTATGCGCGGCGAGGCGGCCGTGCAGGGGTTTCCCCGCTCCCATCCGGAAGGAGACGCGCGCGGGGCGGGGACACGCGGGTGGGTCGGGCCCTTAGGCGGTGGCGACTGGTCTGGGGCTGGGGTTTTCCCTTCTGTCCTCATAAACGCTGCTAAATCACATCTGTCAGGGATTTCACACCAGAGTGTTGGCCTCCGTCCTGGTGTTTGGGCAGGGCAATCAGATCAGTTTGTGCCAGGGAAAGACTGGTGTCAAAAGTTCATTTCTGTGCTTAATCAGGGAGAAAGTGCGGGAAATCCTCCACCGTTTCCTTCCTGTGTGAAACCCTGGAACTTCCCAAGCTCCAGGGGCTCCAGAGCCCGCGGGACAGCCTGGCGCGAGGGCGGCAGGGGGGCCCGGTGGTCCTCTTGGGGCAGGAAAGTCCTTGGGTTCCCAGGACATCCTAAGAGGGAGAAAACGGAAACAAAGCTTTGTAAATGGGGAGGAGAAAAGGGGGTTGAAGGTAGGACAGGAGAATGGGGAAAAAGAAAAAAGAATCAAGTTATATCATGTACAGGTACAAATTCCCTACGATGAACGTGATCATTCTGTATGTCTAAACAGTGCATGCTACAGTGTTATCATCGGTTTTCTGGGATTCCTAGTTGGAAATGTGGTGTTTTCTTGGAAAAAAAATTAGTGGCTCAGAAATATAATACCTGTTCTCTAAAATTTATAAACATTACTGTATTTTTCTGCACATGTAGAGCTACAAGTGCTTCTTGCAGAAAATGATAAAGGGCAGAAATAAACAAGAGATTGTTTACTGGGCTGCCTCCCATTTACCCAGGATCTTAACCTCTCAGCTGCCCCAGGAAGTTACCTCCCTCACCCCCACATTGCAATTCATAAGGAAATGGAAGGCTATGGAGTTTAAGTAATTTGTCTTGCAGGGAATAATTTTTAATTTAAGTAATTTGTCTTCCAGGGAATAAAATTCCTAATTTGAGTTTCAGGCAGCTGGCTGACGGCACAACAAAATGTTTCTGTGAAGTAAATGATTCACAGCTTCAGGAGACTTGTTTGTTTTTAATGTTTGTTATCTCATGGTTCAACTTCACCTTTCCTGAATCTTAAAAATAGCAAACTTCCCAAAAGGCTTCATCAACAGCAAAAGTTTTCCTTCCTGACATGAACATAATGTCCTTAATGTAATAAAATCTCACTTTTCCTATCTATTTTTCTAAATCAACATGCCCTTCCTCCCAACTCAGAAATGAATTCTCCATCCTAAGCGCTTCCTGGAGGTGGAAATGTGCATTGTAGTTGGCTCCAACTTGCTGGGATCAGTTTCCCTGTTTCCTGTGGACCCCTTTTGGGTATCTGAAGTATTTTGCCTTTAGCATTAGTTGGAGGTGGCCCAGAACTCTATCCTTATAACTTAAGAAAATGGGAGATATTTTCTTGAATGACTTCCAGATCCAATCCAAAGTACTGCCAAGAGAAAATACTCCAAAGTAAATAAAGCTTTAAATATGTATAGTAGTTTTCAAAAAGTGAAGCATTTCTACAGACAGCCTCTTATTTGTAGAATAAGGTATAACTTCATGCCTAAGACTTGTGTAGTAAGTAATAATTGCTACAAAAGGAAATACTAAAAGGTTTTTCCTTCACAGTATATCCGTCCTCATAATTTGATTCCTCACAGCCTCACCTTTACTTTCTTGGAAACATTAAAAAGCAGTGATGTTGTAGCCAAATAATCCAGTTCTTCCTAATTTGAGTGTCTTTGCGAGCCCATTATTCGTTGTGATCTGAGCCATGGGTTTCTATGTCTGAATGTCGAGGTTATGCAGTGAGGAATGGGAAAGAAGAGCAGCAGCCGAGTGTGGGCTGATAACCCTTTTTCTGGTTGGTGTGTTGGTGGGTGTGCAACAAGTGTTGTTATCACTGTCTTCCCTGCCTTTTCAATGACAGCTGCTGTGCACCCTGAGCCCTGGCTAGTCTTGCTGCAGCCCGCTGCGTCCGGGCCAGGTGTTTTGTGACAATGACTGCTTTGAGTTCCAAAAGTGACTGGTACTTGTGGGGAGAAGAATGAAGATGCTGAGTGTGGCATTGGATCCCTTTAGTCTACAGCCTTTGCGTGTCAATGCCGTTCACCCTGTCCCCTCTCTAGTACGTCTGTCGTTTCTGCTGGCTTGAGCCCCTTCCCTTGTATTTTTATAAGAGAATCCTGGCTTTCCCTCAGACACCAGAACTCCAGTTTTCCTTTCCTTAGCCTCTCTCCTTCCTCCCAGTCTGAGTGGCTCAGCTAAGGCGATCCCCCTCAAAACTCCAGGAGTGAGCTGCAAGCCCCAGTTAGGACTGGACGGCCCTTCCTGTCTGGGTCCAACCCTCCCCACCACCATCACTTTGGCAGGCTCAGGCCTGGCAGTGACCTACCCTGTCCAAGTCAGAAAAATTCCTGGAGTAGTTTTTGTCGGGAAATGACTGAGCAAAAATCTTGTGCTTTTTGTGGGTTATCGCTGGGAGAGCAGAAGCTTGAAGCTTTGCCAGTGCCTTAGGACAGCCTACCTGAAACGCAGCCAGCTCAGAGCACAGCAGCAAACTCAGGGAGAGACAGCTCCCCAGTGTGTTGGTTACTTTTCTCTCATTGCTAGGACAAAATATCAGACTCCCAAAATTAAAAAAGGAGAGGTTTATTTAGCTCACAGTTCATTTGTGGAGGTTTTAGGCCATACTAGGCTGGCTCCAAGGCAGAGTGGCACAAGGCACAGGGCAGCAGTTCATGGTGGCAGAAAACAGCAAAAACGGCAAGAGCAAAATGGGGAGAAGTGACAGAGAGCAAGCCTCTTTCCCTCCCTTTTATTGTGTGCAGGCTGCCTGACCCAGGGCTGGTATAGCACGCACATCTATAATCCCAACATTGGACCATGGATCAATCATAAACACTAGAAGCCCTCCCCGTGACTGTGTGAGGCTTTGGGGGACATCTAGACACAAACTATAACACCCAGAGAGAAGTTTTGAGACCCAGGACTCAGTTGCATCTCCCCTTCTCATCAGGCAGTCAGATTCACGAGGACATGAAATGCTTTCTGTCTTCACTGGGCCACTTTGAACTGGATTTCTGTGCTGTCTTCACTTCCTGCTGAGACTGCGTTCCTAAAAGAGGGGTCTTTCCACCAGAATTCAATTCCTTCCTTGCTCCATCTATTTCAGCACTTTCACTGACCATGTCCTCAGCACTTGTAACATGGGAGCAAGGCTAGGTACTGTGGGCACGAAGATAAGGGGCAGACTCTCCGTGTACTGAGGGAGTGAATGTAGAGGCGAACTTTTAGGAAAGCCTGGGAACACCGTGAGGCCCTGGCCCGAGGCATTAGGAGCAGAGGGTCCAGCTGCTCCAATTCTTACAGTGCAGACCTGGAAGAGGTGTCAGAGAAGTTTTCTTGGAGGACTTGATTTGTTAGATGAGTTTTAAAGAATGAAATGGTTTCCAAGTAAGTGGGGAAACACTGAGGAGTGGAAACATTCCAGAGGGAGAAGCAAGCAAAGGCATAGGCTTTGGGAGGAGCCTGGACGCCCTCAGAAGCAGCAAATCGTGCCTGCAGCTGGAGTGTTTCCAGTGAGCTTGGAGAGATAGGCTGAGGGAGGAGCTCATCTGTCCATCAGTCTGGGTGCTGCTCACTGCTGTGTGCACACAGCTCTTCTCCTCATGTCTCATTGCTGAGCTCCCCACCTTCTCTATCACACTGCCCATGCTTGTGTTCAAATAAGTGTCAGTGTCGTGAGAGTCTAAACCCAGTAACTTCAAGTGAAACCGTGATTGGTGATGAACTGTAGTTGAAGAAACATATCCACAGCTGTGAATGTGAGTGCTAAATATCCAACACAAGCTTGGAAAAACAAATACACACATAAATAGAGCTGTAGTGAGGATGGTAGAGTCATGAAGTTCCCCCACTGCTGCTCTGCGGGGCCAGGGGTCAGTGAGCAGGGTTACAGGGTCCCAGGTCAAAGGGTAGGGGGTGAGGGGGTAACTCACATGACCTCAGGATGCGAGCAGTGAGGACCTGGCACTACCACTCCATGTCGAGAGTGCTCCTGGGGTGCCACCCAAGCTCAGCAGCTCGGGGACAGGGGGCTTGGGAAAGAGGCGTGAGCACGGTCCTTGTCCTGGTGTCCCAGTCCTCCCAGAGCAGCAGAGAGCAATGACAGTTTCTCCTCCTTTCTTTGAGTTTTGCAGGTTTCAGATATCGCCAAAATAATCATTAAAAATATACTTGATATCTCAGGTTGCACACCGCAGCGCCTGTCTTTTCCTGGTGTTTTGTGATCTCTGATAAATTACATCATGCTCAGTTTTCCCACAGGGCACCTGGTGGTAGAGTCGGGAGGAGATTAGGGCACAAGTGAGTTCCTGGTTATTTTGGAAACTGTGCTGTAATTTCCTTCCTGTGCTGTCCTAGGCTGGGAACAGCAGTCAGGGAATTCAGCAGTCAGGGAAAGAACACAGCCGTGCTACTATCCTACCTGCAGCCTCAACTCAGGGAAGTGCCCAGGGAAACATATGGGCCAGCTTTTCAGGAACCATCCCTGCACAGAGAGCTTCCTCAGCATGACTGGAGTTCCCAGGTGCAGATGGCTGTGCCCCCGTGAACCACTGAAAAGTGGTGCCAGCTTTCTGCATAGCTCCAGCTCCACATGGGCTGAACTGACCTGCCTCAGAGACCCTCTCATCAACCATTGCCCTCCTCTGAATGAAAAAAACGTCAGTAAAGCCTGATATTCCCAGCCTGACCAGTTGAGTCTTCACACTGGTAATGTATTTTTCTCCAGCTGTTTAAATGTTCTTGTTTGTTTGTTTTTTGCACTGAACTGCAGATTCTGACGCTGAATCTCCAGGGTGAATGCATACTGTGATGTGTGAAGGATTCTGATCTACTGTGAGAAGCGTAGAGACAGCTGGAGGAAGGAGCTGTCCTTTAAGGACACGGTGCAATGTCCTAGGCCAGAGCTCAAGAAGGAACTGATTGAAGGTCAGGGCTGAGGCCTCGGATGGCTGTGGCAGTTTGGCCAGCCTCTCTTTGCCCTGGTTTCTCATCTGAGACAGAGTCTGCCTGGCAGGGCTGTTGGAAGCGTTAAGTGTCATCATTTGTGAAACATCAGCACACGTTAAGTGTTAGATAAAGCAACAAAGAAGAAGTGATGCTTCACAACCAGATTGCTAATGGACTATGTAAGAATCCCCTATCTGGAAGCCTTAGTCACCAGGGTGATGGTATTCAGGAGGCAGGGACTCTGGGGGTGATTAACTTAGGTTAGCTGAGGCCCACTTTCTTGAAATCCTCACCTCTGAAATCCTCTTCTTTTTCATCCAGATTCCTCACTCCTACTCTTGTCAGTTCAGGTGTTTGAGGTGAGATGACTATTTCTGAACCTCAGGAAGCTTGTGACCCTGAAGCACTGTTGATCCCCACTTCCTGTCTGTCCCCTTAACCGAATCAGGGTGGGTTCCAAGGGAAGCAAATGACAAACTTGGTTAAATTGGAGACCATCCTGGTCGTGCCACAGTGAAGGGAATTGGGAAGGTCCTGGCTAAACTGGGATGGTGAGACCTGGCACCTTGACCTGGGGAGCACCTTTCTAAGATCAGAGCTGGCATCCAGGAAAGCGTTCTGAACTCCAGACATAGAGCTATTGGGGATATTTCTGGAACACTTGAACCCAGTTTTGTCCTATGTAACCTGTTGGCCTTCACTATTACACATCAATGGATGCTCTTATTCAGCCAGTTAGAACTGTGTTTCCATCATCCATGGCGAGAGAGACGTGACTTCTGCTTTATATGCTTTTGCTTATCTTAATCTTCCAATACACAGTGACTTTCTTACTATTTAAATCTTTCATTTTCTTCCTTTCTCTATTTGCTCATTATTTGGTTAGCATTCGTGTGTTTGCAATCAAGGTAGATTCCTAGAAGTAAATAAAAGGATAAGAGGAACTGAACTACCACACAAATATCAGTCTGATAAAAAAGATGGGTGAATGAAGAAAAAATTATGAGACTGTCTGGCAAGCTCCATAATAAAACAGGTTCTGAGTATTCCAGGAGCTCAGAGGTGGGAAACTGCACCTTGTTTCTCAAGGGAGTGGGCAGGACTCTCAGAAAAAAACTACAGAGAAACTACACAGACACACCTCTTGGGAAGTTTCCTCTTGAGTTTAGTCTTACAATGAAGGGTAGGATTTTCCCAGGTGAGTGGAGAAGTTGAAAGGTGAGGACAGAATTCCAGGAGAGACCAAGGAGCAAAAGAAGGAGGCCAGAACAAGCACTTTGTTCTGAGCTCAAGCAGCTTGGTATCTGGGCTTCCCCTTGAGACAGGGGAGGGAGAGAGGGAGGCAGGCAGGGGAGGGAGAACTGGGCATGAAAAGTGTATTAGTCTCCATCTGCTGCAGTGCTGAGACAGAAAGAGGCCATTGGGCCAAACTCATCCTTTTGTTAGGAGCCTGTTTAGGTTGGAAGTAACCCAGGCTTACAGTAAGGGCATTATCCACTCATGAGGGCAGCACCCCTGTGATGTAATCACCTCTTCAAGGACCTAACTCTTAGTGCCAGTGTCTTTCCAATCTCAATGTGAGGTTGGCAGGAAACATTGTAATCATTTGTGTGTGTGTGTGTGTGTGTGTGTGTGTGTGTGTGTATGCATATGAACATCCTTTACATTTCATACTGTGTATATTCTCATGTTACAAAATTCTCATTGGTACATTGATATTTGTGACACTTATCTTATTAAGGAATTATTTGGGAATAAGAAACTGAAACATCCCCAAACAAACACAAGTAAACAAAAGGTATGTGTGCTGGGAGGGTGGTATGTACCCATGGATCTGGAGAATACAGGAGGCCAGAAAGGACGAAAGTGGATTGCTCGGGGCAGAAATAGCAGTGACCATTATTCAAGGTGGGAACTGAGAAATGGAAGATCAAGAATATTTCTTTTTTTGTTTTTTTTGGCCATGCAATTGCTCCCTATAGTTTTTCCTTTTGTGTCTATTTCTTTTTGTCTATTTTTCATTCTACAAATTTACAGTCAACTTAAACATTTTTACTCTATTTAAAATCTTGAAAACTATTCTCATAGTATAATTACGGAGGTAAAAGTCAATGAACAATTGTAAAGTGTCCTGGGAACTATGGGCTATCAAAATATTAAGTAAAAAGATAATAATCATAAAATAACTAAAATTAAAGGTAGCTTTTAAAAGCACAGAGAATAACATAGATATGAAGGTATAATGGAGGCTCCCAGAGGAGAGAAAGGAGGGAATTACTATTTAATGGATATGGAGCTTCAGTTTTGCAAGATGAAAGAATTCTGGAAATGGGTGGTGGTGATGGTTGTGCAATAATATGAATATTTTTAATATCACTAAAATGTACACTGAAGGTGACACATTTTAAGTATATTTCACTACCACAAAAATAAACCAAAAAATATGAAGAGTGGGCTGGGTGTGATGACCCACAGCTATAATCCCAGCACTCGGGAGGCTGAGGCAGGAGGATCGTTATGAGTTTGAGATCAGCCTGGGCTAGAAAGTGAGTTTGAGGCCAGCCTGAACTGCATAGTGAGATCCTGTCTCCAAAAGATGAAAAAAAAGAAAATCAAAAACAATACACAAAAAATATGAAGAGAAAGCCATACATAAATTGATACTTCCATGGTCAAGGTTAAGCAATTGGTTTTATTGATTGCTTATATTTAGCAAATGGTGTCAGGGTAGAGTAATATTTTCTCAGTTTAAAAAATAGGAGAAAACAACAAAGATGTAGAGAGACGCTGAAGATGGAGGCAGGTGAGATCAGGGATCACAGTAAAATAGGAGGGAAAGTTGTTTCCTGAGTGGTCAGGGCTGGTGACTGGGCTTCGTGTTTGAGAGGAGTGGCTAGGATTTGGGGAAGAGCTGTGAAAGTCCAAAGGCAGTGGATGTTAGTGAACCAAAAGGTCACAAAATATAGAGATCAACTAAGATTAGGAAGAATTATGTGACACTAATACCCTGACGTGCATGATTTCATTTCCCCTGCAGTGTAACTTGAGGGTAGGAAGAGATATAAGACAGTGAGAAGGAACAAGGTGGAGGATGAGCCTGGTATAAAAAACAAGGAGAGTAACTGGCAGAAGTGACCACCAGTAGGTCCAGGTGGGACCGGAAGGCAAATGAAGAGAGAGAAGATATGATGGGCAGGAAAGTGAGGTGTCTCAGAGAGATCTCTGTTCTCCATTGTACGTGGAACGTGTTCACTATAAATCTGTGAGTGGAGCAGCGGGAAGGGAAGGAGGCAGTGAGAAAGGCCTTTTCACGTCCATGATTCTGAAGTTGCTGGTGTTGAAAGTAGTTCTACTTGTTGGGGGGCGGAGCCAGTGTGTCATTGGAAAGCTCTGAAAGGGAGGAGGTTGGAGTGATGAGATCCATGTGGAACAGATGGGTGGCAGATATTATAGAAAAGAGAAAGAGGAAGACAGTTGTGCATTACATACCATGAAATAATATTTAAGGAGCATATTTTGTGATAGTGTGTGATTATGTTTGGAGGGTGTGGATCGCCAGATGAAGGAAATTTATAGCAGGACCCTGGCAGTTCTCAGACGGTATTGTAACTGGCAGAGACTGGAGACTCTTACTGCATCCAGCACAACTCTAGAAACTCCTGGAGGGAGGACGGTGGAGGATGAAGAAACAAGGACAAGAGTCGGAATGCAGAAAATTGAGGCCAGGTAGAACCCCCCTCTCCTGGTGAGAGAGAAGGAACTGCCCAATGACTGCAGTGTGTTTATTTATACATGCAGCAGGTTGGTGTCAGGTGAAAACCCTCTGCCTAACAACTTGTTCACCTGGCTTACCTCGGGCACCCCTTGTTCTCAGAGCTGGAACAGCTTGTTTACCTGGCTCTAGCCCTGTACGTGTGATTGTTCTCCAGCTCAGGCACCCCTCACAGACCCTGCTGTTGATAATGCTGTAGAAGGTGCATGTCTTATCTGCACACTGTTTTATGAGAGATAAAAACCAGATCATAGAGCAATGAGGCAACGTGGGGCATTGCTCCTCTTAATTCATTCTCAGTTGGGTTGTTTAACCCAGTGATCAAAACAGTTCTTACCAAAAAGGTTCACATTAACCATAATTTCTCCCTACAAGAAATATCTAAAAACTTTATTTAATGTCTACTGGGTGGGTTTTTTCTAGATACTAGGGAGCATAAAGTTTGTTCCTGTGGAGGAACAGCCTAGAAAGATAAAATAATTACAACAGCTTCTGGAGTAAATCTGATGGGGCTGGCATGTGCTGCCCTGGAATTGCAGAAAGGAAGGCAAATCAGCCAGCACTGCCACTGATTGAGCTTTGGGAGTCTTTACTCTGTTTCTTTCTTTATTTATTTGTTACCTTTTAAATTTTTTATTTTACAGAAAATAAAAGAATCAAAAAACATTAAATATAATACAGAATTTCAAAACAAGATGATAGGAAATCAACAGTGGTTGTTATATTTCATTTTTTCTATTTTAAAAATAAAAGGAGGAAAACATTAACAGACAGACAACCTTTTACAAAATAGCAAAAGAACAGTACAGACAATACAGAGTTACAAAGTGGTAGGAAATTAACAGTGCTTGTTGTGTTACATATTGATATCTTCAAAGTGATTTCTCATGAAAACAGAGACATGCATTTATTGCATATTTTTATCTTCAGAGTAGTTGTTCAGATTACCAGATATAAGCATGCAAAATTGATAAAAAATTAAGAATTAACTGTGCCTTTCAATAAACCAATAGAAACTAGTAGTACAATTATCTTAGCTATCTTGTGTCTATTTGTCTGTCTTTCTTTTTCTTTTCTCCTTTCCCTCATCCCAGTTGTTCTTTCCTTTTGAACAGTTTCTTTCTCTTTCACAATATCTATTGTGCCTTTTGCGTTCTATTTACTCTTTCAGTTTCTTACATGAGGGAGACAAGATGCTTACGCATGTGGGTCTGATTTATTTCACTTATGAGTGTGGTCTCCAGTTGCACCCATTAACTCTGTTTATGCTTGGTGATGCTTCTGCTTCCAAGTTTCACTGCCACCCAAGCAAAACTGAACAATGGTGGTGCAGTTAATGCCTTAGTTATGTGTGATCCAGTGAATAAATAAGTAATTGAAATTGTTTATTTCTTCCTGGTTCTTCCTGGTTTTTCCCTGAAAAAGAGTTAAATCAGCCTCTCAATTACCAGATACTCAGGATCTTTCATGGACTTACAAATATTTACAAGTTTTGTGGGACTTTAAAATCTGATTTTGTGTGGAATGTACCTTCTATTTATTGGGCTGAATGTTTCCTTACTGGATGTAGCACCCTAGCTCTGAGCTGTCATCCTGCTGGTCAAGCACAAATTCTCGCTTGCCTGTGGTTCCTTAGTGGGTCACCTGTCAGCTCAGGGACTGTAGGCTGTGCAGGTGGTGTGTCTGTTCTGGGGCAAAGGGCCAAGGACAGGGAAAGGAAGGCACAGTCACTCTCCAGGCTGCTGTGCTTATCAGCGCAGGGCCTGAGCTTGCCGTGATGCGATCTTACTGATTTCAAGTATGCTAGGAGGTTCGTATCATGGTTCTTATTTATGCAGGAGGAAACTGGAGTAGAGGGTCTTACAGGGAGAGTTAAATTCAAACGCAAGACTGTCTGAATCAGAAACCCAGGGCTTAAAGATGGCTTTCTTTAGACAAGAAGAGACTAGGGAACAAAAGACCAGATCAAAAAATCTTAACTCTATGGAATTTTTTTAAGGATTTTTTTCCCTTCTTTTTTTAACTCTCCTGGAAAATAAAGCATTAATAAAAATTATGTCTGTCTGCTTTGTACTAGGAACCAAACAGAAGTGCAGAGGTGAGGACAACCAGTCGCCCCTGAAATCACAACATCGCAGACACAGTCTGCTGCAATGTGAAGGTCTCCCTCAAAGCTCATGTCAAATCTAATCATCACTCAACGGTATGGAGAGACTGGGCTTTCAAGAAGTGATTAGGTCTTGAAGGCCCTGCCCTCTTGAATGGATTAATGTCTTATCTTGGAAGTGGTTGGTTGTAGTGTCTGCAGGTTCCTTATAAAGGATGAGGCAGGCCATTTCTCTGTGTCTCCCACTCTCGCTCGCCCTTTGGTTGTGTTGCCGTGCACCAGGACATCCTCATCATGGCCAGCACCATGCTCTTGGACTTTGCTACCTCTACAACAGTGAGAGACACGCGTTTCTGTAAATTACTCAGTCTGCAATATTCTGTGACCACCACAGAACACTGGCAGATTTTCTTCTACCCTCTCAACACCAAATGCTTCACCTCTGATGTCCCCAAGAATCCCAGCCCCAGGTCAGGGTGGGTCTTCAGCTTGAACTTCTCTCTGGTCCATATCTCTCACCTCTCTTGGCTCACAGAATATCTGGGAAGGCACTCTAAGAGGACTGATTCCCAACACAGAGGATCAAGATATAACCCTGCTACCCAGAGAAGAGAAAAATACTTTATGACTTCAAGTCATGACCAATTAGTATGTCATAAAATCAACTTTGTCAGCTGGGACCAGTCTTTAAAACATAATGGAATAAAACATAATAGAACTTAAAAAAAATTACATCACATGCTGTTAGCTTATTATTTTGTATCACTTTTGTGTCTTATTCACCTGAGTACCTGTGTAAAACTAAACATTTGACACAGATACAGAAAAAAAAGAAGTTTCCAGGGTCAAAATTGTCCCTTTAATGGTGTCATTACCTCGGTCAGTGTTGTGACTATATAATAATTCCTAGTTTATAGACCGTATCTGGGCTGGATTTCCAGGCAGGAAAAGAAAAAGTTGAAGCACATTCCATTCTGATTTCATTATTCCCTGAAAGTTTGCACAACAGAGGGGGATGGTAAATTGTTGTACAGCCTGGGCTTTCCTGGGCAGGAGTGCCTGGCTCTCATGAGCTTGTTGACAAAGGTGTCTCTTAACACTGTCCTCCCCAAGGGTCGGAACATGGCTTGGTACCCACAGTGGCTGGCCTGGCATGAATTGGTTTTTGTCCTTGGGCCAGCCAGGCTGAACCTACTAATTGTTATATCCGACTAAGGACCCTGCTGTGGCAGACACAGAAAGAAATAGAAAAAAGTAAAACCATCAAAGCTTGTCACTGCGCCCTTCTTCCTAGCGTGTTAATTCTTCAAAAACCAGTTGAAATACTTGAGCCTCATTTCAACATCCTTTGCTATTTTTGCCAAAACACTTTTGCTAAATGGCTTACTCAACCCACTAGATTGTGTGTGCTAGCACAAAATCACAGGAATACTAATATGGTAATAGTGAATATTAATAATCACTAACATTTAATAAAAGCATACTCTTGTATATTTTTATGTATAAAGTTCAGCCAAGCTTGTACACACCTGAGTACAACCTCTCCTCTCATGCCCCATGAAATAGATCCTCGGCGTATACCTGTTTCATAGGTTGCAAAAGCGATGTGTATGCCTTACTAAGAAGTTCACGTCTTACACTGTAGGAAAAAGAGAACCTTTGAATGTTTGTATGGGTGAGTGACATCGTTGTATTTGTATTTTAACAAAATAAATCTTGTAGTGTTGAAGGTGAAATGTGTGCAGAAAAAAGGGGTAGAACCCTGAGAAATGATGGCCTACTCTCTAACATGCCTTGGCCCTGCCCCTTGCATGTATTCCATGTGTGCAGAATAACACATCCTCCTCTGACAGCACAGTGGCCATTCAGGCTTCCAGGTGTTCCACCCTCTCCTTGCAGTTCTGCTCTTCCCGTGCCCACCTGCACATCCCCCCTCTTCCTCCAAGACCAAGTCCTCCTGTTGGCAATACCATGCAGCCGCCGTTCAGCATTATCTGTAGGAGCAGAGGCTGGGAACCAGCCAGCTCTGCTCTGCTTTTTAGTGCTGGCTTTTTAGGTCCTGGGTGTCCAGACTTTTGATGCCTGGGCACATTGAGTGAGGAGGAACTGTCTAGGGCTGCATAGAATATACTCAACACAATAAATGTCTATAAGTAACAAAATCTCCTTTCTTAAACATTTCCATTTGCTAAATTACTTTACAAAAAAACACAACCCTAAATTCAATAATTAAGCAACAAAAAGCTTATCTGCTTGCAGACACACCCCCATGTGGGGGTCCAAAGGCTGCTACGGTAGTCTCTGTGTGCATGGGTACGGGTGATGCCTGGATATGCACGCGTTTTAGTCAGACCGTGCGGCCCATAGGTGGCCCAGCTGGCGCCACACCGTGCCTTTCCTTACAGAGCTGTTTCAGCATCCTCTACATCTCTGTGCTCGTGCAACTGAGTCATGGAAGATATCCATGAAGACACACAGTCATGTTAAAAGTTTATGATCCTGTGGGGCCACATCACAAGCTGTCCAGAGCCTTCTGTAGCCCGTGACCCTGGGTAGAATACACAGGCCTTGAGGCTTCTGAGATTGTCTTCTTAAGTGTAAAATTGAAATATTGCTTTCTACTTTGAAATGGGCTGTACATAACATGTTTTAGCACTTATGATCTCAGGTGGGAAAACCTCGCTGGAGGTGAAATGCACGTGTTTTCTCTTTCCAGCATAATTTCTTAGCCAGTTCGTAAAATGTCATTTAACTATCATCAGTTCTTTTTTTTTTTTTTTGTACCAGGAATCGAACTCACGACCTCACGCTTCCTGGGCAGGTGCTGTGCCGCTGAGCTACTTCTCCAGCCCTTATCCTCAGTTCCTGATGCCACTTACATGTTGGCATTACTGGGAAAGAGCAGTCACTGTCTTGCCGTTACTGATACTCCAAGCCTCTTTACAATCTCGTGTACTGCAAAGCAATTGTATCTTTCAGTGGTTTAGCAGCCCAATCTATTTCCCAGTTCTAAGAGTTAAATTGCTTTAGCAAATCCCTTTCATTATGGGTTAATTACTTCAGTTTCTTGAAATATTGCAAGATTTCTCAACTTGCGGTTACCGTGTAAGACACAGCAAATGCCTCATGCGTTACACTGACAGCCACTGTCATTTCTTGGTGGGTCACAGCTGGGGCAGGAGCAGGCTGAACACCAGCTGCTGTTCACATGTGTGTTGGGTTCACTCCTGAAGGTTGGGATTCCCTGTGAATGCATGGGAACCCAAGCCACTGAGCTGGGTCTGGAGGATCCGTATCCCGGCACAAGGCCGTGGAGTCAGGTGCTGGTGCCATGGTCCCTGCACGCTAAGCCTCCAGCTGCCGCTCCCTGTGCACCTGCACTGACTCAGGAGACCGCTGCCTGGGCTGCAGCTACTCGTCAGGCTGATGGGTCAGCAAACTCAAATCTTGGCCAGAAGGGGTTGTGTTGTGCAATCTGGGCCACTCACTCACAGCACACAGGATTTGGAGTAAGTCACCACAGCCCTTGGTCCCCTGAGAGGAGCAGAGCTGAAGCAGGGGTGTAAAGGCCTGACCTCAGCTGCAAAGGGGCCAGGGATGAATGTCACCCTGCTGCCCTCCGCCTGCTGTGAGCAGGCCTGTGAAAAACGGATGCAAATCCAAAGTGGAAAATAACGCTTGAAGACAATATCTTCATGCTAATTTTTCCCTGGCTTCCTTGTGGCCTGGCTGATAGTTGATATTAGTTTATTTCAGACTTTAGCTCCCAGTTTCCCTTACAGGCTGGGGCCAAGGGCCACATTCATTCCACAGAAAGGCTGAGGTGCAGGTGGGAGCCAGGGAGGCCCAGGGTGGGTGACAGCACGAGGCTGCATCCCTGGCCTCCCTGTCCTTGTCCCCAGTCCTGCATGTCAGAGTGGCCTGGCTGGGGGGTGGCGGAGGCGTGCCCACGGTCTTACTCAGAGAGCCCTGCGGACTCACAGGAGATGAATACCAACTCCCTAAGGTACAACAGTGACCATTTCTTTCACGGAAAAGTAGAGGAAAGAAAACCCTTGGAAACAGGACTCAGTAACTGGAGAGTCACATCCCCAGGGTCCTATGGGACTCACCCACGACTAGTGAGAGCTGCTCAGCTTCACCTCTTGTCACTATGGGGCTGGGGCCAGCTCACAGGGCCTCCCAAGGGTGGCTCGTTAAAGTGTCAGAAACCTTGCTAGCCACGTACGAACTGACGGCAGCAAGAACTGGCCACGGTGGAGCATTTGCACCCAGGAAATGAGTGAATGTGGTGACTCTTGGCTCCTTCTGTCTGTTTCCTTGTTGTGGAGCTGGTTTCCTGCCACAGTGAGGCTTACTGGCCTGCATGAGTGTGATTCCCCCTAGTTTCTCCCTGTCACTGTTGCCTTTGTCCTCTGCCCCCACCATCCTCTGCTGGGATGCCCCAGACAATTTTCCCCCCTTACTTGGTTTTCTTTTTCACTCCCTGATTTTTCCTAACTTCCCATTCAGTGACTGTCATGCACCAAAGCTTGTTAGGAGCTTGCTCTCAGTGGACAGATCTGTGAGAAACATGCTTTGGTGTGAAGGTTCTAGGGATGGAATTTTGGTGTGAAGGTTCTAGGGATGAAATGTTACAAGATGAGGAATTTTCTC
>NW_004955474.1:385464-410255 GCF_000276665.1 Chinchilla lanigera | reverse complement strand
CTCCAGCCTTTCTTATTAGTGTGTTCCAACTTTCTTTGATGGTTCAGATGCTTGGATCAGGTAGACCCTTTCCATGCCCTGTAGGATAATGCCTCCTGACCTGTGTCAGGAGCCTCTGGCATTTCCTGGAGCGAATCCTTGGGTATCAAGATGGCTTGGTAAGCAGGAGAACTGTCTCTGTCTTCCGTCACTATATCAGAATCCTAGAGACTGAGTCATTTATAAATAACTCTGTCTCTCACTGTTCTGGGGGCTGGAAGTCCCAGAGCACGGCACTGGCTGTAGCAAGGATGTCCTGGTGCATGGCGACACGGGGGAAGGGCGAGTAAGCATGGGAGATGGAGCAAGAATTGGCTGGCTCGTCCTTTTATCAGAAACCCCTGCCCATTGAAACCAACACGTGTCTCAGGTAGATGATGTCACCGGGACTCCACGAGATTGTTTTCAATCCCAGGCAGCAAGAGACACTGGGATCTGCAGCCAGGGCATTATGAGTTCCCCAGTGTTCTTCTACCTGGGCCTGGCTGGAGCCCTTGCCCACTCAGTGGCACCATCATTGTAAGTGTTCAATACAGCTGTTTCTCAGAATCAAAGAATGGAGGGCAATGTGCAGCCTTGAGTTAAGCCTGAGAATGTCTTGCTTTTACTCCAGACAACAAAGTTTTCCAAAATTTTTTCTGTTCTTCTAGCAGCGTTGCTTTTTATTGTTTGTTAACTCGTGGAATAACAAACAACATCTTGGCCAGATCATAATGAACAAGTTATCTTGTTCATTAATAATGTAAATTTAAATTTTTCTATGAAACGATGTTTCATCAGTGAAAAATTGGCTGTCATTGATAGCTGGATACATAAAGCATGTGACATCACGCACAAATTTATTCTTCATCATGCTACTTACAGGGCATGCTCTATAAATGCAGGCATGGGGAAGATTTTATGTAACATGATCTCATTCCAATCACAATGGACCATCCCACTTGAACTAGAAAAAAGTGTAAAGCATTTGTCAAGAAGACCTTGTGATATTGGGAACACTTTGGAAATGGAAGAATTTATTTATTTTTTAGAATTAGCCTTCTACAGTACACCAGTGTTCCCTCTGATGAATGAAATCATTTCCCCTAGATTAGCTTCTGGCTCTTTTAGCTTCCGCTCCCCCATAGCTGACTGGCTGTGGTGAATGTGTCCGGGGCCCATGCCGACGCTTCTGTCAGAGTAAGCGCAAGGGCGCCCCCAGAAACTGTGCTCCCCAGGATAGCTAGTAAGAGCAGAGCTGCCCCTAAATGTGACTGCCCAGAGAGAAACAGGAACTAGGGTGGGGTAAGGGGGAAAAGAAGGAAGGGAAAAGGGGAAAGAAAGATAAAATTGTTTAAAACAATTTTAAAAAGGATAGCATGGAAATAAAACTTTGTAAATAGGGAGGGAAAGAGGAATTGAAGGGGGGGAGGGGATTGGGAAAAAAGAGGGATCAAAATATATCATACACAGGTACAAATGAATATGATCGTTCTGTATATCTAAACTATACCAATAAACTTGATTAAAGAAAAAAATACTCTTTTTTTTTTTTTTTTTTGAGTCAGGGTCTTGCTATGCAGTTCAAGTTGGCCTTGAGCTCACTTTGTAGCTCAGACCGCTTTTCAACTTGCAAAGATCCTCCCTCATCAGCCTCCCGAGTGCTGGGATTACAGGTGTGCACCAATACTCCCTGCATAGAAAAAATACTCTTAAACAAAAAGAAAAGAACATTAAACATGACTGGGACTGATCAAAGTCATGTCGTTGGATGGAACCTGAATTTGAGAATCTTCAACTCAACTGCCCTTTGGCCAGATCGTAAAAATAACCACAGCTCCTCCAACACCAGTCCATCAGAAGAGACATGCAGGGAAGTGAAAGTGCGAGAGGAAAGCAGCTGTCCTAGTCACACTGAATAAAATGTATGACTCAGCAAACCTCACAGCACCGCAGGGGCTCACGAACACATCCAGTGTCAGTCTGAACTAGCGAGGGGGCATTTGCATCACGGCACCTTCCCCTCCCCCAGGACCGTGACGAAGATCTAACCCATCCCAGTGGCACTGTTGCTTAAATATGTAAAAATGTTCTTATGGAGTAGCAACCGTGCCCCTAGTAACGGGTCATGGTGACAAACATAAGGCCAGAATGGTGAATCAGGCCTATGTCATCAAAATGATTTTATGGACAGCTTCCACCAGCTCAGATCTGAAGAGGCTTTTCTTGGCTCTGAAGTGGTATTTTCAGCGAGTCAGACTGACTTCTATCTGTCTTTTTCATCTCCACCCAAACCAGACTTGCGCCTGTGCCATTAAATTCTGCTTCATTTCATCAAATTTTAAGCCTTGTCTCCTTTGAGTCTCTCTTTTGTAACTCAATAGGACAATGACGTCCTGGTGGGACATGTTTGAGTTGAACCTCTGAGTAACAAAGCTTTATCGCTTCTCCCTCTTTCTCCCCTCCACTCCCCCTCTCCCGCGCCCCCCCCCCCTGCTTTTCCTCTCCCTCTGTTGGTCTCTCTCTCTTTCTTTCTGGAGGCATCTGTGATGACAAAGCGCAGGGTAGGGGCTTGCAGGGAGATTCTTAAATCCTTGGGAAAGTCCACAAGGAAACAGACCAGAACCGCACAACACACTTCAGTGGTGATGTGTCCAGGAATTAGTGAGTCATGCACCAGGCATGCTGAGCTTAGGACAGCAGAGAAAGATGCTGGCACAGACGCAGGAATTCGTGGCTGCCGAGCCAGAGCAACTGTGAAAAACTAACTGCGCTTCACAGGGTTTTCTTGGCTGGCCTGTAGGTATGAGGAACTTGGATTTCCATTCAGGTCTTGTTGTTGAGGGGCAAAAACCCAGGACATCTCTTAAGAACAGGTGCTGTGACCTGCAGGAGGGTCCCAAGCTAGGGAAGGCAACCTTGGTATATCTTCACCCACAGGAGGTGGAGGGGGAATGAACTTCAGAGAAGTGTCCGAGCATGGAAGGTTGGAGGACATGTAGATTGAACCATGCAGGAAGGGAGGCACATGCCAGGCAGAGGGGAGGGGTGAGCAAAGGCTTGAGGTAGAAGAATCTGAGACACTAAAGCTGAATTGGGAGGGAGACCTAGTCAGAGAAGGTTGGAAAGGCCAGGAAGGCCAGGAAAAGAAGTGCTGTCTTCAGGTCAGGAAGACGTACTGTGTCTGAAAGACAGAATGGGAGATGCAGAAGGTGAAGCTGCGGAAAGAGGGGGCTCCCTGGAACAATGGCAAGCCCATTGGAGAAGCCAGGGAACAAACAGCGGAGGGACAGCTCAGGCTCAGACTATTGAAGACTTCGTGGGGATCTGGGCAGAGACAGGAGGACCGGGCTCAGCACAGCAGGGCCAGGCACGGGGAAGCACTTCACTAGAAAATTAATGCCAGAAAATAGAAGAGGTGTTTTTAAAAAATTATTATTGCCTTACTCTCTTTAATGGTTTGATCAATCTTTCACTCTTGCATCTGGTAATCTGAGCAACTTCATCGAAGATAACAATATGCAATATAACAAGCACTGTTAATCCCTATCACTTGGTTAAAACCCCGTATCATTTTTAATGTCCTTGCTTTGTTTTGTTTGTATTTTGCGATTGTTTTTCTTTTTCTTTTTCTTTTTTTTACTATTCTCATTAAAATAAAAAAAAGAAAATAGAAGAGGCAAGGCTACTTCTCAGGATATGTCTCAGATGCAAACACAAAAAGGAATACTGACAGGACAGTCTTAAAGTAGAAGAGCTGGCGGGTTCTGAGAAATGCTGATGGCATAGCAGAAGAAGCAGGAGCTGAACCTGCATCCTGATTTGTGTGTCACACACACAAGAGGAAGCACTGGGAAGAAATACACTGAGACTTGGTAGCACCTGTGATCTCTGGACGGTGAGATGACTGAATTTTTTATTTTCTTCTTTATACTTTTCAAAAAACTGAATCACAGTCCTGAGGAACTACGAGAAATGTTAAGGGGTGAAGAAGGAGCCTGGTGTAGGGGCACACGAGTGTAATCTCAGAACTCTGAGATGCTGAGACAGGAGGACTGGGAGATAGACCCTGTCTCAAAATTAAAAATTAAAATAAAGATAGGGGTGGGGATGAAGTTTAGTGTGAAGGCTTTGAGTTCAAGCTCCAGTAATGAAAAAAAGAAAAGGAAGAAAGAAAAGAGAAAAAGACTGAAGGGCCAGCAGGGAAAAGCGGGGTGAAGGCAGGATGGAAGGCAGGAGCCAGTTCCAGAGCTGTTTAGGAGGTGTGCACAAGGCAGGTGGGCAGTGAGAACGGTACCACAAGAACGATGAAGTCGTGAGTCCCCCAGAGCCTTTGGGGATGCAGGCTAAGGGGCCACACGTGTCCAGTGTCACCTGCCGGGTTGGGGTGGGGCGATCCCGCCAGGGATCCAGGGAGAAGCGGAGGAGGCGGGGTGCTCCTGCCTGGCCCTTGGTTTGTTGCCTGCTGCGGGGGGATGCGCACCGCTGAGCTGCGTGGGTCTGGAGCGGACCTTGTCCTGCTGGCGTCGGGCCCAGGACGGCACTCCAGTCCCCAGCCAGCTCCCGTCTCTGCTTCCCTGACCCCGAGCCCTCTGCGCCTGGGCTGTGTGTGAGTGTCGAGCACTGCAAGCGCGGAAGTGACTGGACCGCTACCTACTTCTCCCGACTTGCAAAAGGAGCTGTTGTCCTCATAATTACATTAGGAGTACTGATGATGCTGATGATAGAAAGTGCGCAATACCCTCGATCTGCCAAAGGGTGTAGACAGATGCAGTCGCGGGAACGTGGCACATCCTCCCCGAAAGAGTCCCGCGGGCAGCCCTCGGTGGTCCAGGGCCCTGCAGGCCGGAGCCCGGGCTCGGTGCCCTCCGCTCCCCACGCCATTTGGCCCCAGAAACCCTGTGCTCTCAGGTTCTCAATCAGCTTCCACGGACAAGTGACAAGTCCCGCCCTGTCCCTGCCGACCCTATTCCTTTCCGGGCTGGCTGCGCGTGACTTGCCTATTTGCGTCTCCGAGGGGCTGTGAGATCTGTAAAGGAAGAAATGTCACATCTGCTGCTGCGCTCTCAGTGGCACGTAGCGCACTGGAAAAGAGTCAACAAGTTATCAGTACCACTGACTTTGTTAAGTAACATTATCATATCAGGGAACAAATGACTAAGTTTGGAAAAGATCAAAACAAAATCAGGAGGAACTAAGTACTTAGAGAATAAGCGTTTGCTCCGCTCTCCTAGCGAGCAAGTTGATACGGACCCCGCTCCACGTCCCGTGTGAGCAGCCACTCGTCACTGCCCTGAATCCGTGCGGAGGAGCCGGGCTCCGCAAAGCAGAGCCACGCAGTGGAGCAACTTCGCGGCCTCTTCCTCAGGGCTCCTGATACCCGGAAACAAGTCATTCTCACAAAAATCACCATGAATGGAAGAGGAGCTGGATTGGCTGGGTGTTAGGGATGGAGTCGAAAGCCCCTGCAAAGTCACGTGGTGACGTCTGAGCCCCCAGTATAGGGCAGGAGGGACATGAGGTCTTCAAAGGTTAAGGGCATCCAGCTGAAGTCAGGCGGAGGGTGACCTGATCTAGCGGACGAGGGTCCTCATGAGAACAGCAGACACCAGGGACATTTACCCCGAGCAAAGGTCCTGTGAAGACAGAACCGGGAAGCAGTTCTTCGCAGACATGGAGAGAGCCCTGGGGGAACCAAACCATCATACACCCCTCCTGGTCCTGAACTGTGGGGAAACAAAGGATGCCAACCACTACATAGGGGGTGTTTGGTCAGGGTGACCCCCAGAAAACGTGTGCAGCTTCCGCCATCCTGGGCATATACACATACATGGCTGATTTGATGTTCTATTTCTTCGGGGAAAATCCTTTTCACTATTCTTTGTGCATGTGGGAGTAGGGGCATATCCTGATCCAATCCATTGAGAGGAATACAACATCACCTTGGGATATCACTGTCAAAAAATCTAATCATAAAGAAGCATCAGACAAATTTACAGTGACGAACTGTCCCAGAATAAAGGAGACTCAAGAGACATGACAGTTAGAAGAAATATGTGGCTGGGAACTGGATGGACTTCTCTCGCTCTTTGGCTACCTAACCATCTATCCCTCCCTCCCTCCGTCCATCCGTCTATCCATTCATCACCCATCCAGCTATCCTTCCATCTGTGTCAGTGGGGCTATTGAGGTACTTATCATAGTTTGAATAAAGCCTGTAGGTGAAATAATACCATTGTATAATCCTTAATTTCCCAGTTTTGATAATTATACTCTGATTTTATTTTATTTTTAAATTACTTGTACTGGTACAATTTAGAGATACAGAATGATAACATTCATCATAAGAACTTTGAACCTGTACATGGTATATCTCGATTCTTTTTCTTTTTCCTTTAGTCCTCTCCCCTCCAACTCTTCTTGCCCCTTATTTCCCTCTATTTTTTATTTTTCCCTCCTTCCTCTCCCTTGTTCCCCTCTCATTTGAACATTTTAGTCCTATTTCTCATATCTATTTTATATTTTGGACCTTATTTGCCCTTTTTGTTTCTCATATCAGAGAAATAATGCAGTATTTACACATGTGTGTCCCATTTGTTTCACTTGAGAGTATGGTTTCAGAGTGTATCCATTTACCTTGAAATGTCTCAGATTTATCCTTCTTTATGGCAGAGTAGTACTCCATTATATAAAAGACCACATCTTCTTTACCATTCATCAGTTGATGGGAATTTGGGCTGTTTCCAAGATTTAGCTATTAGCAACTATATCGCTATAAACATAGGTGTGCATATATTGCTGTGGTATGATGCTTTTAAGTCTTTCAGGAAGATATGAAGAAGAGGAACAGCTGGGTCAAGTGGAACCTCTAGTTTTAGTTTTTTGAGGAATCTCCTCACTGATTTCCACAGTGGTTGCACCAGTCTACACTCCCATCAAGAGTGGAGAAGGGTTCCTTTTTCCCCACAGCCCCCCTGTCACTGGTTGATTTGTTGATGATCGCCACTCTTTCTGGGGTGAGATGGAATCTCAGTGTTGTTTTAATTTGCACCTCTCAAATGGCCAGTGGTGGTGAACATTTTTCCATATATTTATTTACCATTTCTACTTCTTCATTTGAGAAGTGTCTATTCATTTCACTTGATCTTAGGCAAAAGGCTGAGAATTGATGTGTCTGTTCATTTCAGATGCTCATTTTTGAATTGGGTCTTTAAATTTGGAAGGGGGTTGATTTTTTTCTTTTAGTCTCTTATATATCAGATATTAGTTCTTTGTGTGAGAAACAGCTGGCAAAATTTTTTTCCCACACTGTGGGTTGTCTCTTTCCTCTCTTGGTGGCTTCTCTTGCTGTGCAAAAGCTTTTTAATAAGATGATATCTATTAGTAAGATGATATCATCTTGTTGATTCTTTGAGAGTTCCTGTGCCATCAGCGTTTTGATTCTTTGTGATAGTTATTCGATTCTTTGTGATAGTTCCTGCACCATCAGCGTTTTGCTCATAAAGTCTTTACCCATACCAATGCCTTCAAAAATTTTACCTATTCTATCTTTCAACAGATTTAATGTTTCTGTATTAATATTTAGATCTTTGATTCATTTCAATTTTAGGTTAGTGCATAATGAGAGATATGGGTCTAGTTTTAATCTGTGGCATGGTTTAAGTCAGTTTTTCCAGCACCATTTATTAATGAGGTTATCTTTCCTCTAGTGATGTTGTTTGGTCTCTTAGTCAAAGATAAAGGGGCTGTGTTTGGAGTTGTTTCTGTATCTTCTAATCTGTTCCATTGATCCTTGGGTCTATTTTTTTGCCGTTTTATTTTTATCACAATAGCTTTGTAGTATAATTTCAAGTCAGGGATTGTATTGCCCCCTGCCTGGCCTTTGTTGCCCAAAATTACTTTTGCTATTTTAGGTTTCTTTTCATTCCAAATGAATTTTAGGGTTGTTTTCTCTAATTCTGTGTATACTCTGATTTTATAAGAGAATTTTTTGTATTTAGGGAATTCTGGGAAATTGGGTGAAAAATAGTTTGGAATTTTCTATTCTCCAACTTTTTCTGTACATTTAAAGTTATTTCACAATATGTGTTATTAGAATTAGGCATATAATTTTAAAAAAAGAGAGAGGTATACACCTTTAACAAAATAGCCATTCTATGAAATCAGGTAGAAATGGACCCATGCTGAAAATTGCCCAAGAGTCCAGGGAGGGTTTGTGTGTGTGTCAGGACTGACCCAGCTACAGGAGCAAAGGGCACAGAATGCTTTGGGTGTCCTGTCACTTCCAGTAACATGAAGGCCACACACCTTCAGTGAGGCAATAATATAAAAAGCGTCAGGGTGCTCCAGTCAGCTCAGGTCCAAGGCTGTTGGGACCTGGAGTCTGTCCAGTGTAACCCTGATTTCCCGGCTGGCTCTCAGCAGTTTCCCGCTTTCTCTAGCACCCTGGGAAGGTAGGCACCTTTTTTTCTTTCAGTCAGTAGAGTTTTCTTTTGTCCATGATTTGCAAGGTGTCAGGGCACCCAGAATGCTTTGCTACGTCCTCATTAAAGACAAAAATTCTCTATGTGCATCTGCTTGGTGTTGACAAGAAAACAAAATGATTTTAGAGGGTCCTGGACACTCTCTCCATTTGATGGGTCTTCCCACCATAATATGAATATTTAAAATTATTTCTGTACAACTTTAAATATTTTACCTTTTTTTGTTTTAGGCAAAATTTAAGAGATTCTTGCGGACCTTAAAAATTTGATCTTTTTCCTGTTGTGAGGGAAAGAATAACTCTTCCTTTGGTGCTAAACCTTTATTTTTTCCTTTTGATTTCAAAAGAAATTCAAGCATCCTCATGGGCCTCTAAAATTAGTACATGCTCTATGCCTGTCTAATGTGCCTGATGCAGAGTCAGTCCTGATATGCATTGTTTTGAATTATTTAGTCGCTATCTCTATGTCTTTAAAGAAAATATAATATTTGAATTGATGTACGTATTTGGTTAGTAAAATTATACACATATATTTTCTATATCCAAGTGCTAGTCAAATTTAGAGAGCTCTTATACCATGACATATGCTTGTATTCACTTATGGTGGACATGTTTCATTGAGATAATTTGTGCATATTAACATTGAACCAGATAGCCTGTGTGCTTCCCTTCATGTCTGCTGAGAGAGGCTCAAGGGCACAGATCATTTCCTATCTGTTTGGAAGGGCCCTGGGACCCCAGACCATCCCAAGAGCTTTGGCTATCAGAATACTATTCTTTGCCTAAGGAGTTTCTGTCTTGGTCCCCACCCCTTTTGTCAGCATTAAAGTTTTTCTTTTTTTAAATATAGGACATCTCTGTGAAATAGTCAATGCTTCTATTATTTCTCTCTGAAATGATTTCTGTGTTTATGAAATTATAGTTTACATTATCACAGATGATACTGTAAAATCAAATAGAAGAAACTATGCCATATGAAGTCAGTATAAAAATTTAAAACTATGAATATCAATCTTTCTGCAAAAAATATTCATTTATTTAATTTTATTTATTTATTTTTTCGGTACTGGGAATCAAACTCAGGACCTTGCGCTTGCCAGACAGGTGCTTGTGCTGCTGAGCTATATCCCTGACCCTCTGCAGAAATTATTCAAAATAGTCAAAGATAAAGGCAGTGCAAGAGATGGCCTAACATCAAGTCTTCTATTTTCAGTCGTCTGTTTCTCCAAATTAGGAAGTTTCCCACAGTCATCAAAACCATCACATTTGAATTTAAAAAGGATTTAGCAGAGCTGTGCCTTTCAGTGAACTCAGTCTGTTTCCTTGTTGTTCCTGCTGCTTCCAGTGGGCCAAGAGTGAGCACGATACCATACACCCCACCAGCACTGAAGGACCCATTCTTCCACACCTTCCTGTGCCAAGTCTGTCAAAGAACCAAGAGAGACTCAGAGTGGAGCACGCTGTAAAGATCAAGACATCGTGTACATGCTTTAGAAAGTGCTGTGCTACTTTGCTTCTGCACATGCAGACTGCCTGGGTGCTGAATGCACAGGGGAAAAAAGACCAATGAGAAAATAGCACCTAAGAATGCAGCGCGGTACTGACAGCTATGCACTTTTAGCTGCAGAACACCCTTGCTGCTGAGGTCCAGGGCTATGGTTTCACTTACCTGACATAAGCAGATGGTGAAATACACTCCAGGGAGCTGGGTGGACCAACATTCTGCACAGGGAAGGCAACTAGAGAGCCAAGGGTAAGTTGCTAAAGTGATAATGGAATTTGAGCTGGGAATTAGGTGAGTGCAGCAGCCCTAGAAGGTGTGGGACATCCCCACAGCTGGACTCAGGTGCCCTGGACTTGCTTTCACCGAGCACCTGCATCCAGCAGCCTTGCACATGGGACAAAAACGACAATTTTATCACAGGGCAGTTTTGTGAGGACATGTAGAGTTATTTTAAGTTTTTAAATAGTCATACAAATATGATTTTCAAATTTATATAGTTACAAAATTATATGAAGGATATAATTAAAATGGTATAATGTGTATGAATTTGTATATAATCAAAAATTATGTAATATGTTGATTACACAAGGTAGTTTATAAAGAGGAAGTGATTAACTCTTACCATAGGCAAATTAGAAAAACTTGAAGGAAAACATTTTAATAGCCTGGTATAACATTGAGACTTGTTTTAGGCGCTTAGTGATGTTTTGTGGGGAGCATCCAGTGAGGCTCTGTCTTTTCTCTGCTGGTACACGACTCCTTTTGCCACTTGTATTTCATTTAAAGCCTGAACCCTTAGATTCCTGTGCTGGACAGAGCCATTATAGTTGTTTCATTATATTTGAAAAACAAAATAGCAGAAGGACCCCAAAAATGCATTCAATGTCAGTGCTTGCTGGTCACGCTTATTTACTATGTACCACATCATTATTTTATTTAAATGAACACTTTAAGTTTTATCAATGCCACTTTTAATAAAGTTGCTTCTAAAAAGAGATTCTTTTCCCCCTACTATTTCAGTGGTTTGGAAATAAATGTCTGCTTCATATTTCTTTCCTTCCTTCCTCCCTCCCTTCCTTCCTTCTTTCCTTCCTTCCTTCCTTCCTTCTTTCCTTCCTCCCTTCTTTTACTTTTAAATTTGGACTTTTCCTAAAAACTTATTTTCTCAATTAAGTTTTGGCTTATGGAGTTTAAAATCTTCTATGAAAAATTTTAAGCCTTTATGTCAAGAGCACAGAACTGCTAAAGAGTGAATTTATAGGCCAGGGAGCACTCTGAAGCTCGACTGAAGGCCCTGATTTTCCAAGAGTGCAGGGTGAGTGAGTGGGAGCTCCTGCTGTCTTTGACAGCCTGGTGACATTTACCTGAGGAGGAACTAAGTAGTAAAGCCAGGCAGAAGCACAGACAAAAGATAAAGGTCGAGTCTAGTCTAGATGTTTAGTTCTAAGTATGAGCTGCTTGATTCCCCACTGGATACATGGGGAATACACAGGTATGATGTAGACAGAAGGTTTGGACTGGTCAGGGTGGGAGACTTCCTGATGACCTTGGGTCCACAATACTTGGATCCTTACTACTTTCTGTTGCTGTTTATTTTTAAGAGTTTAATGGTTACACCTATGCATAACCAAGGTCTAAACACATGACCATGTGGTAGCATCAGCTGATAAACAGGCTCCAAAGAGATCGCCTTTTTTAGGTCTGAGTCCTCTTCATTCTACCAAAGCAAACCACGCAGCATGCTCTAGGCAGGGTGTCCCCTGGAGAGAGGTCTCACTACTACCTTTGGTCTCCTGGGTGAGACACAAGCCTAAGCGAATTGAGTGGTAGGATTAAGAGGTCTCTGTTAGTAACCATGTCCAGTAACAAACAGAAGAGTTCTCTTCGTGAATGCTTTTCATATCGAAAAGATAAATGAACTTGCCCATGACTTGTAACAGTGGATATTATCATATTATAAGGAGATATGATACATAATAAGGGGCTGGAAACACAAATCTACAGACCTCCTTTTCCCTTAAGTGGAACAATGAAATAACTTGAAGAACTATGGTACATTTTATTGAAAAATATTTCTGAGTCCATCAGTAAACTCTTAAGAGCATAAGAAGGACTTCAGTTACGGAATGAATGAAGGTAAGAGTGAAAAGAGATAAATAGACTATCAGAGTCAGGCAATCGCCAAATCCATCAAATGTTTAGAAGACAAATGTCCAAGACCTACCTAAAGAAGGAGTCTAGCAGTGTGAACTTCCCTCACAAAAGCTATGACAAGAAGGCTTTGCCCTTCACCTGAGTAATCTACTAATTTCACACCCTGCCAGGAAAATTGCCTTCCTTGGATGTTTCCAGTGAAAGGACAGAAATCAAGTTTTTCCTCAGTTTTTAATCACACTCAGCCATCACGTGATTTCGCAGCCTGAGTTCACGTACTCTGCAACTCCCAACAACAAAGCCAGAGGGTCTGAAATGGGTCTGAAAAACGACAAACTAGAGTCAGAGGCTGCAGTTCGGAGCCACACAGTGTGCTCAGGGAATGAGCAGTGAGGACACGCCTGACAGCCCCTTAGAAATGAAGCTCGAGACCCCTCCCAAACCGCTAGGGCAGGACCAAACAGCTTGGGCCCTAAGCCCACCGAGGCTCGCTCAAGTTTACGAAGTCTGCTGTAATTGACTCTTTAAAGGATCCATAGGCACATGTGGTAGACATGCTAGAAGGAAGTTCAAGTTCTATATTAGATTGTGGGTTAAGGATAAATACAATTGTAAAGCCATTTAATGACAAACATTTGATTTTTCTACCACCACAAGTCATGAAAGAAAAACCTAGGGACTGGCCTGTAATCCAGCCAATGCCCCACAGTAATTAAATGAATAAATAAACAAATGAACGAGTTAAGAAAAGCACCTTTCTGTTCTAAGTCCCAACATGTTATTAGGCAGCAGATATAATTTCTTGAATAAGTTGGGACATTAGGGAAAGAGATGAACCTTTGTGCTCTGGGTATGTGGATCTAATAGGTACAGTGGGAAAGAAGGGTATTTGCCAGGGCTCTTTGCTTTCTTTAAAGTCCTGGTGTATCAGCACCACAGCAGTCTAGCAAAACTTAATCATCTCAACAGAAGACAGAGATATGAAAAAAGAAAATAATGCATACTTTTTCTTTAGTTTTTGCATCATTGTAGAGAGTGCTATGAGTTGGACAAAATAGTTTTCATTTAGGAGAAGCTCTGGTACCTGGAAATCAAAGGGCAGATTAGGAAAGACACTCTGCTAGTGTCTAGGTACATTCTCTAGAGGAAAAGGATGCTTCACAGGACATAGCATTGAGACTCAAGGCAGTTAACCTGGAAGAACTGCTTGTCACAGACCAAGGGTCTAAAAACATTTATAAAACAACAGGTTAAGTGTTGTGGGATCTGATTATCAGACTGCCTTACACATTTTCATGGTGCAAAAAAAAAATTCTGAGAGAAAAGTGTGCCTGTGAGTTTTCATACTGGCGTTGGCTGGTCAGGCTGGCAAGTGTTCAGTGTCCCTGCCCCCTCCCGAGCTGTTCCTTGCCGGGAAGCCAGTGTTAGATTAGAAGATGATAATGAGAGCGAAAGAGGTAACAAACACAAAGAGAACACCTCCTTCCCTTGTGCAATGAGATTTTCATTCACTTCTGTTGATGCTTCCCAGGCTTTTATCGGAAGGTCCCACTATTTTAACACTTGGTCAGAAGGTGGTCTGTGCTGAAACTCACCTCGAGGATCAGAGTGAGTGGTGGTATGGGGGGCAGAGGCAGCAGACACCTCCTTTTTCAGACAAGCCCTGCAGCAGGGCCGGTACCGCTGTCATAAGCAAGATCCCTTTCCAGGACCGCAGCCGTGAATGGTGTCCCTGGCCACTCAGCAAGCTGCTGCGTTCCTTCCTCAGTCTCCTTCCAGTCTTGGTTAGCATATCATGCAGGCTTCTCCCAAGGGTGTGACTTCGCCAGATAGCTGTCTGCTGCTGAGACATTCAAGGGAGATCTGGGGGAGTGGCCTCCACGTCTACCACAGGCGCCATTGCTGGAGATAAGAAATACCAAAGGCAGCCTGGGAGAAGAAACATGCTCATGCGTGCATAAAGGAATAATGGTGCTCATGCAAGGAGGACTCTGCGCTGATTGGATTCTGTTTGTTTTCATACCCAGGTGCAAAAACTTGTAACATGGCATAGGTAATGGCCAGGCAGGTGCTCACAGGTGCTGGAGTGTGTGAGTCCCAGAGTTTCCCGGTGGTAACAGGATCTGCAGTGCCACGGTGTTGAGAATTGGGACCTGCCGGGGGGACTGGGTCACGAGTACTGTTCTTTCCGGATGTGTTAACGCCCTTCTTGGGAGTGGGTTCACAGTCCCAGGCGTGAGTTCAGTGCCTCTCTCTTCCTCTCAGCCATGTGTGGCTTTCTATTGTGCTGTGACCCAGCAGGTCCCCCCGCCCCCACCAGCTGCGCCCTTAATCCCGGACTTCCCCTTCTCCACAACAGTGAGATCTAAACTTCTGTTCCTTGTAAACTTGCCAGTCTTAGGGCTCTGGTGGATGCACTCAAGATTAAGACAGTAAGGACACTGGTAGAAGGGGGAAATGTAATACACGTATGACTTTTTATTTCTGCTCTGGGTTTACTCAGAAGATTATCAGTTACAATTTTCTTTCAAGTGTTTTTTTTTAATAGCTTTCTGTTATTCTGTGCTGTTCTAAAAAATCTCCCATCTAGAATCTGCTAATTACATGAAATTTAAAATTTTAAAATTTCATTGAATGGCAGATGTAGTTTTATGCTTGGTAATATTTCACTGTAAATTCACACAGAACATCCATCATTTTTTTCTTTACATTTCAGCCAGAACATTTTGAGGCTTCTTCAGATATCACTCGTTCTTCGCACGAACTTGGATAAATCACTGGTTCTTCCTCACCCTGAGCTGCCCCATGTGTGGAGTGCAGCTGTGATGCGTGGAATCCGCGTGAGTGTTGGTACCACTTGCATATGTAAGGGACTCAATGGTTTTTTGCAATGGCTCACACATAGGAACAAGTCAACACCGACAACTGACTGCACTGTGATGAAGTAAGCCACTCTTTCTCTAGTGAAAATCAGCCATCACCATATGATATCCTTCTGCAAAACATTTTTCCAGAAGAGTACCATGACCCCACAAAAACGTTACACTTTTGTTAGTACTTGGTAGGGGTGGTTGAGGAAAATGAGCAATCTTTACCTTTCTCCTCTTTTATAGTAACAGTTATTTCATTTTTTCTTTACTTGAAAAGCACTTAAAACTGTTTCAAAACCCCATTCTTTTTATCCTCTTGAAAGTGAAATACAAGGAAAAACTACATGTTATAAATCATGTAAGATCTTGTTAGGTCAGGAAAACCTTAGATTAAAAGTCTTATGGGATCATGACTAATTCATTCCTTTTTTCTTCTTATCTCAGAATCCTTGAAGGGCAGAAACTTCTCTCTCTGCCGTATGGCCCCAGCACTTTTCTCAGTTTGTCACAAGGTGGCCCCAAATCCACGTTCTGCACAGCTCTTTGTCCACAGAAATGGAATTCATACAGGGAGAAGGTTGTCCCCGCAAAACCCACAGTGACAGGGTGACAGTCACGCTGTGTGCAGGCAGCCCACTTAATAACCAGTTGTTCAGTTAGGTAGGAGGAAGAAGCGAGCTTTGTTTGTTTCAGTGGGCCAGAAAGCTCTTAAATGCACATAGACATTTTTCTCCGAAGCTAGTCTTATTAAGAGCAGTAAATAAATCATATCACCAGCATGTTACACTTTTGTTGGTACTTGGTAGAGGTGGTTGAGGAAAACCAGCAATCTTTACCTTTCTCCTCTTTTATAGTAACAGTTATTTCATTTTTTTCTTTACTTGAAAAGTGCTTAAAACTGCTTCAAAACCGCATTCTCTTTATCTTTTTGAAAGTGAAATATAAGGAAAAACTACATATTATAAATCATGTAAGATCCTGTTAGGTCAGGAAAGCCTTAGATTAAAAGTCTTATGGGATCATGACTAATTCATTCCTTTTTTTCTTCTTCTTATCTCAGAATCCTTGAAATCTTTAGAGAGAGGCCCAAATTTTTTTCTCCAGACAATAAAATATTTCCTTTTTTCTACTAATGCAGCACTAGAAGACATGCCTGGCACTTGATTGCCACTGATATTCAATATTCGAATCAGTGGTAAAATAGTTAACATAAAACATCAGTGTTCTAGTTTAAATTAATGGTAGTGTGGTTTGGACAAGGCAATCCTGCTTCTCCATGGGTGTGTGTGTGTGTGTGTGTGTGTGTGTGTGTGTGTTAAGCAAGACAGCTTCCATAGTACACAAAACACATGGCAGAGCCTTAAGGCTGCATTTCGTTACCACAGTTATTTTCACTTATGATGCAATGGAATAATGGAAAGAGTTAATTTAATCTTCAGTGGAGAGATCCAAACATAGCCCTGCTGTTTCTCAAGTTGCTCTAACTGCTGCCTAAATGCCCACTCTAGATGGTGCCCTACCACCAAATTGGCCTGTTTGTTTGTGTGGAGGGCGGGGTGGCCAGAAGTGATAGCTCAACTTTGGAACAGACCAGAATTTAGTAGAATAGTCTGGGTATGTATCTTAGCCAAAAATATAGAGCATTATATATTTTTAGATTCATAGACTTTTAAAAATAAAGATATGGTTAGGATGTAGCTCAGTGGTAGAATTTGCTTAGCATGTGAGAGGCCTTGGGTTCAATACCCAGCACTGAAAAACAAACAAACAAACCAATCAAAATAAAACTCTAGAGACGTTTGCTTTGATGGTACACCATGTTATGTGGTTGATTTTTATCTCAGGAAAAAAGCAAAAAGATGGAATTGTTGGATTTAGTTATCTTCAGAAGTCTTTCCTGCTTTTGTTTGATAAATAAGAAGATAAAACTGATGATCTCATTGTAACGTAGATAACTGTAACTTATAATCAAATGACTCAGCTTATGCTCAGAATTTCCAGCTTATTATTCAATGCAAATTGTTAAAATTCTGTTGTTTAGGGCCAGGGATGTAGCTCAGCAGTACAGTGCCTTGCTTGGCAAGTGCAAGGTCCTGAGCTCAATTCCCGGTACAAAAAAAATTCTGTTGTCTAGTCATGGACAGCAAGAGTTTTACTGCTAACCATTGAGATTTAGAATTTGTGACACTAGATAGAAAGCACAAGTCTGGTATCCCCTACACATTTTAGAAGCTGTACAGTGCTGATTTCCCAAGATAAATGTGAAGTTTAGATACAGTGACTTTCTCAGGAATGTAATTGTATGCGTGAAAGATTTTCAAGGTAGATTCGAATGCAATATTTATACGTGATCTTTTGAAATGTACCAAAAACTGTTATACTTTTGAAGACTAAAGATTACAACAAAGGTTAATATAAGTAATTGATTATGTACCTACCTATCCCCCATATGTACATAATTATCAATACACATATATACCAAGAAATCTGCTATAGTTATTTATTTGCACTAAGGATCAAACCCAGGATCTCGGGCTTGGCAGGCAAATGCTCCACCCCTGAGCACATTTCCAGCTGCATATTTATATATATAATTTCATCCATTTTTAACAGAAATTTTAAAATACAGCCACTATTAACATCCCTGTGTAACAGATGAGGTTCCAAGAGTTTGATGTGGTAGACTAGTATTTTCCAAAATGTTTTCTTATACATGGTTTTATTCTGGCTTCATTGCTATATGCAAAAAAAAAAAAAAAAAAAAAAAACAAAAACCCACCAGAATGCAGCAGGATTGAAAGCACAATAAATACAAATACATGGGAATGCTCAGCGTGAATCATAGGGCCAGACATTTACATTACCCATCTTCTGTGCACCTACACTAGTTTCTCCCTTTGCTCCCGAGCAAGTTAGTTATAATCTTAAATTTTGACTCCTTCTATGCATGAGAAGCACAGCTACTTCCCCACAATAGTGTACAAATTAATTTGTGTAGAGTTTTCACTTAGTTTTATAAAACGACATCAGTGTTTTGACAGTCACAAATTTCAAATAAACATTGTCGGCCTAATTCCGGTATATCACACTTTCTGCTCAGAGTTGTGCAGCTGGTATTGTGGTTTTATTTTCTCAGTGAATCATGATTTCGTAACAATCACTAACTCTGTGCTGACTTTATCAGAAAAACTCAATTCAGCATTATATTGCAAATGTACTAATTATCTTAAAACTGGTCAAAATTTGAGGTTGAACAGCAGTAACAAGAAATATGTTTTCCTATTTTTTACCATGTTATTGTCAATGGGTATGTTGAAAAAGTTACTGAACTAAAAAAAAATTTTGTGCTATTTATCTGAGAACCAGCAGACTGCAGCAATCTTTCCAGCTTTTACTCTAGTTACCCTTGTCTCTACCTGTCATGTGCAAGAGACTGGTGTACTTCTATGTTTTCCATCTGAATTGTTGATGGGTTGACCAGATGGTCCCATCCTCCTTTCCTAATCAAATATGTGTTGAATTCCTCCCAGGTTCCAGAAACGATACTCAAGTCTGAACTTTGATTTGTACTAGGAAGCTGCTGCCTTGAGTACATGGGCACTGGGAAGTGAAGATTGGCTTGTCATGCTCCCCTTTCCTGTGTCATCTATGTGGTCAGTGTTGCACATGCTGAAGTGATAAGGTGTACAGCCGGGAGCAAAGCAGGAGGTGAACCTAAAGAAGCTGCTTGTGCAGAAAGTAAGGATGTGCTCAAAATCTGACAAGTCAGTCTGTGAGCACAGGAGCCAGACTGAAGGAGCAGTGAGTGGAGACTGCAGGGTGGAGGTGTGGGTCCTGCAGAAGAGTGATCCAGGTAGAACAGCGTCCTCCCGGGAAGCACAGATGCTGCTGTGAGCTCAAGGAGAAGTAGAGGGCCAGGGAAGCTGGACTGAGAAAGCAAAGTGCAAAACATTCATTCAACAGCTGTCAGAGAGGTTCTGGGGACCCCACACGAAGGGCCTGTGATCCACTCCTGAGGACGTGGATGTCAACTCTGAGTGCTGGGAAGCTGATGGTGGATTGTGATCGAAGAGCCCCGCTGGCCTGACTCATATTTGGAAAGGACCACACTGGTGAGTGTGTCAAGAGTCAACCTTGCATTAGGGGGACATGCAGGCAGGGGAGGGAGGCCATTGCTGTCTTTCAGGCCATAAAAGGTGGTGGCCCGGGTCAGGAAGGTACCTTGCAAGGAGTCACACTGTGCAGGCAGAGGCAGCAAGGTTCCCTGTGGGCTTTGAGTGACGTAGATGAGACGGGGTGGAGGAAGGTGTCCACAGCAACACTGTGGAGGTGACACTCAGCAGGCCCTGGGGTGGGCTTCGGTCCAGACGTACCGAGAAGCAAAACTCATGTGAACTCATAATGAAGTGTTTGAATTTCAAATGTAGGTGTCTATCAGTTAGGAAACTCCACATAAAGTACTTCATCTTTATATCAAATCCTCAGAATTCTTCCTCTCCTATAGCTGCCTCATTTCTCTTGTCCTAAATCATTGATTTCTTGATTTATTTCATAACAAGAATAAAAGATGACTATGGGGAAATAAATCCTACTATGTTAAATATATAAGAAAGTAAGACTGAGAGAGAGAGGGAAATAAGCTCAAATGATTCTGTGTATGTAGCTATGTACAGAACCTTTATTTTCTTGCTCCCTTCCATTGAACCATTCCTGTATTTCTCTAGTGGGGGACCAGTCCTGACTAGGAAAACTGCAGTGAATCATTGGAGAGGAGTTTTGTCATCTGTACATTAACCTGGACAGCTTAGCATTTTATGCTACCTTGGACATGTTATTTTTATGTGAATTTTGACATACTATTTTTATATGAACCTGTATACACTGTCTTTATATGAACCTGGACAAACTATCTTTTTATGAATCTGGACCTATTATCTCTGTATTAACATGGATGTATTATTTGGACACTGACCCGGATGTGTCATCTTTATAGTAACCTGGACCTGTCCTTGGAAGAGTTCAACACCAAATATTGCAAAGTCATCAGCTGTCACAGTTTTTCTTTGTGTCACCTTCTACTTCATTCCAAAGCTTCTGTGCTTTGCCTTCATCTCCACATGTCTGGGACCTGGAGCTTGGTGATCATTCTCTGGAGAGCCGGTTCCCACAGTCTCTACCTTACCTTCCGAATGAAAATTATTTCCTCTCCACTTCAGTGCTGCAGACAAAATAAGTTATTGATCTGGTTCTAGTATTTGATCCTAAGATACAAATGAATGAGCCAAAGCTTTATCAAAGAATTGTAAAGAGGATTTGCAGAAGTAAATGCTGTCCATAGTAGGAAAATAAATGGGGTTATATTCTTATTGCAGGTCACCTCTTAACAATATCCCAGCAATGCAGTCCAAGCCCAGAACTCACGCATGCATGTCCACACACACACACACACACACACACACACACACCCCACTTTTCTGGGCTATAAAGAAAAATGACACAAAATGAGCTCTGAAGCCATATGCAACCTTTTCTCTCATATCTCTTCCTTTTCTTCCAAACTGCAGTTTTACACACAGCTGTGGTGCAGAGGATTTATGCTTGTGAACCACTACATGCTAGTCCGGGTCTCCTGCGAGTGTCCTGTGGATTCCTACATTATTTGATTGGAAGGAAAATTAGAAAGAAAGCATGATATTGATTCAACCAGAATGAGGTTCAGAAAGACATGTACAGTATCCCATACCATGGACAGTAATACCTGCCATTCAGTATTTTGAGAAGTGATTAGAAATAGCTGAATCTCCATGCACCATAATTTATTATTAAGTAAAAATACAAAAGCTAATTCTTTCTTCCTTTGTAGTTAAGCATATTTCCAAACGCATCGAAATACAACAACTAATAGGTGTACTTCAGATTTTAAACATAAGAAAATGTCACGAATCAGGCCCATTCCTGACTATCCAAAGGCTCTAAGTCCTGTTCGCTCTGAGAAGCACAAGGGTGCTAGGCAGCTCCTTTAGGGATTGAGACAGAGCCTAGGGAGGCGAGCAGGTTTCTCAACACAATAGGCAGAAACATGAAAAGAATCAAAGGCCCTGACTCACTGTCTGGTGTTTACCAAAGGCAGACCACACTCCAGTGTTTAAATTCATGGCCAAATACCTTCAAACAGAACTAACCACAGGGGCTGAGAGGGAGTCAGGCACTTGGGGAAAAGCCGTAGGAACATGAGCTGCTTGAGTGGTTATTAAGCCTATTCCAGAATTATGGTGGTGTGCTAACTTTATCTTACTGTATCACGACGCCAACAAAAGCCAGGTGCAGAGCAACAGGGCCAGGACTATCAGTCTTGAGACTAAACTCAAAGCAGTGTTTGGGGGAACTAACTTGCTACCCCAAGGAAAAGACAGCATTGAACCAAAGAAAGGCAAACACCCAAATTTTAACATGGGCAGTTGAAAGGTAGAAAACAAACACTTTAGTAATCAATAGAACACTGGTGGGGGGAGTGGATATAGAAATTGGGAGAAGATAATTTGCTCTTTTAAAGAATTCCATAATATTCACTCTCCAAAAATCAAAATCCCAGACACGGATTTAGGTCCTTGTAGTTGATGAATGAGAAGATGCAGGACACACACGAGGGATGAGGGTGACATGGAGAGGAGGAGAAGCAATGTGAGTCCCTCCTATTGAGCCTTTGTGAAGGACACAGGGCTGTGGGTTCCCTGAAACTTTCTGGCAGCACCCTGCACACCTCCCACAGTATTCTGCCTGGTGACTTGGAATCCAGAGCCTAGGACCCCCAGCTCTTGCTGTCCTATGATTGAGAATTCCCCAGTGGCATTACCTCTCAGCCCTTGTGCCTTTCCTTGTATAGCTGTCAGGCCAGCTTCCACTGCCTGGAGAGCTCTGAGGCAAAATGCCAGAGACCTGCTCCTGGTGGGCAGCCCCCAGAGCAAGGTGAATCTGAACTTGCTGGAGATTTTCTGTTGGGACTGATATTGGAGGGAAGTTTTAGGTATGCAATATGAGAAACAGTACATAAATACCATCATTGGGCTGCCATACAACTTAGGGTCGCTGGAACTGTATTCTACATTTTCTTGGTGTTCTCAGTCCCTTTCCTCATTGCTGGGAGGAACACCCAACAGCCACCACTTAAAGGAAGATAAGTTTATTTTAGCTCACATTTTTGTCCATGATCAGCTCGCTCCAAAGTGGAAGGTGGAGGATAGCTACTCATCCTGTGGCAGCCAGGAAGCAGAGACAGAAGGAGGAACCTCGAGATATCTTTCCAGGACACCTCCCCAGTGACCCACTGAATGCTTCAACCGATGAACCCATTGGTAGTACAGCACCCCCATGGTCCGGACACAGACCCAAAGCCTCTCCTCCGAACACCTGAGACTTTAGGGGGGATTTTCTAGATCGAAAGCACAACACTTGGCCTCTGAGACTTAGAATCACCACTACCACAACCGGTCCCAAAACTATCATAAATGTTTGCTGTCTCCTTCTTCAGAACCATCTAGATTTTCAATATCTTCCATTACAAACTGAGCTGATTTAACTTGCTTACCTTGGGGGTAATCTAGACTTCTAGCCTGAAAGGGTTGGAATTTGGGGTTGTCTTGCTGTTGCCTGGAATACAGTTGCTGAGATTGCTTACTGACCATTTCATAAAATCACAAACGTCACAAGTGTTCATGGTTCTAATGCTTCATGACAGAGTTTGTAAATCATCTGGAGTTATAACTCGCTTATTTATCAGCTGGTCTGTAAGCACAAGCAGCTCAGGTTCACCAGGTGGAAGTTGCTGCTTCGGGTGCGTCAGAACACTTTATGTGTGCCCTGGGGTTGACTCTCTCCTCCTTGGAACCAGAACACTTGTATCTCCAGGCCAAGCAGCGGGAGTCCTGGAAGCAGGAACTCTGAGGGTAGTCACAGGGCATGGAGATTAGAGAAGGCAGTGACACATCTCTGCCTTATTTCCCAGGCCGAGGTATGTATCCCGGCACCATGTAATGGCCATTGCTCAAATGTGTGCACTGCATCCTGGGCTTGGAGTCCAAACCTCTGAGTGTCACACCTGAGCAGGTGCACTGCAGCTGGAAAGTAATGCCAGTGCTTACCAGAGTCTGTCTGCAGTGTCACTGTGAGGAATGACAAGGTTTGGATCAGAGTAAACTTTATAGAAATCCATTCCACTCATCTGTCTCTCTGCAGTCCTTCAATACTCCCCCAAAATCTCTCTTGTCAACCCCAAAGCCTCTTTCCAAAATAACCCCCGACTAGCTCTGCTTCCCTTTAAATTCTTTTAGCCATCCCTTCTTTTAGCCCTTGATTTCAATTGACTTTTTGTGGATATTCCTTCTCATATAAGTATTTTTTCTGTATTTTGAAATTAAATTAATTTAGATTTTTGGCTCCTTCCGAACCTCAGAGCAGTCTCTTCCCAAGCCAGCACAATGAAGACCGGGATTCTCCACCTTCATCCGGAGTTGAGAGAGAGAGGAAGAATCACAGAGATCAGTTGCTCATAAACATGCTTGTCCTTGGTGCACCCGTTTACACCTTCAGCCCTTAAGTACACAGTGCTTGAAGTAGCTACTTCTTAGGTATTTCTGACTCCTCCCTCCCCGAGGAAGCAGTGCTGCCCTTTCGTGGGAGCATCGAAGGAGAGCAGCCCAGATGCTGGCAGTGCCCCACTGGCCGAAGGGCTCTGTCACTTCGTTCCCACACAGGCTGCAGGAAGGCGAGTGTGCGCCTCCAGGCCTGTGTCACTAATCCTCTATCATTCGTTTTCAGTGCTTATTCCCATGCGCAGGTCAAACTTCAATACCGAGTGTTTGTTACTCCATCTCTTCCCAGAGTTTTGCTGCCCTTCAGTAAAACTTGCAAAATAGTACGTGACACTTTTTAGTGTGGAAAATAATGGTGTGGTTTTAAAATTCTGCATTCCTCTAGCCCAAGCTCTCTAATTCTCTTCAGGGGAGTGACAGACTTCTCAGTGTCAAGGTGGCCTTAAGTGCCAATTCCTACTTGGAGGACAAATTGGAAGCATTCTCTTCTCCCAGTGTCACTTTCTGCCCCTGGTCCACCACTAAACTCCCTCTTGAAGCAGCAGTTAAAGTGGTCCCTCTTTGATCTTTGCTTGCCCCATAGTCTGTGGGCTACACCATTGCAAATTCTATGTGTTCTTGTTTTCTAAAAATTGTGTCACTTTACTAAAGTCAGATGAAAACATATAAGTAGTCCTTGACAGTATTTCTTGTAAAATATAAGTGGATGGACTATTTATAGTGATTATTCTGTTCTTTCTTTCTTTTCTCCTTTCCCTCTTCCTAGTTGTTCCTTCCTTTTGAGCAGTTTCTTTCCCTTCCACAATATCTATTGTACATTTCAGATTTTATTTACTCTTTCAGGTTCTTACACTAGGGAGGCAATAGGATATTTGCACATGTGAGGTTGATTTATTTCACTTATGAATATGGTCTCCAGTTACATCCATTTACCTGCAAAAGCCTGGAGTTTGTCTTTCTTTATACCTGGGTAACACTCCATTGTATAAAAATATCACATCTTTTTCTATCCATTCCTCAGCTAATGGGCATTTGGGTTGTTTCCAAGATTTAGCTATGACAAATTGGGCTGCTATACATATGGGTGCACATATATCGCTGTGGTATGACGTTTTCAAATCTTCTGGAAAAATACCCGGAAGGAGAATAGCTGAGTTGAATGGGACCTCTAATTA
>NW_004955474.1:383022-384990 GCF_000276665.1 Chinchilla lanigera | reverse complement strand
GGAGGGACAGTTGGCTAAAATTTTTTTCCCAATTTGTGGGTTTTCTTTTTATCCTGTTGATGATTTAATTTGATGTGCAAAAACTTTTCAATAAGAAGAGATCCAAATTGTTGATTCTTTGAAGTATTTCCCATGCAATTGATTTTTGTTCATAAACTCCCTGCCTACCCTTGTCTTCAAGATTTTTACCTACTTTCTCTTTTGAAGATAACAATTTGCAATATAACAACCATTGTTAATTTCCTGTCATCTTGTTTTGAAATTCTGTATCATTGTTGATGCTTTTAAAAAATTTTTATTCTATTTAAAATAAAATATAATGATTATTCTGCAATATCACTCTTCTGTTCATTAATAAGGGTTTGGATTAAAGCCACAACATAATTTTGTTGCAAAGAAGAGTGTGGGAAAAGTATAGATAAAGGAGGAAAATACAAAAAGCATTGAGAGCTCTGTGGCCTCAAGCTCCTAACCTAGGGACATTTCCTTCCTTCTTTAGGCAGCTGGGCCAGGGAGGAGTCTGCAGAAAAGATCTGGAGAATGAGACTGAAGTTTGCTTGTACCCAAAGAAACATCTAGCTATCCTGAATAGTTTTTGAGTTACTATTCTCTGTTTCTTAGTGCATTTGCAAAGTTTTCACTTTGAATGAGCCAAAGCTTCTTATCCCCAAACTCTCAGAATATTTTTGAATTTGAAACTTCCTGTTACAATAGCAAGATACAAATTGTACACTGTTGGAGTAGTTACACAGGTCTTGATACTTGTCCAGCAGAGAGGACTTGGATGTGACCGCATAGGACTAACTACCCAGTTCAAGGTAGTGGCTGTATCTGGGTGCTGTCAGGATCCAGTTTAGTCATAGTTTAGTTTCTAAAGAGGACAGAGGGCCTGCAGCTATGCCTCATATTATTTTAGGGTGTTTTATATTTCTGAAATATTTTATAACTTAATTTTTAAAGTACTCAATAAAGGATTATGGTTAGATACTTATATATAATGAGGATGTCTTGTTAGATCTATATCTGTGTATGACCAGTAGTTTTATTTTTTTTAATGGGGTATTGTGCAAGATTTCTAGTTTGCTCACTTAGCAGAAAGGAATTATTACAGGTCATGAAAAAAGTGTGCTATTCTGGAAATTTTTTTTTTTTAAAGTATACCATGTTGTTTCTTATTTTATATATTGTTTCTCTTGCCCTCAGACTTGGTGTGATAGGATGAGCACCCAAGACTTTCTGAGGATTAGAACCAAGACAAATATTGAAAGAAGTGAAGTTCGAAGAGGGGGCTTTTTCTAGAGTGATGGTTCTAAAAAGGGGAAATTTTCCCACTATGGGACATTTGGCAAAGTCCAAGGACTGTTTTGATTGTCAGGACTTGGGGAGTGGGGTCCATCAGCCCCTGTTGGGTAGAGGCCAGAAATGCTGCTAAGTATCCTTTTGCTATGGTAAACAGAAACACTAAAACAACACCTAGATTTGGAGACATTTATTTTACATCAACAAGTGTTGATTGGAATCACTCCCAAACTATCAGGCCCTGATCTCTGGTGGTCTAGGGCTTTTATATGGTGCAGAAGTAGAAAGTACAAAGATGAGACAGAACAGCTTGGCAGTTCTCTGATTACCTAGCAGGATGAGATCATCAGTTGTAAGGCTAGATTAATGATCATGGAGCTTGTTACAATCAGACATCCTGAATGTTTGGTTGTGCTCTTGTGGTTACAGGGGTCAAGGAAGTAATTGCAGAGCTATGAAGCAATTACAGAGCTAGCAGTTTCAAATTAACAAAGCCTTTTAAAAGGAAAAATTTTTCTGGTACAGTTTTTCCCTTTTATTGCCCGTTCTTGTTGTTACTCAGATAAATCTTTTTCAGTGTTGTTTCTATCCAAAGTTGCATAAGAAGGGGAAGCTCTTAGGGCCATTGGGAAACTTATGCTGCTGATCCATTCTGAAACAAAGTGAGGA
>NW_004955474.1:373106-382818 GCF_000276665.1 Chinchilla lanigera | reverse complement strand
TTGCCAGACAAGCACTTATGCTGCTGAGCTGTATCCCCAACCCTCCCAAGTCAGATAGATCTTAGAACCATCCCTGTTCCTGATTTCATTCTTAAGTCTGGTTATTTAACCTCTCTTGTTATTGTTGCAGACTTTAGACTATCTCAGACTTATTAGCATAGAAGCAGCAGTTTTCTTCTAGGGCATTACAAGCTTCTCCTTGTTGTTTTTATTCAACTAATTGAGGGGTGACCTTAAAGTGGTCTGTTCCTATCATCACTGGGCCCCTTCAATAAGAGGCAATGGACACACATTTCCAGGAGAGACAGTTATATTCTGTTTTGGATCTTCAGCCTGTGTGTTCATATTTGTCTCCAGGGATCAGTTAGAAACCAAAAGCCACCAGAGAAGGCTCCCCATGGGGTTCCTTGGGCTCTTTTTGCCAAGAGGGCATCCATGTGTCTGGAATGGTAATAATTTGGCAAATATTAAATCTGAAAATTACTGGCCCTTGTTCATTCCAGACTTTGGACGGAATTACCTGCCAGGTGTCAGTTTTTACCAGGCAAAACTCAACAAGAGCTTGGGTTGTGGCAATTTGATTTCCCATGGATAAGTTAAACAGAGCCAGAATCCAGACCCCAATGTTAAATGCCAGCACGTGAGTTACAACAGACATTTTCTAATTATAACTGATAGCTCTAGACTTTTGAGATTAGGAAGACAGTTTAAAATAAGAAGTCTGACTAACAAAACTGTAAAAAAAGTGAGGAAAGGAGCCTTACTTGTTGACTTCCATTTAGGAGGGCAACTGTACACAAGGCTAAGGCAAAGATTACAGGCAGTAAGTAGACAGGGAGTGAGAACCAAGCTGGATGGTGCAATATCAAGTACCTATGGGAGATAACTGGGGTAAGCGCTTGGAATTCCATGAACGCTGTCCTCAAACTTCAGCTGTGCATCATCCTGTCAGTATCTGGAGTGACAGGAGCAGGGCTTTAAGTGTGTCAATCTCTTTGGAGTGAGCCCTAGAGGAGCTATCCAGGTAAATTCTGCAATGGATCTAAGGCTGGATTTCTGAAACTTGTACAGGTAGTTAATGCACATCTGGGTTGTATGTATGTGCAGGAATGTCTCAAAGATCAAATGTGAGAATTGGGTCTTTTAGCTAAACTTTTGTGCAGCTAGTTAACTCTTTTAGAACCTTGTAACCTGTGTGGTGTACTATTAATGTAGGACTATTTTTTTGGCCAATGATCATGGGTAGGCCACGCCTAAGGCTGATTTCTCACAGCAGGACCCTAAAAACTTTGTTGCCTTGCCTAGTCTGAGTAGGTGCAGGCAAGCACTAAGTCATGTTGGGTGGAGGTGAGGGCCAGTGACACAGATGCTGAAGGCTGAGCCTGTTGCAGGGGTAAGAGTGGCAGCACTGTGGCTTGATCTTATAGAACATATTGTAGGGGCAGGTCTGGCTCTGCATCATTGGTGGAGGGTTTCCAAGAAGTAGCAGGAAGCAGTATTAGGAAAGCTTTGGCCAAAATACCATTGTCCAAGTTGATCACAACCTATCTAGCCTACATCCATCAGTAAGCCGGGTGTACTCAGCATCTGTCTGGGGTTTATTTTTAAAGTCTGGTCATCACTTGGACACTTAGGTTCTGGCCCAAAGTGAGTTTATCAGTTTTCTTGATCAGAAGGACAGTGGCTTTGAGAGTGCAAAGGCAGAGGGAGGAGGCAGCCCTTAGGGACTGGATCCAAGTATTTGCACAGGTAGGCCACTGGGTGCTCCTATGGGCTGACAGTCTGAGTAAGCCTCACTGTTTTTGTGAATTCAAGGATCTAGATTTTATAGAAGCTAACAGCTCTAAGAGATATGTGGAGTTTCTTTCTTGTAGTCAGCTTCTGCCAGATAGTGTAGCAGAGCTTGTGTGTTTTTCTAGCAGGCAGCTAGGGTGTCATCCATCAGAAGTGTAGTGATAAGCCATGAGGACTTCTCCAGAGAGGGTAAACAAGGTTTTCAGCCACTGGTTGAGTCCAGGTCAGTTGGCTTTTGAGTCCAGAACTGGAGTCTTTTATTTAAAGGCAAAGAGGGGCTGGCTGAAAGGAGCCAATCAAAGGTAGAATTGAGAACAATCTCAAAATCAAGTGTCCCTTTCGATGGCCAGTCAGGGCAAAGACCTGGCCACTCAATTTCACAAGAGGCAAAGAGCTTCTGAGGTTTCAAAGTCTTTTTTTAAAAAAATAGTTCTTCTGGTAGTTTTTTCCTTTCGCTTCAACACATAGGACATGTGCCCCAACCAGTTAGCTGTCACAAAATGTCAGTAGTGCTGAGGCTGAAAAACCCTCTTGTGAGATGAGAACATTTTTTTTTTTTTCTGGACTGGGGGTGATGTGTACGGGACAGGAGGACAGCACATTATACAATAGATACTACTGGACTCCAGAGAGGGGATATTCTGCCTGCTGTCTCAGAATAGTGCTGAAGCTAGCTAGGTCTGTGGGACCTGACACAAGCAGTTTACTGGAAGTCTGGGCAGAAGAGGTCTCCAGCGGCCTCTCATAACATTCCTATGTTCAGCAGTGATATGGAAGAAACATGAAAATATCCTTTCTCTCATTCCATGACAAGAGAATGGAGAGAACCACTGTACCTAAGCAGGAAATGCGGGAAATGTGTTCCTGTCTGCAGATGCCAAGTAGATAAACGGCACTGACATCCAGAGGAGCAGCCCTGTAGTTTCAGTTCTGTTTGAAATGAAAACAATCTGCAGGAAAGGGAAGAACCAAGTCACAGCAGAGACTGTGTTTGTCACCCTAGTAGAAAAGGATTTATAATAAGCATTGATCTGAACTGCAGAAAATAAAGGTATATCTCATGCATGCCTGTGATTGAAGACTGAAATCTCATCCATTTCACCTTACATGCATTACTGAACTGAAATTAAACTAGCGCTAATGGACACACTGCACTCATTCCAACATTACTTGTGCTTTATTAACGATGCCACAGATTTTGTCCTTTGCTAGTCTCCATAATGTGTGGGGATGGTCACACTTCATCTGACAAGTATGCAGATAAAGCCTCATGCTACAAGCCCCATGCATTTCCATGACTGGCCCTTCTGTATGGAAATTCTATTTCCTTTGACTTTTGTAATCTGTTGACATCATGCAACATGGTGCTGGTGAGTTCCGTATTTTCAGAGTGCAGATGGTGACCTACTTACCTCCAGACAAGGCCGACACCAAGTGTTGAAGGTCCTGGGAAGCTGTAAGTCATCCTTGATTTTAAGAAACTCAAATTTGCTCCATGAGTTCCCGATGAATATTCTTATAAAAGAAGATATTGCAGAGCTTATCACTTATTTTTAAATTTCTATCTGGAGAAGAGTTCTCCTTTCCTTCCACAGAACATATGTAGATTCTTCCCTCCAAAGTAGGTTATTAGCCTACCTTTGTCTAACCTTTCAATATTTTGGTAGATGAATGTGTGCCTAAACAGTCAGGAAAGTAGTGTTCATTCAAGATGATGTTGTCTTTATCTATTTAAGAGTGGCCTCCAGCTGCTCCTAAAGATAAGAATTATTGCATACACACACACATACACACACACACGCACACCAGCACACAGACACACACACATACAGACAAACACACAAATGTAGTATGTAGAATACCCTAATTTCAGTTTGTGTATTTTATTGTTATTTTGCTCATGAAGAGATGTCTGAATTCCACTATCTCTAATTCAATTTGGGGAAACAAACTGATACTGAATAAGGAATAACATTCCCCCAAATAGACTCTTCTTCCAGTACTCCTGGGAGGGCAGCACACTAATTATGGAGGATTCTCATAGAAAACGCTATCTCTCACCTCAATCTTGAAGTCAATATTTGATTAACATTTATTTCAAAGTTGTGCTAAGACACTTAAACCAGACTTGCAAAAAGACAGTTAAACTTTGACAGTTCTGGCACATAACAATCAAAATTGCTCCCTTGAAATATCACGTACTTATTCCAGATGAGGTACTTATTGGCAACTATTAACATAGGCAGAGTATTTTTAAATGAAATTCATGTTGCATTACTGAAGAGTTGCAGGGAAATTACAGGCTTTTCTAACTACTCTATGTTTCTGTTGCAATATCAAAATAATACTGAGCATCACATTTCCATAACCCAATTACTGTAAATGATTACACACTCTAGGCCACAGAACAACTGCACAGAATTGTTTTAAATAATGTCAAAGTGCTATTTTTAAAATATTTGTATAATTAGAAAAAGTAAACCCTGTGCCAAAGTCACTGAATCTCTGACTTGTCCATGAAAAGTCTCTAGGTAATTCATAAATTAAGAAATGCTTTGTTAAAGGAGACTTTTAGTGTGGTTCAAACAGACTCATCACAGTGACTTTAAACATTCTTTGGCATTTGATTTCTTAGTGCAGAAGAGAATGTAGTGGGAAGGCTTTTTTTGTCAGGCATCTTATTCCAGGGCTCACAGTTTACCAACTGTAAATTCCAGTGTGTCTGAGTCCAGTCCTGTTGTGGCCACTCATTCATACTCCTCAGATTGTGCCTGACCCCTGATGAGTTCCACTGTCTGGTGGTTTGTTCAGATTTCTGTGGATTTGACTTGATTTACTCTGTGGACACAAGCCTCAGACAAGCTAAAATGAAAAGAACAGACTGCACTGTGATTAGTTTGATGGGGACAGGGCATCAGCAGACGGTGATGGAAATCAAGGTCAGCAGGCAGTGGAGACTCACATGCAGTGACATTGTCCATAGTACTCTGTAAAATATGCACTTAGTTCTTAATACAAAACTCGGGAGCCAGATGTGGTGGCATATGCCATTAATCCCAGTGCTCAAATGGCCGAGGCAGGAGAACTACCATGAGTTCAAGGCCAGCCTGGACTACATAGTGAGTTCAAAGCTAGCGTGAACTTCATAGTTACACCCTGTCTTGAAACAAAACAAAACAAAATGTCATGGATGATCCAGGTAATCACAAACAAGTTGACCTTTCCATGTGTGAAAATACATGTATCATAAATCATGCAGTTAATTCATTCCTTTGTAGCCACTGAAGTCTTAAATACAGTGAATTCCTGTTTGATATAGCTCTGATTCCACATCTTCTGAGGCAGACAGTGTCTCCACGTTTTGCATATTTCTATGAGCCAGGAACCTGGGAACACGCTGAACTGATTTTTGTCACTGAAGAGCTCACAGTCTAGAGAGAGTGCCTTGCATAACACACGTGAATGGGATTTCAAGGGGCTCCAAAGCTACTCCAAGTTAAATTCCACACTTGTTATTATCACCGTGTAAAAAACCAAAAACATAATGGTACCCAAGTGTTAGGGTTTATATCTGGATGTTCCCTCCAGGTCCTCCTGTGCTCAGAGGTGGGACTTTTAGAAGGTGACTGGACCAGGAGAGCTCTCTAGCTAAATATGCTCATAGGAGGGGGCAGGGTGCTACTTAGAAGAGGTGGCCACAGGACAGGGCCTGGAAGGGTGCATCTCTCTCCTGGGTTCCTCCTCTTTCCATTTCCTCCACCTTGGCCCTTCCACTGTGCCTTCCCACTCAGAGTCTCCTGACTGTGGGCCAAAACCTCTGAAACATGCACCTCCCTTACATGGCAGGGACAGGCGCTGGGTCTCAGTGAGAGGGAGTCACTGAGACATAATCCCTTAAGCCTGCTGTGAGGGTTAGCTGATCAGGTATGTGAAGTGCACGCCTTAATTGGTAGCCACTACTACCACTATGAAAACCACTTTCATTTTTCTTCTCAGTTGTTGGACAGTAGTAGCTATTATTCAACAGATGCCTGCTGCCTGCTGCATATCATATGCAAATAACATTTCATCCAGTCTTCCCCCTAACTCTTTGAAGTAGTTGCTATTCATCCTGATTTATAGATAGGAAACTTAATTTTCATACACTCAATCCTTTTGCCAATTTTGACTCCAGTAACTGCAGAGCAAAAATTTAAACTATAATTTTCTACCACCTTACAGTCTCATGGGTAGAAAGCACTATGGAAGACTAGGATGAAACTGCTTCGTTTTAAATAAATAATTAAAATATTTAAAAATTGTCCAAATATAAAAGTGATTTACTTTCCAGGGTCTGGGATTTTTGTCCCACCCCTTGCTCTCCTTTGGAGCAAAGAAAGACACTGAAATAGAGAGGCTCAATAACCGGCAGGACATTGAAACCATTCATGAAGTCAGTTCAGTGCCCTTTTCTCACGTTCTCTTTCTTTTTCCATCTTATTTGTAGAGAAGACAGCTTTGTAATCCTCAGTGAATGGGGGAAGTGTTTCAAGGTGATAGCTCCCAAATTTGACGATCTGCAGAAAAATCTGCATTCCCACGTGTTATGTCGCAGGGATGATACAATTATTCTCAGGCACTAAGCAATCAGGAGAGGACCAGCAAGGGTATCCACAGGAACAAAGCTGCACACACTAGTGAGGAGGTGGTATTGCTCAGGCAGAACCTACTCTTATCTCCTTGACTACTGCTTATTCTTAAAGTATACAAGGTGGGATTAAATTAGGTTGAATGCAATACCCAGCTGTCTTATCAAATGGACAAATGTTTTTATTTTTATTATTTTAGTAGTTAAATATTCGTGTCTATGATATATCACTTTTTAAAATACAAATAATGTGTAGCCAGCTGGATGTGGTATCATACACCAGTAATCTCAGCAATCTAGGAGGCTGAGGTAGGAAGACCGAAAGGTAAAACCCAGCTTGGGCAATTTACAGACTGAGTGAGCATTTGTCTCAAAATTAAAAGTAAAAAGGGCTGGAGAAGTAGCACAGGGTGAAGGCTCAGTATTGCAAAAAAAAAAAAAAAAAAAAAGCACAGGTAAAATTTGTCATGTACCACAACTATTCTATACCTTCTTAATTATTTTATATACTCTTTAGAGCAATTCTGTGAGGTATTTTTACCTTATATATTCACACATAAGGAAACTAAAGCCCAAAAATTTTAAATAAAATGTCCACAGTGACAAAGTTAGTAAAAATTAGAAGCCAAATAGCCAAATATAGATCTTGACTCTTCAGACATTGTATTATACTGTTTCCCAAACTCTTCATAGAGAATTTGGACAATAACTGAGAAAATAAATGTCACCTTGCAATGCAGTGCTGAAAGAAAACCACTGTCTATCCTATTAAGGCTCTGCACATTATAGCATATTAAACCACCACTAAAGATTTATGCTTTTCACTTGCATTATCATTCATAGTTAAAATATTTAAAAATTCTCCAAATATTATGATGACATCTTTTTGTTATATCAAATTGATTGACTTAAGAAATGCCTAGGTAGTTAGTAACATCTGCTTCTGGGTTAGGTCATGAGGTGTGTCTGGGTGTGTCTGGGTGGGCCTTGAGGTACGACCCTTGGCTCTGTGTCTGGTCCCTGTCTCCCTTCCTCTCTGGCTCTGTTCCCTTGCTCTGCTTCTTGGTTGCCATGAAACCGAGCAGCTTCCTGCCACCAGGCCCTTCCATGATGACGTTCTTGACTTGGAGCTGCAGACCAGTGACTGAATGCCCTGAAGTCCTGAGCCAAGTTAGACCTCGCCTCCTGTGAGGTGTGTGTGTCCTGCACTGTATCCCAGCAACGGAGAAGCTGACTAATACCTATGGTGCCTCTTCATTATTTAGTCTATGAGTATTTCCTTTAGATTTTAAATTAATCATTTTTTTACTACAAAAATACACTATTGACATCTTTGTGTTAAAGTTTTTGTGCAGTTACTTAAAAACATCTCTTAGGATGTAGCACTGGAAGTGTAATACCTATGCCATAGACACTCTTTATTGTAAAGTTTCAACATGTTTTAATTAAAACTTTATCTAGAATATCTCCAGAGATGTTCTGTCCATTCTTCCTGTGTCCTGACTCTTTACTTACTCTAATGGCGTGACTTTTACTCCCTGAAGCCTTCTGACTTTCCAGTCATTCAAAGGACAAATGAATTTCCAAACACAGGCACGTCATTGGTTTAACAAGCTAATATAATGTTTGCAGTGTTTATGCTGTTTTCTCCCAACTCTGAAGTGGATGCAGAGTTTTGTAGGCTGTTCACCCAGACAGGAAGCCAACTCTTCCTGGATGCAGTTACCTCCCTCCTCTAGGTGATTGCATTCTCTCTGCCCCTGTGTTAGTCAAACATGGCTTCTACCTCCCTCTTCCAGCTGGATCTTTTGCTTCCAAGGCATCTCTGGTTCTAGAAAGTTGCTGCTTCTTCTTTTCTTTTTCCTGGGCCCCGAAATTTTGCATTTCAGTTCAGCTGAGTGCCCTCCCACACCCCGCCTTGACTCCTCTGCCCCTTCCCCTTGGTGTTGAGCTTTTGGTAAAGGCTTTACTTGGAATAGTTGTGTAACACATAATACTAGGCAAGAGGGAGAGGGAAAATCTTCCAAACCACAGAGTCTCTCAAAGGCCTAACTTGAAAAGAATTTAAGATCGAGAGATAAATGGGAATGGACACTTTTCATCCTACCATTGAGGACAGCTCAACCTGTAACAAGTTTACTGTGAAAAGAAGAGTTCCACACTTCAGCGGTATACACAGTGCTAAATCCACATTGCAAATTAAAAGACTGGTTAATAGAAATTAGTCAGTTGGCAAATGATATTTAAATAAAGGCCAGGAAGAGCTCAGTGAGCTGCAGAACAGAGCATGGGAGCCTTCAGAGCACATTAACTACCAAAGGCACTGCCTACCACAGAAACTCTGGAATTGGCCCTAGAAATAGGAATCAGGGAGTAGAGTCAAGTTCAGGCCCAGGGGAGAGGAAGCAGAAAATCCAGGGTCTAACGACAACCTTAACAATGACCTTGCAAGTTTGAACGAGTTACTTTAACTTATTTCTCAATAGCAAGAACTAACTAAGAGGGAAGCACATAAATTATAAGGCAATCCATCCCAGTCATATTTATCAAAAGAAGAGGTGGGAATAGAAGTAAATCACTGCTCAGTTTACAGCCCTATCATCTTTATCAAGGGCAGTGGTGGGTTTTTGGAAAAATGCAAAAATTATTGCCATATTCTAGCACCTATTAACTAAGTAATCTCAAAATGTTGGCCAGCTGATGGAGGCATTTAACTGAGGTCAAAGCCTTTTAGAAATTTTATTCAGTGACATTGCTCCCCTTAGGTGTTTACATGCCATAAAAAGAAAACCATAACTCATTCTGTCAACCACATGTTGACAGATTTTTGAAAGCATAGAAAGGGGAATACAGTCTTGCAAAACACTTTTTAAAATTGATGTCTAATCATTAGTAACATTTCTTAAAAAAGAGAGCATCCTAGCTCAGCACAAGTGGTTGGGAATCCAGCAGAGAAGAGATGAGGAGTCAAAGTCGAGGTCAAGAGCTTGGAAGACAAGATTCACTGCACCAAAGCCACTTGACTGGAACCAAAAACTTAACTTTGAGAAAAAAAGACTGGAGAGCAAAATGCAGTAATGGAATATACTGGACTTGAAAGCCAAATAGACTAAATAAAACATGTCATAAACACAATTTTGTAATGAGAAATTGTAGCAGAAAATTCTTTGGAATCAAAACTGCTAACTAAAGAAGCATGTTGGCTGGGGATTTAGCTCAGTGGCAAAAGCGCCTGCCTGGCAAGCGCAAGGTCGTGAGTTCGGTTCCTGGTACCGGAGAAAAACCAAAAAA
>NW_004955474.1:345454-373006 GCF_000276665.1 Chinchilla lanigera | reverse complement strand
GGTTCCTGGTACCGGAGAAAAACCAAAAAAAAAAAAAAAAAAAAAAGAAGCATGTTATTGATAGAGGAAATTCTTTCACTTCTAGCATAATAATTGTTATTCTTATGTGAAAGAGAAAAGTAGATCTATTGGAACAGATCTTCGTGGCCTATTAAACCAGTGCATGAGAAAGGTATGCTACAAGGAAAATCCAAATCTATACTTTTTTTCTTGATAGAGATCAAGGTAATAAAATATTAGACTGAAGGTCCATGTTTTGTATTTTATGTCATCAGGTTCCAACTTATAATTGGATTATTTTCCAGTTAATGTTCTAGTATTTGGGATGTTTCTTTCATAAGACTAATGTTCTAAACGTCAAAATTATTTTACTGAACATTGACTAGCACCTGTACACACACACACACATGCACACACACACACACACACACACACACACACCCACGTACACTTGCACCCTACACTGTAATCACAAATGTGAGGCAATATCATATAGCACAGGCTATGCATGGTGCTAGAACATGGTACTAACCTACCAGCGATGGATAGGAGCTAAATTGGTGGCCTTAGGAAATTTGCTTAATTTCTATTAACTTTATTTTATTTATTTGGAAAATGGAAATGATAATTATGGTATAATTAAGTAAGGTGATGTAAACACAGTCCTTTTTACATTGAAATATGCTACAAAAATGTGACATATGTGCTCCAACACTCTATGGCTTAGTTATCATTTGACTTAAACTCTCAGTGTAAACACTTGTGTTCACTAAGTGCTGCTCACCATATCTCCACTGAGAGGCATGCTTTGTATTGCACAAGAGATTACAGCTGATCCAAAAGCATAATGGCCCAGCTGTGGTGAGACCATTCAGCACATCTGGACAACAGAAAATTCTTAACCTCCTCCCTTCCCTTTCCCAGATGTGACCATTGCTGTGCCCCAGAAAGCAGCCTATGTCTCTTCCAAGTCTTCCAGTGACCCCATATATTATTTTTACATACTATCTTCCTCAGGCCCCTAACAGCCCAGACTCTGTATGACACTCTGGGAAACTGAGGCAGGAAGGATTGGGCAACTCAATGATTAAGGAAGATCTTGTTTCAAAATTAAAAGGGGGGTTGACAGCACGGGGATGTGGCTCAGTGCAAAAGCTCTGGATTCAATCCCCAGTATTGAAAAAAAAAGAAAAGAAAAAGAAAAAACTATTCAATGGTACTTCTGAAAGTACTGTAAGGGAGACATTACTCAGGACCTTCACTATGGGTAGGATCAAGGCAAGGAGATTTTGCAGGTGGGAGAGAGATTGGGTTTACATTCGAATGCAGCATCAGAAAGTGGGAATTTACAGCCTAATAGCCTGGAAGTCACTTCATGGAACATCACCGAGAGGAAGCATCATGAGTAAGAAGGGGTGTCTTGCAAAGCTGACCTAGCTGGCCTCCTGCTGCAGGGAGGCCTGAGTGACCAGACATCACATGGGGAGCGGCAGAGGGTGAGGACACTGATAAGGTGTGGGTGGTGGTCAGACAAGGGCGAGGAGTCCTTGCTTACTGAATCAAAAGAGCTGTCTGCTGAGTGGAGTTTTACAAGGATGTATGCGGATGAGTGTATGAGAAGGTTCAGGAGCCTGCCCAAGGTTTGATTGAGCAAAGCATCTTTGTTAATGTGAGACTTACCTCTCTGATTAAATTCTGAGCTGGTTAGAGGAGAAACCCAAATGTTGTACCTGAGGACTCAAAGTACCCAGCACAGCCCACACTCAGAATGGGTGTTAGGCCAATGCTAAGCAGAGGGCAGCAGGCCTCTCCAGGTAAAGAGAATCTGGAATCCATCATGCTAGAAGGTGAAACCATGCTGGCTTCCTCCCAGGATTATCCAGATTAGAGTAGAAGGAGAGGCAGGAAGAGCTGAACCGCACTTGAGGAGTGGCAGTGGTTAAAGCTGTGACCAATGGCACCTCTCGAAGGAGCTCAAGGGTGGTGAACAGGAGGGGCTCCCCCGAAGGAGCTGGGTTCAATCCCCGCACCAGCGGAAAAGAGGGGAACGGAAGGGATGTGGACACGTGTCAGGAATTAACAGAAAAGAAATCTGAGGTAGTTAGGAAAAAAAAAGAGGGGAATTCACAAGGGAAGTCATTCTAGGGAAAGTAATTTGGGGGCAATTCTGCACCTGGATGTATAAGGAATTATATTTTTCACACTGTCTGACTTATCTGATCACGTGTAACAGACAGCGCCTTTCCTGTCCTTATATGGAGCTGCGTTAACTCAGCTAAAATCTTGCATTCATTATAATCACAAATATTTTTTTTTAACACTGTGTATCACAGCTCGATTCTAACAGCTGTGTATCACAGCTCGATTCTGCTTCACTTCATGGATTATAAGTGTTTGATCAGTGCATGAATGTAATGATTTAGGAGCTATTGACATTTTAAATAACTTACCCAAGGTTTTGCGGTTCGCAGGGGTGGAGCCAGGATTTGAATGGCACCCTCACTATTCTTAAACCAGCTTTCTTGACTGTTCTATCATGAAGACTCCCAATGTGATGAAAACTTACTCTCTTGGGTGGTTTAATTCTGCATGTTTTCACGGAAGAGAATATAAAAGACCTGTCTCTGAATTAACGCATGAATCGTCCCTTTCCCAGACTTGTTAAAGCCAACTCTGTCATTCAGCTCCCAGATGCCCCTCTGCCAGTCTTTCCTTCTCTCTTTTCCTCACTCCTCCATGATTTAACCATTGAAGTCATTGTACAGTGGCTCCTCAGTGGTCTGTGGCTAATTTTGGTCAGCCATTAGTGAGGTTCAAATGACACGAGGTTTGGCAAACGAAAGAGTTGGTTGGCTTGGCTCTACTTCTGTCCTTTTCCATGGGAACCCACAATTCATGATTCAAAACTGTGCTCAACCTTCCTAAACTGCCATGGGCTTCTCCAGTCTTGGCGGGGCTAGCCATAACAACCAGGCTGAGGATATGTGGTTTCTGATCTTTTAGAGCAGGTGTGAGCAGGAATCGGAGGAAAGAAGAGGGAATTTAATTTCTGCTGCACCATCACTGTCTGGCTACTTTATGAGAATTATTGCAAGCAGTGAAGTGGGAGGATTATAATGGTCTTAGAAGGACACATGGTGATCTTAATTTTCTGAAAAATTCCCAAGTTCGCCCTGCTTTAAGGAACAGAATAAGAATTACTTCAGTTTTACCTGATTACAAGCTCTCTGCACAGTCAGAGGGTGGCAAAGAGCAGGTGTCCACCACAGCTAAAGAATTAGAAGATTAGAAGTCCTTGAATGAGTCATCTTTGAGCATTAGTCACTCTGTGTGCATGAGCACTATACACCAGGTTCTTGGATGAGAACTTCGCAGGTATTGTCTAATTGAATCCCATGCAATAGGTGCAGTCATTTCTAATTTGCAGAGAAAGAAAATTAAAAAACTTAGAAAGATTGAAAAGGAATTTTCCTGGGATTGGACACCAGGTCATCTTTCTAGATCACTTTCAGTTGTCGCTTAGAGGCCTGGCACCAGCTGCATGTTTTGTTTCCTACTTTGTCCCCAGTTCTTTCCAATGCAGATGTGTGAGTGTGTGTGAGCATGTGCATGTGCAAACAGTAATGTGTGCTTGTTCAATGTCAGGCACTCTTCTGAACTCCAGGCTTGGACTTAATTTAACATTCCGTGCAACTCTACAAATGACTGCACCATTACCGCCCTATGCAGTGGCTGGGAGAACAAAACACAGGTAGGCTAATCGCTTGCTTAGCACCACCCAGACGTGCAGGGGCCGAGTTCGCTCCAGATGCCACATGTGACACTGACTGAGCCCAGCTACCTCCTCTGTCCATGGAGCCCCGGAGCCAGTCCTGTCCACCCCTCCATCAAAGAATTCCATGAGCTCCCACTACTCATAAACAAATGTGATGACATGACTTGACATTAGAGGCTCTTCTCACTTTGGCTCTTTTTTAATATTCTGTTTTCATTTCTCCTTCTACCCTTTCTATCTACTCTGAACGATTTGCCAGTTATACCTAGCATTCCATGAATTTTTTTAAAATGACTCCACCTTTTAGAATCCACGGGAATATTCATGTTTCCTTTTCCCACAAAGCATTCCTCATTTTCTCTGTGCACATGGCCCCTCCTTCTTCTGGTCATATTCATAGCTATAGAATATCACATCTCTCACTGTCTTGTGCAATATTGTGATGTTTGTCCCATTTGCTACCCAAAATGAGACCTTGGATCTGTTGAGGTCAAGGCTGTGTTTCTTTAATGTTTTCAAAGTACCTGATGTGTTGTCCAGGTTGTTGACGTGCAGTGAACATTGCTTCTGTAGGAGTGTGTGAGTGAGGGAGGGGAAGTACAGAAGGCGTTGTTAGCTTCGAGGGGAAAACAGTAGAAGTTTCAAGCATTTAGTGACTAAATTAACTTTCAGAGTAAATAAAAATTGTATATACTTGACATGTGCGAATGGTGTCTATATGAATGCAGAATTTCCACATTGCATGCATGTTTCAGAGTCCAGACCCCAGTGGATGAGGACAGTAGGCAGGCCAGATCTCACCTGCTGACCTTCCTTGTCTAGCAGCTTCCAAGGCAGCTGTGTAAAGAAGCTCTTCGTGGACGTCCAGCTCTCTCCTTCTAGCTGGCTGCAGATGGAGGTGCTGTAGCCAAGCTGGAGGTCACCATGGAGATCAGGATGAAGGTCAGAATGTAGGGCCACTGTTTTGACCAGATCCCTTGGTAACTTTAGGGACACAGCTTGCCTGCCTGTCTGGACTGTCAAGTGAAAAAGAAATAAACTTCTGTCTCATGCAGTCCATGAACATTTGGGCCTATTTGTTACCTATCAATATACCCTGAACACCATTCTACCAGTAATAGTTCCTGCCTATATTTCAGATCTCAGCTTCCTCAGGAAGACTTTTCCTAGCTCCTCAATCTAAACAGTTTTCCCTGTTGCATCCTATTTTAAAAATCAACTCTTCTCTTTTACAAAACTTGGCATGACTTTTTTTTTTTCCATTACTGGGAATTGAACTCACAACATCGCGCTTGCCAGGCAGGCGCTGTGCCACTGAGCTAAATCCCCAGCCCCAACTTGGCATGACTTATAAATCCCAATTTTATCTCTCCCTCACTAGATTGGAAGCTCCCTGAACAGTGCTAGCCCACCAGCTCTAACATGCTGGTACATTGTCGGTTCCCAATAAATCTGCGTTCAGAGAACACAGACAACAATAGCAATGAAGCAGGGACTATTACGATGTATTCACAATATTTCAGGAGTTTTACTAAGTGTTTTATGTGCTCTGTTACATAAATTTAATCATCTTAGCAATCAAAGCCACCAATCACGTTACTATCTCATTTTATAGGAAAAAGTTGGCTTAGAAAAGTATGATTATCCAAGAAGGTCATATAGTCAAAACCTTCAGGTTCAAGTCAAGTGCTCGCATGTCTCTTAGCAGTGCAGTAGGCAAGAGTCAGGTGTGCAATACCTGGACAGTTCCGCGAATGAAATCCAGAATTGCTGACAATGCAGTTAGAGCCTCATGAAGAATGACGGCTGGAGGCTGCCTAGTGCAATGGTGCCACCTCTGAACACCAGCCAGCTCTCTTGTGTAACTGTGGCACTCACATGCTTCTAACTGCTGCAGAAAGAAAGGCTAAAATTCTGTATAATTTCAAAGCAATTTCAGAAGCGTGTTGCTAATTCAAAATGAAGCATGCAGAAACAGTGTTTTGAACTCCGCATAATTCCCACAGCTGCGACCACAAGGTTATGTATTCTTACTTTTGGGTCAAGGATTTGAACTGAAACTTACTCATATTCCAGACAATGCATGACAGTTCTCTAACTGCGTATTTGTGGTTAAACATCTCCCTCATACACCACACAAACTCAGCCAAGAGATGAATATTTAGCAGAAGAGCCATCTGTTTTTAATTGCAGTTAAGTTTTGTGAAATACTGGGGAAAATATTAAATCAGGAGCTAAGAGCTGAGGGTCTCAGTCTGCATTGGCCAGTGGGGTAGATACATCCACAGGGATATTTATCTTTCAATTTTGGTTCCTCCAGTGCACTATCCACAGTGTAGGTGCTTGTAGTCAAGTGTTCCAACAGCTAGAGTATGGGGTGGCGCAGTTTATAAACACCTCCATCACTGCAGTGTATTGTACCGGGCAGCACTGTTCTAAACAGTGATTCTCAAACTTAACGCTCTAGATACTTTTAACTTTTCTTTTAGAATTTGAACCCAGAGCCTGCACACTGAGATCCAGGCCTATCATTGTTTTAAGACGGGGCCCCAGTTTGGGTTTAAACTTTCCATCTTCCTGCCTCAACCTTCCAGAATGCTGGAATTACAGGGGTGTGCAGTCACATCCAGCTAAATATCTTTAAATTCTTGAAAATAGTTCAGGAACCCTAAAGAGCGCTTTTCAAAATATGGATTGTATCCATTGATAGCTGCCGTATTAGAAGTTAAAACTGAGAAAATATAAAATTTCAAGTCACATTCTATCAACCGTTAGAGCACAGAGCATCTCAGAGTCACCTCAGATGTCCTGACCCCCGGGTGCTCTGCATGTGTTCGGGGGTCTCTAAGGGTCCACAGACCACACTGCAAGAGCCGTCGTCACTAGCTAGGCCCCTTGCTCTCATTTACTTCTAAGAGCACATGGTGATTATTTTGTCCAAAGATTCTGCTAAAGTTTAAGAGTTTGGCTAAGTAAAATAAAACAATCTTTTGATAAACAATCTTTATCAAAGCCAGATTTCCTTGAGAAGGCAGGAAATTGAGGCTCTCACTGTGAGGCTCTTCCTAACTGAACTGAAAACTAAAGGACTCCGGTGGGTATACTGATCAGAGGGTGAATTAGGTGCAGTTTAGTGATTTCTCTGACCTGGCACTAAGATATTTTTTCAAAACAAGTATGAAAAATTGTATTGGCTTTAGTTGAACAGCACAGATAGCAGCTTGATACTTATACTTAGATATTCCTGGTATCATTTTTGTTCACTATGATGTCAGCACGTTGAAAGGAACACTTAAAAGATCCTCATACAGCACAAAAGATAAGTTCCAAAAAAGTCAACATCCAGAGTTTGACCTAAACATTCCAAAATTATTTCCTCCAAGCATAGTGGTACATGTGTGTAATCTCAGCCACTCAGGAAGCTTAAGCAGGAAAGTGGAAAATTTGAGGCCAGGCTGGGCAATTTAGCAATAGTCAATCTCAAAATAAAAATTTAAAAAGCCTAGAGATGTATGTAGGTCATTTGTAGAGTGTTTGTTTACCATGCACAAGGCACTAGGCTCCATCTTCAGTACCGCAAAAAAAAAAAAAAAAAAAATTAGAATGTTTAGTTTTGCACTATGTAGTTATGGGTTCTTTTTCCTTGATTCTAAAAATGTGAAAACATTATACAGTGGCACATGACATGATGAATTTTCAGAATGAACACTTTCTCTGTCAATGTACAGTTTTAAAAATAGCAATTATTGAGCAGAACTGAGTCACTGATAAAGCACATCGTAATAGTTTAACCCTAATCACCTCTGCAAAGATACCTTTAATAAAAATGCTTCTTTTCTGAGAATTTTAAAATGTTCATTCTGGTAATGCTCTGAACTGATATTTATACTTAATTCTTTCTGGTTTTTTATTTTAGAAATAAAAGAACGAAAACATATTAAGAAACAGACAACCATTTACAAAGTAGCACAAGAATAAAAGAAGCAATACTGACTTACAGACAAGGTGACAGGGAACTAACAATGGTTGTTGTATTACATATTGATAACTTTCTGGTTTTGATCTAAGTAAAGATTCTGCAATTTCATTACCATCTTTCATCTGTGTCACCCTCTTCTGAGTGGCATTCTGTAAGTACACAAGGCTTGAGACACCGGGGAAGGGGCCCTGTCACAGGGGCAGTGTAGATCTACTCCATAAACTTCACACGGAGTGACCAGGACCTGTGTCCTCCTCTTCTTTCTAGACAGTCTCAGTTCACCCCTCAAGCCCTACAGAGATGCTTTCTTGGTGAGGCAAATGTGCACCCGAAAGAGAAGTCACATTCAAGGTCACCATGCCAAATTCCTGACTGATGGCTGGCTGGGCTGTTAGACTGATCAGCCTGCATTTTAACTCTACCTCATCTGAGTGCTTGAACCAGAGATATCGCTAAAAGCAGTGGCATGAGAACCCTTTTCACATACAACCAGAAGAGAAAGCAGTTGCCGCTGGAGAGTCATAAAAGCTTAATTTCTTCGCTAGTATAAACCCACACTGGGAAAGAAACAATAGTGGAAAAAATCATTCCATTATCAGTCTAAACCTCATCTAGTTACTTCTTCAGTTTTGCTTTGGCAATGTGTAGCTCACAGAAGCCTCATAAATGTGTAATCTGTTAATGCATCAGGAACGCACTGTGCTCAGCATCATACGATGGTTCGACCATCAAGATTTGACATTCACTTTTGATTCTTTTTTTAATTTTAAAGAGAATAAAAATAAAAGAAGAAAAAATAACAATAGCAAAATACCAATAACATAGACAAACACAAAATGAAGCAAAAACAATAAAAATGATACAGGGTTTCACAACAGAATGATAGGAATTCCCAGTGGCTGTTATATTACATATTGCTATCTTCAGTGAAGTTGCTCAGATTACCAGGTGTAAGAATGAAAGATTGATCAAAACATTAAAAAGAATAAAAATAAAAATAAAAAAAATTAGAAATGATAGAGTTTCACTAGACAAGATGAAATTCACCAATGGTTGTTATATTGCACATTGTTGTCTTCAAAGTAGTTGTTCAGACTACCAGATAGAACCATGCAAAACTGGACAAAAAATTAAGCATTAACCGTTCCTTTCAACAACCATTAGATATCAGCAGTATAGTTATCCCAGCTATCCATATATATTATTTCCCCCTTCCTTCTTTCTTTCTTTTTCTTTTTTCCCTCATCCCAGTTGTTCCTTCCTTTGAGCAATTTCTTTCCCTTTCATAATATCTATTGTATAATTTGGGTCTTATTTACTCTTTCAGGTTCTTACACCAGGGAGACAATATGATGTTTTCACATGTGGGTTCAATTTATTTCACTTATGAGTATGGACTGTAGTTTCTTCCATTTACCTATAAAAACCTTGAGTTTGTCTTTCTTTTTAGCTGAGTAATACTCCATTGTATAAAAAGATCACATCTTTTTTATCCATTCCTCAGTTGGTGGGTATTTAGGTTGTTTCCAAGATTTAGCTATGACAAATTGGGCTGCTATAAACATAGGCACACATATATTGCTGTGGTATGATGTTTTTAATTCTTCTGGAAAAATACCCAAAGGGAGAATAGCTGGGTTAAGTGGGATTTCTAATCCTACTTTTGTGAGGAATTTCCATACTGACTTCCACAGTGGTTTCACCAGTCTACACTCCCACCAGTAGTGGAGAAGGATTCCCTTTTCCTGACAGCCTCTCTAGCATTTGTTATTGGTTGATTTCTTGATGACAGCCATTTTTACTGGGGTGAGATGGAATCACAGTGTCGCTTTAATTGGCATTTTTCAAATGACCAACGATGTTCAACATTTTTTCATATATTATTCACCATCAGTATTTCTTCATCTGAGAAGTGTATATTCATCTCAGATGCCCATTAATTCTTTATATGTTCTATAGTCCCTTGTCTGAGGGGCAGTTGGCTAAAATCTTTTCCCAATTCAAGGGTTTTCTTTTCACTCTGTTGGTGATTTCTTTTGATGTTCAAAAACTTTTCAATAAGATGAGGTCCCAGTTACTGATTCTTTGAAGTATTTCCCATGCAGTTTGGTTTTTGTTCATGAACTCTCTGCCTACCCCTATGTTTTCAGGAATTTGACTTACTTTCTCTTCCAGTAGATTTAGTGTTTCTGTTTTAATATTTAGATCTTTGATCCATTTTGACTTTAGTTTAGTGCCTGATGATAGACATGGGTCTAGTTTTAGTCTTTGGCATGTGGACAGCCAGTTTTTCCAGCACCATTTACTAAAGAGGCTTTCTTCCAGTGAACACGTTTGGCCATTTTGTCAAAGACAAGGTGGCTGAGTGTGTTTGTAGTTGTGTCTGCACCTTCTAATCTGTTCCATTGATCTTCAGGTCTGTTTTTGCACCAGTACCTTGCTGATTTTATCACAGTAGCTTTGTAGCATAATTTCAAGTCAGGGACTGTGATGCCCCCTGCCTTTGCTTTGTTGCCCAGGATTGATTTTGCTATTCTAGGCCTCTTCTGGTTCCAAATAAATTTTAGAAATATTTTCTCTAGATCTGTGAGGTATACTAAGGATATTTTAATTGTGATTTCATTGACTCTGTACAACAATTTTGTATGGCCATTTTCAAAATGTTATTTCTTCCAATCCATAAGCAAAGAATACCTTTCCATTTTCTGAAATCCTCCTCAATCTCTTTTTTCAGTACTGTAATTTTCACTGTATAGATCTTTTACTTCTTTTGTTAAATTGATTCCTAAGTATTTCATTTTTTAAATGCTATTATGAAAGGTATGGTTTCCCCAATTTCTCTCTCAGTCTGTTTATTGTTTGTGTACATGAATGCTATTGATGTTTTTATCACAATATCACATGTTTTTATCCATTCCTCTGTTGATGGACATTTGGGTTGTTTCCAAGACTTAGCTATTACAAACTGTGCTGCTATAAACATGGGTGCACATATATCGCTGTAGTTTGACGTTTTCAGTTCTTCTGGAAAAATATCCAGGAGGGGAGTAGGTGGGTTGAATGCAACCTCTAATCCTAGTTTACTGAGGAATCTCCAAACTGATTTCCACAGTCACTTTTGATTCTTAATTGCATCCTTTCTTTCTTTTTTTTTTTTTTTTTTTTTGGTCTTTTTCCAGTACTGGGAATCGAACTCATGACCTTGTGCCTGCCAGGCAGGTGCTGTGCCACTGAGCTAAATCCCCAGCCCCACATCCTTTCTTTTTAACTGATGACTACAACATCTCTTTATGTTAGAGTGTTATATAATCCTTCCTTTAAGGTCACTGACTTTCTCTTGCAAAATAATCAGAAGAAGATTCAGTATAAATTTGGTTGATCATGTCTCTCCATGTGGCTCCCAGTCAGTGGCCCTCAATGGTATCCTGTCCTCGTCAGGAAGTCCGTACTTCTTCTGTCTGCGTGGACAGGAACTCGATAGCTTCCCCAGGTGCAGAGACAGTGAGAATGCCCAGCGCAAATGTGCTTCAAAATTACAGGCCACCAGAGGACCAAGGGGGTGATTTATCCACCAGCATCCATCCTGCTTGTCACTTCTGGGTGCCACAGTGTCAGAGGAACACCAGAGCACACATCCAGAGTCACTCAGTGTAGCTATAACTAAGTTATGTGCACACACCTGTGTGCCGCAGGTCTTGCTGAACAGGGAACAATTTGCAGCCTAACAAAATAAAATACAGTAATACACATAAAGGAGCAGAATGATCTCTGGACTATATGGACATGTTTTGCCTTGGTGGAGAAAATGGAAATGAGCACTCTGCCTGAAGTTTTCTGAAGAAAGGGCAATGTATTTCAATCAGAACATACACAGGGGAATAAGGAGGGTGAGCACAGAGCTGGGCAGGTTCCCCCAGCCCAGCATCTGCTCCAGCTCTCCTCAGTTCTCTTCTGGAGATCTCTTTTTTTTTTTTTTTTTTTGCAGTACCAGGGATTGAACTCATGACCTTGCACTTGCCAAGCAGGCACTTATGCCCCTGAGCTATATCCCCAGCCCTCTTCTGGACATCCCTGCACAGATACTTTTGGTCCTTATTTGCTGGGCTCTGATAATGTGACCAAGTAAAATGTATTGTGGGTCCATCAACAAAGTTCCCTGTGCTCCTGTCTGATGGTTCTCAGTGAGTCAGTTGCAATCATGAGAGTCTTTAGGTATTGTCCTTGTTGACTCTCCCACAGGCTCTTTGGGCTATGTGCATGAAACAGTATCAGCTACCTAGTGGCCGTGGGGAAATAGTATGAACTATGTTGAGATTGGAAGAAGCAGGGGTAATGTGCCCTGCACAAAGCCTTTCAATCCCTTCGCATAGCCCATGCAAAAGCCTGATGGGACATGGTAAATGACCATGGATTACCTGGAACTGAATAAAGTGACTCCTCCATTGCATGTGGCAGTGCCCAGCATTGCTGAATTGATCACCTCACCCTGATGCTGGGTTGTGAAGAAGGACATTCTTTGATTAGAATGCATTGGAGACACAATGGTTTGTTTAACCTTGAGTTTAAGATCCTCCTGTCTCAGCCTCTTTGGTGCTGGAATTATAGGCATGTCTTGGGTGATCCTTTAATTATCCTTGCTGGAATGTTTGGTATCCACCAATTTGTTCTAGCTATGTGCTTGGTTCTCACTCAATAGTGTCTGAATTTGGTATTTGGAGGTAGTAGTCTGAGAGGCTCTAAGCCCCCTGATCTCAGAATTTTGTCTCTCTTGTTTTGTTTGTCTCTCTTTTTCTTTTACTTTTCTTAGTCATCCACGGACACCTCGTTCTTGGGACCGGTTCACCCTAGAGAGATAGGGATGAGTAGTTCCACACTGGGTCAATACCATTGTGTTGTGGATTTGGCCAATGCCTTCTCCATTGTTATCAAACTGGACAGTCTGGAAGAATGTGCTTTCAGCTGGGAGGGCGGGCAATGGACTTTCCAGGTGTTGCCATGAGGCTATTTGCATAGCCCAACTTTGTGTCGTGGTCTGGTGGCCCAGGACCTGGCCACCTGGACCACGCATCACTCCGTGTCACTGTTTCATTATATCTGATAATATCATGTTAACCTCTGGGTGCCTTGCAGATTTGGAAGCTGCCTCGCATATTTGGAAGCTGCCTCACACAGTCTGAAGGAAGCTTTGCTGGCCTGGGGGTGGGCCAGGAAAGGTCCAGGGACCGTGATTGTCTGTCAAATTCTTGGGTGTTGTCTGGTCAGGTAAGATGAAAGTAATTTCTGATGTCATAATTGATAAGATCCAGGCAACCCTAGAGGCCACATTAGTATGCCAGTTACAGGCATATGTGGGCTTGCTAGGTTTCTGGCGGACATTTACACTGTACCTAGCTACCGTGCTGCACCCCTTATACCAGGTGATCAGAAAGAGGGCAGCATGAGACTGAAAGGGTGAAGCAGAAGTTGCTTTTCAGGACTCAAAGCGGGCAGTTGTGCAGGTACAAGCCCTCCAGGTGTTTGACCCCACCCTGACATTTTCCCCAACTGTGAGTATAAAGGATGGTGGGTTAGGCTGGGGCTGATGGCAGAAACAAGGGAAGCTGAAGCCCCCTATTAGCCACAGTTATGTAAGGGAGTTGAAAGTCATTCCCAATGGAGAAACAGTTGCAGCACTGTAAACCAGGTTATAAGCCTGTGAGGGGATCAGAGGGCAGCAGACAGTGCAAGTGCAGACAGAATACCTGATAGAGGGCTGGGTCCATGCAGGGATGCCCTGCTCCTGGAAGTGGAGCGGCCCAGGTCCCACCCTCACACGCTGGGGGACATACTTGTAGCCACAGGCCTCCTTCTTGGCTGGACCATTGTCAGCCGAATTGGCAGCAGTTGTGAGAGCCGTGATGTACATGGCACATGAGATACTACAGGATGACAGACTACAGGTCATGACAGTTAGCCCCTGTGCAGAGGGGAAGGAGGGACCTCTGGCTGATGTCTGGTACACTGATGGGTCTAGCCATGGCACAGCCCCATGGTGGACAGCAGGCACTGTTGGGACATGTAGGACCTTGTACAATGCAAGCTATGGCATAGAAGTAGCACCTGGATTTGGTTCTTGCTGAGGTAAAGGCGCATCCCCAGTGTGCCCATTTGGCCCTCTGGAGAAGGAGAGTCCCCACACAGCGTGGCACAATGCCATGAGCACCCCATCCTCTACAGCAGTGCCAGGGGGATTATATTGGACCCCTACCTCTCTCACAGGGGCATACATATGCTTTGATATGCTGTAGATACAGCCACTGGTGTAGGCTTCATCTACCCTGCTCCTTCTGCTGACCAGGCCTATACCATTAAGTCATTATGATGGTTGATGGCTACATATGGAATGCTGCTAGGAAAAATGCCTGACTAAGGAACCCATTTCACAGGGGCTCAGGTGTAACAATGGGCCAAAGGCAATTCTGTCAGATGGCACTGCCATGTGCCCTATTGGTTGGAAGCTGCTGGTATGGTTAAGAGATACAGTAGGTTCCTCAAAACCAAACTGGTCTACCTGGCACCAAAGTTCGTGGCATGGGTGCAGGTCTTGCCTCAAGCGGTCCAGTTGCCCAATGGCTAGCCCTAGAGTATGGGTGACAGCCAATTGGATCAGTTCTTGAAAGTGCAACTGGTTTGTCTGCTCATTTACCACACACAAAAAGGTCCTAAGGTAATGCAAAGGGCCTCAATCCTCCCTGCATTAGAACTGATACATTCAGGAGGCTGTTATCAGTGGACTTGGGAATGGCCCACAGATCCCCTCAGGAACATCCTCAGGAATTGGGTGTTCCTCTTGGAGCCCTGGGGGAAAGGACTGAAACGTTCTGTAGAAGTACAGCCCTGGACTTCAACATGGCCTTAAAGCCTCAGTGTGTTCTCCGCCTGATGCTGGGGCCATGATTCTGAAAGGGAATAATATGGCTGCCTGGCCCATTCCCTCCGGGAATGGCGACCCTAGCCCAGACTCCTCTTTACCTCTGGTAGTGATAGGAGGTCTTGCATGTGGAATGTTATATTTTTATTCCTGACCACCAGGCTCAGGTACAAGAAGCAATGCAGGAAATGGATGCTGAGGTGTCCATCATCCATGCTTTGCAGCAAGACCCCTTTTCTCAATAGTGAAAATCCTTGGGGTACACCTGGTACCATAAGCTGTGCTGAGGTGGCAATGGAGTGGTAGTGTTTTGTTGTTCCTGGTGTAGTGGTTGTAGTTTCTGTGCACAGCATCAGCTCTAGAGGTTGCTGGTAAGAGATGACTATTCCTTGACCTTTGAAGGAGTAGGATGTGGGGGACATTGTAGCTTCAAACCTAGGGCCTTGGACACATCATCTGAGGACATGTCATGGATGAGAATCCACTGCCCAGTGCAGGTGCAAACCAGGATATGCTTATGTAACTTTGACTTAGTGTAGCCTACCATGCATGCGCTGGTTAGCCCAGCATAGAAGAATGTAAATAGGTGGTACCAGCACATATAAGCAATAAACAATACAGATGCAGCAACTCTTTCTTGCTCTTGCCTGCATTTGAACCGATGTCTGTCTCATGTGTGTTCTTTTCCCTGGGGATCTCACATGCAAAGGTACTACTCCAGGCATCCAGCCATGACATCCACATTCTCTGGTTAGCTTCAGTGGTACCTTCACAGATTTTCTTCATAGATGGTGGCAAAGGGAACATAGCCAAGTCCCTCACTGGCCACAGGTAAAGCTTCAGACAGCATTGCCAATGAGAGGAAGCTGAAGAAAGCTATGGGAGTGTGAAAAGAGAGAAGAAGGTGTCCCTGTGGTACATAAGAGATACATGGAGGAGCAGGCTGGGCTTATAAGCACGACTGTGTCAAACAGAGGAAGAGAGGGTGATGATAGGATGAACTGGACTCCCACGTCATCTGGAATAGACCAGTTTTATACCAATGTTATGTTCTAGACCAAGGCCTGCAGCAATATATTGCTTATTCTCTTAGGGAGCCCACAAATGGCACTCTTTATTCTGAGTTCTGACCCTATTGAGACAGGAAACAAAATTACATGAGACACCAAAGTGTCAGCCCTAGTGATGATGAAGCTGATGTCAGAGACTGGTTGTGCCTGTGAGCAGGTGAACTGGTCCCGGAGTTAGGCAGACTTACCTACCCAGTCACAAGCTGAGTTGCAAATGTCATTATCCACAGAGAATGGCATCTGCTGTGCAGGTTAGCAGGCAACTCTTGGGAAAGGGGAGATATTATATATGTAAATCCAGCTGGTTGCTGAAACTCATCAAATTTCACAAGTCAACCTGCTCCTCAGGAGCAGGCAGATCCAACAAATTCACTGAAAAACACACCTGCCTCTTTGCAAGATACAGCGTGAGGGGACAGAAGCACTTTGTAGAAGAAGACTTGCATGTCTCGACCAGTACAGCATACAACTCAACCTGTCCACTGGTGTGTGTGCTGTGCAGCTGGCAAAGAGTGACAAGGAAGCAGACATTTATGAAGAAATTGTTTTTATACCTGTTTGTTTACTAAGTGTAGAAATAACACTTGAAAGATGTGAAGACACATATTATGTTTCAGTGCTTCTAAGAAGCCTATTCCATCACATTTTTAACATCATACACATTGGGATATGGTTTTCCAGTGGTGAAGAACGTAGAATAACTGGCTGATTTTTCCCCTTCTTCATGGTACATAAAATTATGACTGTATCTTTTAACTTGCGCTGTCTTAGATTCAGTAAACCATGAAGAAATAACAAGACTAGGCTTTGTCACCTGGAGTACATGATTCCAAACTTCAGCTTATTTTCTGGCCAATAATTTTTTTCTTAGTAGCTAGAAGCTGTTTTGTTTTATTTACTTTATTTATTTATCATTTATTTAAGTTTATTGGTACGATTTAGGTATACATGACAATCGCATTCATTATAAGGAATTTGTGCCTATACATGATATACCTTCTTCCTCTTTTTTTCCCTATTCCCCTCCCCTCTTTTCAAACCCCCTCCCCCTTCCCATTCGCAAAGCTCTGTTTTCATAGATGGCCAACAGTATTTTTTACCTGAAAGATCCAAGCAGTTAAGGGAGTGCATGTTGTACATGCTATGGGAATAATTTTGGGAGTGCTACTGGAATTATTACGGGAGTGATTACAGGTTGTGGTGCCCACAGGTTTTCTTCTTCGTTCCCCATGTTATTTTATGTGTTGCTATGCATTTTGGGATTTTATGTTTTGTTTGACCACATCTGTATAGAATTATGTTGTAGGAGCCAAATTCCTTGTCACCCTGTGAACTGAGGCTGCTTAATGATTTCTGTCAAAGTGGGCTGATGAAAAACACTTATTATGATGAGTTGCAGGGGTGGGGATCAACCCTCTCACAGCTGGGCCTTATTAAGAAAGCAAGCCAGGGCCATTCATGTTTCTTTATGTAAACTCAGCCCTTAAGTGGATGTAACGGGGAAAGGCCTGGGAACTTTTTTATTGCTCAAGAGTACTTCATCTTGGAATTGAGAAATGTGGGAATTAACTGGAGTGATATTTTGCTTAATAGTTGGTTTCTCAAGCAATGCTTCTTTGAAATATTTTTAATTCAATAAATCTGCTGTCTATTTTGTGCAGAGTGTGAGTTATGGTAGATGCTGCAGAGAGGAAGTTGTGCTGCCTGCGATGAGCACTCTGTGGAGTTACTGTTGATGGCACACAAGAGATTAGAGAGGCTCAGAGAGGTGATCTGGCAGAAGGAAGAAAATCGCCCATGCACGAACTAATCCCAGAATGCCTCATGGAAGCACCAGCAAAGCTTTGAAAGCTTGGGGAAGTGTTTCCCCAAGCAGAGCTAGGACTGGTATTTCTAGATGCCAATAATGGCAGCCTCGGTTATTCTGAGGTACACTCCTAGAGAAAATAATTTAAAATGTTTTGTATACTATTTCTGAAAATCTTTTAGAAGTTGACTAGCTGAAAAAATGTAAAGAATCATTTAAGATTTAAGTAAAATCAGGAGTCCATATGAAAAATGGCACATGAAAGGCTACTTGGTCTCTACAGACATTGGCTAATTCTTTCAAATTTGACTTTAGTTTTCCTGGGCCACATATGAGGGCGAGTGCAGTAGAAGATTCCTTTCCATAAGTTCATAACCCAGGAAACTACAGATGACATTTTGAAGAAGAAGCAGGTTGCCACACACCCTCACATACATTACATATTAGATTGTAAGTCTACATAGTAGTAAACCTGAAACTTCAAGATTTAACAAGCTTTTTTCACCTGCAGTATTCAATGTACAGATTAACTTTGAGAAAGGCAATAAGTAGCATACCAACTTCAGTATACTTTATTTGTGGTGAAGTATAAAGCCATACTCTTGCATAACTTAGATAATCTTCCATAATCTTCCATAAACTTAGAATTTGTAAGGGTGTATATGTATGTGTGTGTGCACATGTGTTGTACATGTGTATATATTGATAGTAATATGAATTGACAGTTTATTATAGCAATGACTCTTTTTCAAGATGGCTCATTTGATGCCTGAATTTGTTGTTTTCTCAAATTATGAAGCTAGATCGATACTTGAGTCAAGAATTTCCAGTTCTAGATTTCATCTTTTCCTCTTTTTTTTTGGTCATGAAATAGTTTCTTTTAATCTGTGTTGAATATTGAATCATCCCAAAGTATTTCTGTCTTCAAAATATACTTATCTTAACTCAATGTCCTTTAAGAACTTAAAGAAAGTAAGTTTCCCAGAGAGTATGGTAGAATTTTCCCCCTCAATTATCTGAGCAGTTATAAAGTGCGTCCATGGAGTAGCCAGCGCCGTTCTTCATTTAAAATGCAGGTACGCTATAAGGCCCAAAGTTTTTCTTTCCTTTCTAGACCACTTTGGATTTTCTGATCTCGAAGGTGCCCATCCTGTGACCTTTTCTGATTAAGCCCTGGCTTTAGCTGCCACCTGAGCTAGTAGTGTTTCCACTGATAAAGACCCTCCCCTTTCCTAAGCAATGGAACCATGTGTGCAGTTCGTCAGCATAACACACACTTAGATGTCTATCAGCATCTCAAATATTACATATCTGGGGAAGAAATCTAGGTCCTCCTCCAACACAAACCCATTTGTCTCTAGTCTTTTCTCATTAAACAGCACCACATTCACTTATTTGCTAAGATGAAAGCTATGGTGCCAACCTCAACTCTTCATTGTTTTCTTCACAGCAAACATCAAATCTGCCAGCCAATCTTCCCAACTCTGTCTTTAGGACCCACAGTTGCTGGAAACCTCTCACACCCTCTATGGCTTTCCTGAGTGAGGGCCACTATCTCTGTCTGGCATGCAGCATTCATAGACACTGAACCCATCCGTTGGCCTCTGTTCCTGATAGCTGTCCTCCCTGAATGTTTTCGAAAGTGTAGACAAAGCAGTGTTTTAAAGTTAAGCAAAACATTTGCTCTTCTTCTCCCAGTCCTCAGACGGTTTCCCACTACTGTAAGAACAATGAATAAATCTTTCCATGGCTAAAAAGTCCTGCAGTAGTAGTCCTTGCTACTTCTTTTGTGGTTTGTTTTATTTTTGTACTGGAACTTGATCTTAGGACCTTGCACTTGCCAGGCAGGCACTTGTGCCACTGAGCTGTGTCCCCGGCCCTCTTGCTACTGCTCTAGCTCTACATCTAGATCCTTCCTCTCATCGCTGCACCATGTCAAGCTTTTCTTTCTCGGTGTTCTTAGAACTTGCTACTGAAAGCCTCATTTTAGGAATGAGGCTCTTGTTCTTCTAGCTGCTTGGTTCTTCTTCTCCCAAGTATTCCCCACACTTGCTCCCTTGTTTTATTTGGGGTTTTGATTAAATGTCTTATCCTCAAGACCTACTCTTAGAACATCCTAACAAGTTCTTGACCACTTATGTTTCTTCCTCATTTACTTTCTCATTTTTCAATAGAAATATCAACATGTAACCTGAAGTTGCACAGTGTATTTACTTCTTTTTGTTTAACTCATGAGGATGAACTTTACTGTTCTAGAAGAAAGGTAGGCAAGTTGTAGGCATTCAGTATTTATCTGTTCAACTTAGGGATTAATGAATGAATGAATATGAGCACACCTAGTCTTTACTTTACATTGAATGGAATTTGCATTCACTACTAGGGTTCAAGCTGGCGTGAAGCTAGACAGTGAGGTATTGTATTTTTTTCCTACTTTCTAGAATTTGCCCTGAGGACCTGGTTAAACATAAATAAAACATTGCTTTGTTCATCATATATATCAAAATGATTAAATCTCTGCCTTTGCTTATGTTCCTATGTGTGGTCATAATAATTGTACCTACCTTGTAAGATTGCTGCAAAATTAAGTTGCTTTGAAAAAGTGCTTCAAAAGATGCCGGCAGAAAAAAGGTGCCTGGAATGCAGCATGTATTCGATAAGTATCTGTCAGCTTTAATATTACTTTATAGTTAGAGTTCCCGTCTATTTCTAACTAGAAGAAAATTGCTCTCACTCTTAGTGTCTGGAATGGGGATCAGCCTTGCTTTCTTGCGGGCTCTTCTGTTTTCACTTTGCAAAGGAGTGAGTATTGGCTACAGAAATGACTGCAGAAGCTCAATGTGCAAAGCAGATTTAATGATTACCAGGAAAACTATGCTTTTCCCATGACTTTTAATATTTTTGTGAAAACATAGAAATGTCTTAGTCTCATTTACAAGTGTATAGGGAATGAGAATAGTAAGACTAAAATATTTTCTATACTAATTTAAAGTGTTACAAATTTTGAAAGTGTCCTCTCTTTGCACAAAACCTCACCGTGTGTCACTTGATGGTATGTATCAGCCTTCTCCTTCTCACTGTATAATTTATGCTGTGAACTGAGCACTGAATGTCTCTTCTATGCCTGGCTAGGTTCATTTCTAAATTTGAATTAGCCTTCAGCCTTTTGTTCTTTGCACTTATAAAATATCTCTGAAATCAATGCGTTTTTTCCTGGAGTCCCTTCCTCTGTGGGACCCTCATCTTCTGTGTCACATCTACAAGTTGTGACGATATCCTCCAGTTGGTTGACATCTACAAGTTTGTGACCACTAAGCCCCTTGACTGCATGGCTTGAGTCTGTCTGACGGTGGCAGGGTTGACAGCCTATGGTCGGGCATAGCTTCCAGAGTTCCAGTGTCTTGATTTAAGGTTCATGCCCAGATTTTTCACTTTTCATTTATTTGCTGCACATTCTCTTTTTCTTTACTTTTTTTTTTTTTTTTTCTTTTTGAGACAGGGTCTGTACAGTTCAGGCTGAACTTGAGCTCACTTTGTAGCCCAGGCTGGTCTTGAACTCGCAGCGATCCTCCTGCCTCAGCTTCCCGAGTGCTGGGATTACAGGCGTGCACCACCTCTGGCTCACTGCACTTGCTTCATGGTTAGCCAACTATGAGATTCAGCCACCTATTTTCTTTTTTAAAACATCATGTGGGTTTATCACATGATATTTATACAAGAAAGGGCACTCCTGGCCACTGTCTGTGTGTGTGATGAATAGCAGGCAGCTCCTTCGCACACTGGGGGTGATTACAGGCTGTGGTGCCCACTGGTTTTGAACACAGCGATTTGCAGCTGAAGAGCTGGCTGCAAAGTTTGTTTTATGCAATCACTCACAATTAACGTACTGTGATAACTGAAATTTGGCCTGCGTTGGGAGGTTAGAATTAATTAACTGAGCTCTACTAACTAAAGTTGGTGCACATTGGAACCAGAACATACAAAACCAAGAGAGGCAGTTCAGTAAGCTAACACTCATTATGCATTCTTGCCAGGAATATGAGTCAAAAGCAGATTTTCTTAGCTACTTTTTCTCGTTGCTGAGACAAAACACCCAACACCCAAAGTTAAAGGAGAGAAGGTTTATTCGGGCTCACAGTCTGTAGAGATTTCAGTTCGTAGTCGGCTGGCTCCAAAGCAGGGCAGCCTGGCAGAGGGGCATCACAGAGGAGAAACAGCCCATGCCAGGCAGAGGGCAGCAAAGCAATCAGCAAGCGACAATCACAGCTTCTTTCTGCCCCTTTTATATTCTAGCTAGGCTACCTGGTTTAGGGCGGGTGCCAAACCAATCAGTGGACTAATTCAGTAATCACACACCCTTAATCCCAGCATCACACACTCTAGACCCGGCCACCTCTGAAAAAGCTCCACCTATGACCGGATGAAGCTTTGGGGGGACACCTAGACACAGCCATGACAAAGACAAACCTGAGAGAAGACACTCACTCTCCATCAACAAAATTCTGCACTTCTCTTTTTTGTCCTTATGACAGCAAAAGCGTTTCTGTGGTGGTCTTTCTTTTTTTGTCTCTACGTATTTCATAAAGATTAAAAAAATCTTTTATTGGAGTTTTGAAAGGAAAGGCACTTGCTCTCTTCCTTGGTGAACCTATCTGGGCTTCCATGGGCCCCTTGGGAATATCCATCCCCTAGGTTGTGCAAAGTTGAGGTTTTCACAGTGCATGTTAGTTGTCGGAGAGTTGGATATTGGGTATCGATTCTCCATATTTTAATGCAATATTTCCCAATGTCTTAAAAATTGTCAGGTACACCTCCCTGAAACTCTCCTGAAGTATATCTTTCCTAATCAACTCCCATACCATCCATGACACCTCCAAACCACAGTACACCATATATCTGCTCATGTACTATGGCCCTGTGGGAGGCTGCAGGCCACTGTAACATCTAAGATTATTTTTTTTTCTGGGACCTCATTTTGTGCCTCTGTAGGGATGGTAACACTAAGAAGAATGCGTATCTTAGTGCAAGTCTGGGTTGCCCACTTAGTTCCCACTAGATATATCCATACATTTTAACAGAAAGAGCTAGGCGGTTAATGGCAGCTGCTCGAGTACCATCTAAGTTAGTCTAGGAAAACACATTCCTTACCATAATCGATGTGAAGGGATTTCGGTACTTCTAGATTTAAAGAATAGTGGTTCATTATTTATGTATTCATTCAACAAACACTTGGAAAGTGGTTCCTTTGCAGGAGGTACTGTTTATAGACTAAAGAAGACATTGGATATTAAGACTTTCCTGAAGAAAAGTCGTAAAAAAATTCTAAGGTTTTCAGCCTGAACAATTAGAAGGACAGGGTTGCTACCAACTCCGATAGGGAGAACTGATGAGACTGCTGCAGACCGAGCAGGAGTGCTATCACAGACGTGTCTGCTTTGCTTGCAGGAGTGCTATCACAGACGTGTCTGTTATGTGCTTGCAGAGATGGTAGCAAGAAGGTAGACACTCAGGTTTGGAATTCAGGAGAAAGTTGTACATTTACATGGTGCTTGAGTTTAGGATGCTGGGTGAAATCACCGAGGCCTAGTCTCTTTCTCTTTCTCTACTTTGAACTTCTTCTCTTTCTCCTCTATTCAGTGTGCTGTGTCTGTCTTTTCTAGGGTCAGAACAGAAGTAGAAAGATATAGAAAAAGAAGCAGAAATGCTTTTATTTGATACTGTTTGTAGTTTTTTTTTTTTTTTTTGGCTGATATTCATTGCCCATGCGTTACTCTATAGCAGAATACTAGCTATTTATGAATGTGTTGGTTAGATCTATGCTTCTTCACCAAATACACTTAGAAAAACACTTTGCTTTATTCTATTCCCTTAAAAAGTTGGTTGGTACAGCCTCCACCTTACTTTTGTGGATTCTTCTCCCAAATCCTTCCTACTGCATGGGTTTTATCCCCCTGGTTCCACCCGCTAGGGCTTCTTCCGGCTGGAAGAAAGACTCCAAGAGGAGACTCCTTTATTTGATGAAGCTTAAAGATGACTTGTACCATTCTATTTATAACTGTGTTAAAGGGCCTACACATGGAAAATGGACTAGGAGAAGAGACAATAAAATGGCAGCAGTGTTTGTTAACATAACAAGTCCTGGATTATTCTTTTCTCATCTATTTTCCAAAGCATGTTGAGAAGTGATTACATTGCTATGTGGTCTCTTTTGTATATAAATATGTATAAAGTATTCCCATACAAAATATTTATGCATACTTATACATTTAATACATTGTTTACTAAATATATACACCTTCAAAACACACATATGTGCATGTGTGTATATCGCATACCTGTATCTACATTTAAAGTTGAACTTGTCTTTATTATTCTCAAGAGCTGATGTTACAATAATATAGATGGTCTCTGATGTAGGGTGACTTATCTTATGATTTTTCAGCTTTATGATGGTGTGAATACAATATGTATTCACCAGAAAGAAACTTGAATTTTGGTCTTTCCTGGACGAGAATCTTGTTCCACAAATCGCACAGTAAACCCCAGGCCAGCAGTGTGGCCGCAGGGGCAGGTGATGCTCCCTGGGGCACAGGTGCAGGGCTGCGTGTTCTACAGCGCAGCTATGTCAAATGCACTTTAACTTCAGATGGGTTTATTGGGACATAACCTCAGCGTACACCAAAGAACAATTTGTATTTTGACTAATTTTAGAACACCAAGTCCCTGGTGAGTGACATCCGCAAAGCAAAGGGACAGGAGCTGTCCCATGTTTTCCTCCTGAAATAAGAACCTGGCAGCCATTGTGAGAAAAGTGCCTTTGTCTGTGCTTTGGGAGCCAAGAACCAGGTTGTGAGGTCTGGAGCCCAAGACCAAGGAGGCCCATATCTTGTGACATGCTTCCAGTGGTGGTGAAGGCCACAGACCTAACATCACCTTGTCTGCTCGTGGAACTGGCCCCTGCCTCTTTTGGTTTCGGTTCAGCTGCCAGAACCCTCAACGGATACACTGGAGTCACATCGACTTGTGAGGATAACAGGTCTGCCAAGCTTAGTACTGGCTATGGGCCTTTAGATGCTCCTGTGACTCGGCCCCAGGCTCTCTGAGGCTCTCTGAGGACCTCATGACCACTCAGCTCAGAGTCGGGCAGAGCCTTGCCTGTCTGTACCTCCAGAGCCGGTCTGATGTCCTCAGGCCTCAAGAGCTCTGTACCTCAGCTCTAGTCCTCTCAGCTGCATTGAGAGCAACCCTCATTTCCAGGAATCCAGCAGGAGGCAAACAAATCCACACTCCCAGAGCAGACTGGAAATTTGGTTTTGGCTATGGGCCTGGAGTAATATTATCCTTTGGTTACAACTCCTTTCCCTGTAGTCTAGGGCCAGTCCTGCCTGCCAGGAACTCACCCAGTGATCCCAAAGATGCTCTCTCGGAAACCTGGAGAAAGCTGTGCTTGTCCTTGCACCTGGTAATAGGTCTGCAGACCAAACTGTCAATGGCTCTAGTAGAGATCTTTCCAAGAAAGATGTACAAGTGGCCAACAGGTACACCAATGGTGCCCAATAGCACTAATCATCCTAGAAGCATTTAAAACTATAATGAGATGTCATCTCACAGCTGTTAAAATGGCTATAAAATGTGAAAATTAGCCAGTTGACAAGGATGAAGAGGGAAGAGAACAGTATTCACTGTTGGAGGGCAGGTATATTGGTGCAGCCTTGTGGAAAACACTGTGGAGGTTCCTCAAACAATTAAAAATGGAATTACACATGACACAGCAACCTTGCCTTGGGGTTCAAATAGATGAAATTTGTACTTCAGAAAACCAGCATCTCAGGCTCACTGCAGCATTTTCACAATAGGTAAATATGGAGACAGGTAACTTTTGTCTATGAATGGATGAAGAATGCAGGGTGTTTATACAAGCAGTGGAATGTTCTTCAGCTACAAAAAGAAAGAAGTCCAGCCACTTGTGACCACAGATGAGCCCACAGGACGTTAAGTTAAGCCAACTAGTAAGTGGCCTTGCTTACCTGTGTTATCTGAGAAAGTCAAACTTGTAAATCTGGTAAAATGTGGCACCCAGGGGCTGGGGGTGACGGGTGGGGGGACAGGGTCATAAGTCAGTTGTGGGAATCTAGCGGCTTAGTGACCATAGTTAATAACCTTGTCTTATTTACTTGAAATACTCCAAGAAACTCGTTCATCACTGACCTGCCCTCTTACCCCCACACACTCACAAAGGGAAACTATGGTAGGGATGGATTTATTAATTAAGTGCAGTCACTACACAATATACATGTTCAAATCACCCCATTATTCCTTGAATATATACATTTTTGCTAGTTATTCCTCAGTAAAGCTAAAAATAAAACATGATCTCCTTCAAAACATTTCCAGATTTAAAAGTTCTTTTTAACATAGGTTCATTATTCCTAGATGTGATCTCAATGATCCATTCATTAAGAAACCCATTTTCTAATAATTCTAACTTAAAGTATATGTTTTGGAGGGGGCTGGAGAGTAAGAGCAGGCATCCTTGCGCTGAACCCTAAAACATTCCTGTTTTACAGAGGACAAAATCTACAAAAAGTAAAAACAAAAACAAGAACCAAAAAACTAGTAAGATGAACCGACCTGAGTCAGCACGTGTAACGTGGCTCTCCTGGGAAAGGGCCAATAAGGCCGTTCTCTGACCAGCCCTAATGTGCTGATCAGCATTTAGGTGGTGAAGCTGGTGAGACAGACAGGAACCCGAGATGTGCAGGAAAAATAAATGAGAAAAGGAAGAGTAAAATGATGGCAACAGAAAGCAGTATTACACCATAAACCACAACAACAAGGTTAACCATTACTATTACTTGGCGAAAACCTACTATGTGTCTAGCACCCATGTTAGGATCTCAAGTGTCCCATATATGGTGCAGCCTCAGTAGTGGTGGTGGAGCAGGTCATTGTCTTTCTTCTCATTTTACAGAGCAAGGAACTGAGGCCTGGAGAATTTAAGTCCAGCTCCCAGGGTCATGCCGGGGTCATGCCACTACTGTGCCCTAACGCTGATGTTCTAACCCAGGTCCATCAAATATCTATGCTTTTAAATATCTCATCTCCAGAACGTGTACATGTATGAAACTGTTTAAAGCCATGCCTTCCTGCTCCCACTTTAAGGCCATTGTTACATGGTGCTACACTCAAATCAACTGCAGTTATTTATTTAATTTTCATTTTATTTCTTAATAGACAGATCCATAGCATTACACTTAGAACACAAAAGAAAATCAGGTCCTTTGTATTTTTCATCTATTCTTTTATCAAATATCAATTGAGAATGCTGAATTCTCACGCATGTGATTGACGGATGTGTCATTCCCTTCGAGGTTATCACACATTTTGTTTTTTCTTTTTTTGTGTGTATCTTTTTGAGACAGGGTCTCCCTATGCAGTTCAGGCTGGGCTTGAGCTCACTTTGTAGCCCAAGCTGGTCTTCAACTCACAACAGTCCTCCTGCCTCAGCCTCCTGAGTGCTGGCATTACAGGTGCGTGCCACCACGCCAGGCTTATCACACATTTTGGAAGCTGTGCCTTATTATTTTTATATCAGGAGAGCCATGACACATTGATTACTTTGGTAAGACATTTTTTGGTTCTGTATTTAGTAGAAATGGAAAACCTTGATAGAAGCCACAACTCCAATGATGTTCCTGATTGGTAGTTTTAATTGATATGGTTTCAATAAATAAATTTTAGGAATCATATCCAAACCATAGGATAATGTGGACTGTAAATACTACTGTTGTTTTTATGGTGGCATTATTTATTCTTTCTAATCAAAGTTGCCAATATATTTGGTGATACCCAACTTTCCTTTGAGATTTTAAAACACTTAAAAAAATCTGATTGGACACCTACTGTTGAGAGCTTCTGAGAAGGTAGAAAGAATTATTTGGAACAATAAAACTCATAAAAGTGAAATATGGACAATATATATTGCCTTTAAGGAACATGGTACTGGTCACTTTA
>NW_004955474.1:282337-345344 GCF_000276665.1 Chinchilla lanigera | reverse complement strand
AGAGACTCGTTTGGCTTATGGTTTCACAGGGTTTAGTCCATGGCCTCCTGGCTCCACATCAGACACAGGATGGTGAAAGGGTTGGTAGAGCAGGGCTGCTCAGTTTAAAGTAGCTGAGAAGAAAAGCACAGAGGAAGTGTCAGGGAGAGATATACCCTCCAAAGACACATCCCCTGCTCTGCTCCTTCAACGGGCAACCTCCTGACAACACGCTCGGCTATCAGCATCAGTGTGTTAATCTACTAATGTGTAGAGGGCCCCATGATCCAGCCATCTCCCTGGAAGTCTCCTAATCCAGTCCAGTTCACAATAAAGATTAACTGGCACAAACACTACATAAGATATGCTTTGGTTAGAAAGTTGAACAAAGGTCAGTACACTGAGAGTCACTGCTAGGTAACTATGCCCAGCAAGCCAGCAGGAGTGCTGGACACAGGGTCTGGTCCACGTAGGGTAAGAGAGAACGCTGGAAGGGACTCCCAGGTTAGAACATAAGCTCAGAGGAGGGTGCTCTCTGTTAGCAGCTGGCTCCTAAGAGGGGAGAAAAAGAGCTGTGTTGAACATGCCTGACTTCTTGTCACTAAGTAAAATAAGAGCTTGGAGCAGAACAGAAGTATTTACCTCTATTTAGAGGCAGAGAAGTGTTTCCTGTGTGCGTAAATTTTGATCTTGTTTTGAAAATCTTCAGCCAAAACCAGCATCATGCCTAGTGGCAAAACATTAGTCTCATTAAAGGGACAGATAACATCTTCAGAATGCTTGATGTCATTAATATCATGACATTGCTCTGGAATATTACCAATTTTATGTGAGAAAACAAAAAAACAAACAAACTATAAAAACCCCAAAATTGTTATGAGTTGCAGATGTCATGACTACATAACCAGTTCACTCACCTTCCCATGGAGGGAAAAATTGAAACCTCACTCACAGTTAGAGAATACAGAGTCAAATAATGAAGAGATGCTGGTTATCAGCTTGGCAAAGGTCAGAAAGTTTATCAGATGGCCCTGTCACAAGAATGTTAGGAAGCAGGCATTTCATAGACTGATTGGCAGTTGAACTAGCACACATTCTTTGGAAATGTTTGGCAATACTTACCAAAATGTCAGTTCGCATATTCTGACTCGAAAACTCTTGTTCTATGTAGTTAGACCACAGATGGACTTGCACACACATGCAAATAAGTGAATATGTAAACAGTAATTTAGAAAATGTTGAGAAACAGGAAGGTGCACCAGAACAACCTAGGCAATGTTTATCTGTAATAAAACATTCGGCCCCAACCTCCTATCCTGGAGAAATAAATAATATAACTAATAAATCCTAAATACGCTAAAGTGGAACAATGCCCCTACATGTGTTTTGAAATGTGCCTTATGTACAGGGATCATTTCTGAGAATATAAATCCGCGAACGTGGTGAAAGTAAGTATTCCTAAAAATGAAAACCAGACAATTGAGGAATAAGAGGAAAAATTTATCTCTACAACCCCTCACACTGTTTGTTTTTTGTTTTTCGAAACAGGGCCTTGCTATGTAGTTCAAGCTCAGTGTGAGCTCAGGCTGACCTCCTGCTCGTGGCAATCTTCCTGCCTCAGCCTGCTGAGTGCTGGGATTATAAGCATGTGGCAGCATGCCCAGTTAATTTTCATCATGAGGATATATGTTTTTCCTCAATAAGCATAATACCGGTGCCTGTTTGCTAGTGAAAATCTTGGCCTGTGAGTAAGAAACCACAAACTGAGTAAAATGACATGGCCAACCTCAGATATTTTTTGCCCAGATGGCTTAGGGATTATCCTTGTTGGGATGGTCCCAGGACCATGCCTTCAAAGACGGCCACATCAGTGTGTTTTGAGGTAAATCTTAAGAACAATAGATGATTTTCACAAAGGATCCTATGGATAGCCTTCCTTAATGACTGGTCTTGTCTCGGTTCATCCAACCTATTGAAAAAGATATTCCTAGAACCGTGTAGCTCACATACAGAAGAAATTCATTTCTTACAGCTTTAGGAGCCGGTAAGCCCAAGCTCAAGCTTGGCAGACCCGATGCCTATTGAAGGCAGGCTCTCTGCTTCCCCGATGGCACCTCCTCACCGTGTCCCTGCACGGTGGGTGGATGGGACTGTGCCCCTCTCTGCACCTCCTCTAGATGGCCACTGACCCCATCCATGAAGACTTTGCCCTCCTAATAGTCACCTGCCGAGGTTCCCTGCTGACATCCTCACCCTGGCGATTAGGCTCCCTGCATGACTTCTGAGGAGACTGGGTGTTCTGAGCATAGCAGCCTGGCTCCTAGCTGAGGGACAGTGACCCGGGGAGGTTTGCATTTTAGTACAATCCCACTGCACAGCAAGCCTGACAGGCAGGGGCAGGCTGGCCTCAGGGACTCTGCAGATGATTATTTCAGAGGACAGCGGGGGACAGCAGGGCTAAGTGTGGGGAGAAAAGCAGAAGACTAGATGCGAGTTGACAGGGGCGTGGGGTGGTAGGCGGTGTGAAGAGGAGGACTTCTCAGCTGGCTTGATGGAGCCAGAGGGAGAGGTCAGCTTGTGATGAGCCCCAGGGCCTGGGCTCCAACAGCTGAGGAGCTGCATGGAAAGCAGAGGGGTCCCAGGTGTGGGGAAAGTGATGCACGTGCCTCTCCTTCCTGGGCTGATATGTGCCTGGACACGGTTTAGAGGCGGGCTGCCACACTTCCAGTCAGCGGCAATGAATGAGGCTCCAGGAAAGGACAAATCCCCGTGTGAATGCGAGTTCTGGGAGGAGATCTGGCAGAGTTAAAGCATCTCCACATTTCTGTCGGCTAGAAGGAAACCAGAGAAGACAGACGTCAATCTGGACCAGGAGCAGAGCCCCTGATGGTTGGGGGAAGGGGGCTGAAGGGCTGGCCAGGGTCTGGGCACAGGGTGTCTTCACCAGTCTGAGGGGTCAATTTCAGGGCCACAGGGAGGAAATGCGCCTGACCCCAACTCGCGGGGCCTTCTCCGCAGGTTTTGGGTCCCTGCATCTGGCAGTTTGTGCAACTAGGGTGGGCTGGTCCTGGGCACTGAAGAGGAAGAAAGGGTGGTACCTGGGAAGAAGGAGAAGGATTCTTGGCTTCTTGCCTAGGCTCTGACTCTAGTTTTCCATTTTAATGCATTCGTTTATCTAGTTTCCTAGCATATGTGTGTAGTACATAAAGTTCACCGTGGGACGCTGGTACATGCCCATAACACACCTTAATCCCTTTTATATCCCCCTTCCCTTTACTCCCTCCCCACTCCACCCATCTCTTGATCCTTTTCCTTTTAAAGATTTTTTTTTGTTCATCTGTATTTGCAGTACATAATTTCGCCTTCCTGCATGGGGTTGGTGTCTGGATATAACACATCCCAATTCCTTTCTTCACCCTTATCCCTCCACCCTCCTCATCCCCTCCTTTTGATCCCCTTCCCCTTTGACTAAAAGCTATCTCCCTACTTCCATTGTCTATCTTTTATTTTTCTTTTTATTTATAATTTGGTTTCTCATGTAAGAGACTCCCCATGATATTGAAAGTTGTGTATCTGATTTATTTCACTAAGTGGCTTTACAATCTTAGGCAACTCATTTAAATCTGTGTTGATTTAAAAGCTTCCTCTATGAATGATGATATGATAAACGGGAAGCAGTTGCAGTTTTCGTGGTTTATGTAGATGAGGAACAGATTCTTTAGAATTGAAGGGTGTGGGAAAGGGACCTGAAGCCAGTGTTACACAATTCAGATATTTAATTGTTAGGTCAGTTGAAGGGCCGGGGTCCAAATCTGAGCGGAGGGGACTGTATGACCAAAAGCTTTCAGCCAAGAAAGAGGAAGAAAGGGTGGGGCTTCTAAAAAGACTGCAAGAAATTTGATTGACTTCTAGAGATCAAATTAGTGGAAGAGATTTATTTCTTTAGTCTTTTCCACCAACTTTAAGTGAAGTCAATATTAATGTTGAATTTTACAGTGGAGGAGTTACTTGCCGAAATCACTTAACTGGTAAATGGCAGAACTAGGACTTGTCTGCTCCAAACCTCGTCTTGACTATTAACTTCTCCCACTTCCTCAGATGAACACACCTGAGGTGGATGGTGGGTGGTGGGGTGGAAAGGTAAGCAAGAACTATAAACTTGTCTCATTGTATCTGGCAGTTTATATTCTGATAAAAACTGAGCCTTTTATATTCTGATAAAAACAGTGAAAAATGTAAAGTGTGTGAGTCATTAGTTATAGGGGCTTTGAACTACAACAAAAAGAAACAAAATACCTGCTTGTAAAGTTAGTCCATGCATGAATGCATCACTTGCCCTGGTGTTTTCAGCAGTTGTTCCCCTTGGAAACCATCTGACACTTTGGCATAACACAAGCCAAAGCTGGCGATCTTAGTTCTTCATCACAGAACTGCATTTTAAAAAGGAAAAACCCAGAAATTTTATATTCTTGGACAACCCATTTGCCCAGAGCAATTCTGCATTAGAAAAAGCGCTTCATCCCAGAAACCTAGCCCAAGTCTGGCTGTTCTTGAATCCTCCTTCTAGAATCCCCTGCATGAGCACCTTCACATGGAAGCTGATGCTTCCCAAGGCCTTTTCTTTGTCACTGGGATCTTGCAGCTTCAGTACAAAGTTAGGGGGACATGAATTTTATTTTTCTGACCTGCTTAGAATAATTGACTCATTAATCATTTCATTATTTAAGCATGAGACTCCTATAGGGGTCCTCAAACATGGGGGCTTCATTTGTCTTAGAAAATTCTCAATCATTAGCCTTTCAAATATTTTTTGAAATTCCCCCTCTTCCCATTTTTGAAGTCTCTTTAGCTCGTTTTCATATTTTTTATATTTGTGTCACTGGGCTGTATCCTACATAATTATTTCATATCTTCCTAAACAATCCTCTTTCTAGCTTAATAGAATCTAATTTTAAGCCATTGGGTGAGATTTCAAGTTGTATACTTGTGCTTTTCTTTCTAGACCTTCTCCCTCTAATTTGCTTTTTTAAAAATGTTGTTATGGGGCTGGGGATTTAGCTCAGCGGCAAAGCGCCTGCCTGGCAAGCGCAAAGTCGTGAGTTCGGTTCCCGGTACCGGAGGAAAAAAAACCATAAAAAAAAAAAAATGTTGTTGTTATCTGTTTGACATTTTACCCCAAAGTCAGCTTGGTTCCTTAGTATCCTATTAATTTCTTATGTTTTGATTTCTTCTTTGATGTGTAATGATTTGAAACACATTTATAATGGACTTTTTATTGATTTTAACACTTTCAGTTTTATAGATGCTGTGTATTGTGGGATTTGACTCCTGTTTAGGATTCCTCCAGAGTTTTGTGAATTTTGACTACGACTTCCTCTTCAGCATGGCTTTAATTTTGAGATTCCAGGGATGTCTGTGTTGACAGTATGGCTACTAGAGCAGTTTCAACTTTACTTCTGCCAGCTACTTATCTGAACTCCTCTATGCCTCAAGGAGTTTCATGACTGTACAGGTGTTACAATGGAATCCTACAGTTGTCTCAGGGCAGACCCTTGTAGAAAACTGTATTTTCCCCAAGGGTTGTCTAGGTTACAGTAGATGTACCTCATGCTTTACATCTAAGTTCCTTAGGGACATGTTTCTTTTGGAGGTTGCAATTTCATACGAGAACCTTTGTTACAACTGTCTTACATCCATGACCATGTCAGTGTCCTAACATGAGATGAAAATGTCAATATGTAGAATACACTGACCTTCAACCTTAACCCTGAAATCCATGACTTTCAGTTATGACATGTTCTCTATTTTTTATTCATTGGATTTTATTGTTGCTGGTGGTTTTGGTGGTGTGGTGTGTGTGTGTGTTCAAGGAGGAGTTTTCTCTACATTCTAGAAAATTAGGCTATTCATTTGAAAGGATTTTTTTGATACCCACCATTTTTAGGTGATTTGTGATTGAGTTGTTTTTACATTATCTTGCCCGCCTGCCCCAAACTTCCTGGAACAAAGGATCACATTCATTTCCTCTACTCTCCTGTCTGTATCAAGCTTGACTGTGAGTGGGTGCATGGCTCAAATCAGATCAGCTAGATTCCTGTCTCTTGACATTTGCAGTTTTGTGTTCTTAGTCTTATATATGTGGTCCTGAGAAGTTTCTTTCCTAGAGCAGAATCACAGAGACAATTGCTAGTGGATAGATTAATCACATGATTATATCTTCAGTATGATTTACAGAAATAAAACTTTCTGCCTACTTCAGAAAATTCAGTGGTTTGATTTATACATCATAGTGGATGAGACCATCAGAATAGGGACCATAACACGGGATTTGTTAAGTACTATTTAAGAACTGGTTTTGTAATTTTAATAATATGAACAACACTTTAATAAATTTAAAGTAGGAAAGCCCTCAGCAAAAGCAAGCACAGTCATGATGCTGGTGTCTTTACTTGAAATGAGAAATCAGTGATTGCCACAGGATATTCAACTGAATTCACACATGGAGAATGACTGAAAATTAGGGAAGACAATCATGCCAACCAGAGGATAGGCAATTTTTTTGACTAAACAACATTTTGCTGGCATAGCTATGTTTAAAAAACTGCTAGAAGCTAGATGTACATATGGGCAATAAGATACCTAGTGATAAAATCACTTGAGTCCCTTCTAAAGATGAAGGTTATGGATTAATTTTATCAGTCCAAGGTGACAGTTTCCATCTGCCTATCATCATTAAAATAAATATGCTAAACTACTTTGGTAATGTTTGTACTCATCTCCAAAGGAAGAAATCACAGACTCTTATAGCCGGATATTCCTAAGATTTTTACATAACTCAATAGGAAATTCTTTGATATTCCACAATCGAAGCATATGTCTGCTTAGGATTTCATTTTACTTTCTATTTTGCTTAATGTAAAATACAACTTCATTAGATCTGCAATCTCCTCTGAAATTTCCCAGTAGGCCTATGGTAAAGAAACACCCCAGCTGGCTGACAGATGATGTCCAGGATGAGACGGCCGGCAAGAGCAGTGTGGCTCTGCTCTCAGCAGCCGTGTCTACCTTCCAGCTCTGCCCTGGTCTGGATGGCAGAGTCCACGCTGCAGCCGACTTCTGTGTGCTCATTGTAACCCTAAAAACTTGTGTTTCTCTTCTACTCTGTCTTCCCATTGACAAGTGGAAGGTGAAGCTTATCCAGTGGCATGCCTTCTACTCATAGCCAAGAGGGAAACAGGCTTCATGTTTCAAGCTTTGTTTTAACTGAGGGATTAGGGACAGGATGATATGAACTTGATGAATAGAAAAATTAATCTATTATTTCCTAAGGGTGGAACTGAATAATTGTGACTTGTTCAATGCCAGTTGTAGTCAAAGGATGAAGTCATAAGAGTGTTTATGAGGTTTTACAAAGACTGCACAAAGAAGGGGATTCAGGTGGTTTTCCTCAGCAAATAATTGCTTTTGACTTTTGTACCTATTTGCATTAATCCCGTTTGAGCTTTTCATAGAACATATCAGGCTGAAATGATACTTACAGCATAGTTAAGCAACACAGACAATAGAGTTCAGGCTATAATAAGTTTTCCTGTCAAGAGCAGCAAGCTACAGTTTACTCGGCATTGGAAGGCAACCGTTTTCATGGGCTTGTGAATCAAGTAACAGTGACTTATGATCTTCTCTTTCTTAGCACAGTTTTGGAGGTGAGTCTCATTATCCTATACTGACCACATTTTTCTTTACGTTGACAAAGAGGCGAGTGTTTGTATTCATTTCCAAGGACTACCATAGGCTACCATACAAAAGACCAGGTATCTTAGACAAAGAATTTTTTATCTTACAAGTCTGGAGTCTGGAAGTACATGATCAAAGTGTCAGCAGGGTTGTTTTGGTTTCAGGAGTGTGCAGGAAGGAGGACCTCTACTTGGCATGCCGATGGTTGTCTTCTTAGGTATGTGGCATGCTCCCTGTGTGCATGTCTACTCCTACACCCTTTCTGTAAGTGCACCTCTTGTGTGGGATTGGAGCCCCCAGCTGGCCTCACTTTAACCTGATGACCTCTTTCAGGACCTTAATTTACTTAAGGTCACATTCTGAAGTACGAGGGCTTTGTATCCAGCCTATGAATTTGATGGGAGCATAATAGTTCAACTCATAATAGCATTTCCCCAAAGAACCGTTAATTAGTGGAGGGCTGGTATAGTCTGAAGGTAAAGGAATAAGAAGGTCTTTTGCTAATTCTTTGAGTATTTATAGCCTATCAGGACCTTTGCTAGACACCAGGAAGTGAAATAAAAACTGATTTTCTGTTCTAGGGGAATTGTGAAGCTTCTCTGGGGAGACAGACAGGCAAACAGACTAAGCTCCAAGGTGATATGTGTCTGGCTGTTGCTTGGATCTGGTGGCTTTCAAGACCCATGTATCAGGGCTTAGTCCCTAGTGTGACACTGTTGGAAGTGGTTGAAGCGTGAAGAGCTGGAGTCTGGTGGGGAGGTTTCAGGCCACTGGGGTTGTGTTGTGATGACAAATTCTGCTTTGTGCTAACACCATTCTTTGAACTTTTTGTAATTTATTTAGAAACTTTACAAGGTAAGACAAGGTGTGATCAAAATGCACAGTGAATGTCTAATTTAAAAAATTATTACAGTGCAAGACACATTGCTATGCATTCTCCTCAAAATTGTTCCCCTTCCTTTGAGCACACTTATTCTATCATTCTTACCACTCTCTGAAGCAGCTCTGGAAGTCCTCTTTCATGAGTGTCTTCACCAGGTGTGATAAAATATATGGTGAATGGGGATGCTGAGTGCCATCTGATTGAAAGGAAGGGTCTTAAAATCGTTATGATGTGTTCTCATCCACCTTATGCACTGGTTCTGATACTGTCTGACTTTTGAATCTTCCTCCAGAGTCAAATGATCCTGAAAGGGAAACATTTTGGATTGATTTAGGAGATGGAAGCAGACATGACAACACAACACATGAAGACATTCATGAAAGAGAACTTGTACAAATGCTTTGGAAAGTGCTGGGAGTGGTGACAGGAGCATGTTCAAAACAAGGAGAGTATTTTGAGGGGCATTAAGGATAATGAGATTTTAATTGTACTTATTTCTTCTTAAGTTAACAGTCACAGTATTTTTTATCACATCTCATATTTCTATATTATAGATGAGGAAATTGAATGTCAGAAAGACTGAAAGTCAGAGAAAGAGTTCAATGAAGAAGGAGGTGGCAGGCATGAGCCCAGACTCACTGCACTAGAGGGGTGGCTCAAACCTCTAGACAAATGGTAACTACTGGCAACCTCAGAGGCCTCCACAGATACATACACCAGTGGAACAGAGCAGTGGACGCAGTGGCTGGTAAGTTATTCGGGTTCAGATGTCCCTCAGGAGTGGGTGTTTGGCCATCTTGGAGAAGGGTCAACTGAGCCCAGAACTCAGGAGAGCTGTGGACTGGTTTCATTTGGATGCTCCCAGTGTCAGGATGAGGCTGCTAAGTTCAAGTCAGCAGAAGGCCAGGGAGCCAAGTTCAAGCCAACAGGAGGCACATGGAATGTTATAGGCTGAACAAATCGGGTTCTAGTCTCACAGCCAGAAACAAGCCTGAACATTAGTGGAACTAAAGGTGCAGCCTCTCTGAGATTATCGACTGCCCTGATATGAAGCTACAGCTGGCTTTCTGGGATTAATCAACTGGGGCAGAACTCTTTCTGTGCACTTTGTCTATCAGTGACAGCAAAGACATGCCTTGAAGTGGACCTTTCTTTCTTATACTCTTTTTTTTCTTGTTTTTGTTTTTGTTTCTTGGTTTTTCCTGTTTTTATATGAGTGTGAATATGATTTCTAGTTTTGTTATTGTTCTGTTCTTGTTTTTATTTCTTCCTTCTCTCTTTTCCTCCTGTCTTCTTCCCCAGTTTCCCAAAGTTTTCCCAATCTTCCTTTGCCCTCCAGCCTTGCTTCTAATCTCTTCCTCTTCTTCTACTTCTCTATTTTTTCCCCTAACCCCTTTTAAATTTTCTCCCCTGTGTATAAAACCACCATTTTGAGTGCTTATTACTGCATACAATCTTCTGGTTCATTTTAGATTTTGTTATATAACTACAAATCTAGCTCATAGGGTTAAAGGTGGCAAGTTGGTAGTTATCACAGTTCGTCATTTTCTAGGCTGTGTTTGATGCTATTGTTATTGCTCATTGTACTTTAGGCAAAGTGACATAACTGTTCTAATCAGTTGTTCTTCCTGGTATACCAAGACTGAGACTGCCTAAGGGTCATAAACAGTACTATAAGCAAGGGCCAAAGAACGAGAGGAAGAGTCAGCTACACAGTAATTTCTCATTCCCAAGAACTGTAGAGGCAGGATCTTGCAACAGACTCAAAACTCAAAAGGCAGTTATACCTGGAAGACATCTCTGAGAAGTAGTCATTTCCTAAGGGTTCTAAATACTAGCAAAACAGCTATTCCCAATAAGCACATTACAAGCATCAAACCAGGAATTAAACTAAAAAAGCAAAACTTGGAAATGAGAAGACACTTAAACAAGATGCAACTCCAGACTTCCAGCTCACCAAAGGCAAACTCAGGGACCAATGAGATGGAACAACTCAAAAGCCACCCACCTGGAATCTCTGAAGTGGTAACAGCAGAAGTAACAAAGCAGATGAACAAGGCTCTAGAAAATCTCAACTCAGAAACAATTTCTCAGATAACTAGAGAGATGGTGACCATAATGAAAGACATCTAGAGCAGACACAGATTTAAAAAAAAAAAAAAGATAGAGGAGCTTAGGAAAATGAGTCAGAGTGAAGAGACAACCCACAGAGCAGGGAAAATTTTTTTCCCAGCTATTTCTTAAAGAACTAATACCTAGAATACATACAAAATTCAAAAGAGTCAGACCCCCCCCCAATTCAAAGGCCTACTCCAAAAATGGGCATCTGAAATGAATAGACACATCACTTCTAAGCCTTTTGGCTAAAATCAAGTGAAATGAATAGATACTTCTCAGAGGAAAAAGTAGAAATGGCAAATATATAAAAAGTGTTCAGCATCACTAGTCATTCAAGAGATGCAAATTAAAACAACACAAAGATTTCATCTCACTCCAGAAAGAATGGCTATTATCAAGAAATATGTTATTAGTTAATAGCAAATGCTGAATGGGCTGTGGGGAAAAAGGAACTTTGCTGTTAGTGGGAGTGTAGACTGGTACAACTGCTGTGAAAATCACTGTGGTGATTCCCCAAAAAGTAGGGCTAGAGGTTCCATTTGACCCAGCTATTCCCCTTCTTGGTATCTTCCTGAAAAAATTAAAAGCATCATATGACAGTGATATATGCACACTCGTGTTTGTAGTGGCACAGTTGGTAATAGCTAAATCTTGGAAACAGGCTAAATGACCGTCAACCGATGAATGGATAAAGATGTGAGTTTGTTCTATACGATGCAGTACTACTCTGCCATAAAGAAGCATAAGCTTGAGACATTTTTAGCTAAGTGGATGCACCTTGAGACCACACTTTTACACAAAATAAATCAGACACACATGTGCAAATATTGCATTTTTCTTGGTGTGAAAAACTGATAGTGTAAATAAGGATTAAAATGTAAAATAGATATTGGGAAATGAAAAGAAAATGTTCAAATGGGAAGGAGAACATGGGAGGGGAGGAAAAAGACACAAGAAAAACAATAGAAGAAAAATGGAAACAATAGTTTTATAAATAAAGAAAGAGGGGTGAAGGGAGGGGAGAGGAGTGGGAAAAAGAGAAGACAGATATAACATGTACAGGTACAAATTCACTATGATGAATGTTATTACTATGTATATCTAAAATCTATCAATACAATAAAGTTCGAGACAAAATAGAAAGACTGAAGATCTGCAGAAGGTTCAAACTAGCTATGTGTGCTTAGTAGCTCCTCACTGTCAGAGGTACGGTACAGTGTATTTTCCATGCACCCTGACTGTCTGACTGTCAGACGGTCTGACTTGGTTTGGCCATGACAATGTGGTAAAACCAACACTGCAGCTGTTCTGGCTGAAGAAGGCCAGAAACCCAGGAGCCCTGCCTACCTGCCTCTCCTATGACCCTGTAAAGAAAGCAGAGATCTTATGCCAGAAATGCTAGTGAGGAAGCCCCCAGGTCATCAGGGGATGAAGTCACCCCAGGGACAGCTCAGGTGACCACATCTAGCTGTGCCCAGTGAGCACAACTGCCTACCCTTAAGTGGTGATCAGGAGAAGGAAAAGATAGACAGCTGTTTTAAGCCACTATGTGTGAGGGAGTCAAAAGATAACTCAGTGACTCAGTAGATCATACATGGTGGTTTCATTGCTTCTTTCCCACTGTTAGACCATAATATTCATCTTGTTCCTTTCAAACCACCCTGAGGTGGTTCATGCTGCACGTTACCAGGAGTGACTAATTAGCACAATTAGACAGTGTCTGTCAACTTTAGACAGCCAATCCTATAACCAAGATTCAAGGTGATAGTCTTTGGCAGTCTTGAAATTAATCTCTGTTAGGGAAAATAGTCCTGGACTGAGACTAGCCAATAACTCAGTGACATCAGCTAATGCCTTATTGGCCTCAGCCTGCTCCACCCATCCATAAAAGAAAATTCATTTTTCTTTTCAGTCTCTCAAATTTTGAAATAAACTTCAGCCTGGATGCCAACAGATCAGTTCCTAATCTTTCTTAATTTGTTTTTTTTTTTTCCTGTTCAGTCCATCTGGTTTCTTTTTTAGAGGATTGTGGAAAGCATCAGGAACAATGCCAACTACCTCTCACTTCAAAAAGAAAACATTCATCACTTTTGAGTGCAGAAAAAAAATGTCAGTATGATGCCAACTTCCTCACAGAGAAGATAAGGGCCTGACGTAGTTTGCGAGACTCTTTGTCCTCTGATTTGGGGTTTGCTGATCCAGCTTTTAGATTCAAATAGAGCTCAGGAAGAAAAATCAGAAGCCAAATCCTGGCTTTTTAGGTCATATATGATTCTAATGTAAGTAGCAGCAACTCCTATTTCTTGGTTTGGTTTCACGGTTTCTGTAAAATAAGAAAGCAAATACTTACAATGACCCCATGGGAGGCCTTGAGCTCAGGCATAACAGCCTGGCCAGTAGAGTTAGTGCATTCTTCTACTAGCTTTCACTCTTTATCTGCCTCACTTCTCATTATCCTCCTTCCAGATTCTCTGGCACTTCATTTCCTGATAAAACAGCAATACATAAGTCTTTGCCTGAAGATCCAATTTGTGAGGAGCCTGAGTGTCTACATTTGGGTTCCTCCAAAGCCGATTCTGATACAAAGACTTATGAGGAGTGGTTTACCTTGGAGACAACTGCACAAAGCCCAAAATGAGCCCAAAGTGATCAAACTGATGGGTTCATAATTAACATCCCAACAGAATAAGACTAAAATTCTAAAGAAGTAAACAAATTCTTGAGAGTAATGTAAAGTTCAAAATTTCCTGTATCCTTAGCAAATCAAATTCAACAGTACCACGATCAAATTGGTCTCATCACAGGTATGCAAGAATGGCTCAGCATATGCAAATTGACGAGCATAATATACTACATCAACAGAAGGGTGGGTCAAAATCGTATGGTCATCTCAAAAGATTCAGAAAAAGCATTTGGTAAAATTCAACATGACAAAAACCTTGAGCAGATTAGGTATAGAAAGACTGTAGCCCAGCATAATAAAGTTTGTGTATGACAAACCCACAGACAATGTCATATTGAATGGGGAACGATTGAGAACTTCTCCTCTGAGATTAGGAAAAAGATAAAGGCATCCACTGTCACCGTTCCTATTGAGTATCATGCTAGAATCTTTAGCCAGAGCAATTAGGCAAGAGAAAGGAAGAAAATGTATACAGATAGGAAGGGAAGAGGTCAAATTATTTGTTTGCAAAATGATATGATTCTATAAATAGGAAAGTCCAAAGACTCCACCAAAAGACCATTAGAATTGATAAATTTATTACAGTAGCAGGATACAAAACCAACATACAAAAATTAGTAGACTTTCTATACACCAGTAATGAATTTGATGAGAAAGAAATCATGAAAGCAATCTCATTCACAACAGTTACCAAGAAAAGGACACCTCGGAATAAAATGTAATCAAGGAAGTGAAAGGCTTCTACAACATAAATTACAAATACTAATGAAAGAAATGGAGGAAGACATACACACACAATTGGAAAGACGTTTTATGTTCACTGATCAGAAGAATTAATATTGTTTGAAAATGTGTGCACCACTCAAAATGATCTACAGATTTGACACAAACTCCACTGAGATAATAGAGTCATTTTTCACAGAACTAGGAAGAACAATCCTAAAATTCACTTGGAAGCATGGAATACCCTAAATAGCCAAAATGATCCTGAGATGAAAGAACAAAGCTTGAGGCATTGGAGTACTTGGTTTCAAGAATGCAGAGCCATAGCCACAGAAAACAGCATGGCACTAGCATAAAAAAAAGACACACAGATCGATGGAACAAAATAGAGATCTCAGAAACAAACCCAGGCATCTACAAGTCAACTGATTCTAAACAAAGGTGCCAGAAATACACTGGAGGAAAGACAACTTCTTCAACAAAAATTGCTGGGAAAAATTGGATGTCCATGTGCAGAAGATTGGAAAAAAAAGGGTGCAAAAATCTACTCAGTATAGACAGACAGAAAAAGAAATTTGCAGCCCTGTTTAGTCAAGGCTGTATCTTTCCAGGGGCCTGGGAAGATAGAGTCTTCATCCGCTAACTTCTATCCCTCCATGAGGACATTAATCATAAGCCATCTTGTCTGTGACTTAAGCAAAAGGAAGTTTTCTCTCTGCCAAGTCCCATTGCTCATCTCCAGGTGGAGGAAGAACTCAGAAAGGGATGTAGAGGAACAGGGCAACTTAAATTGAGAGGCTGTTGCCACTGCGACTAAGTGCTGAACTAGTAAGGTCATGGACAGAAGAAGGAGTTGGGGGTTAATGATCAAGGCGGGACCAACCCTTCTCCTTATCACTTGTGTACATAGCCAGATAAAAGAAATAGTATCATGTCTTTCCTTGGATGATTCCCGCTGTGCTATTGAGGTCCCCCTACCTCCATGTCTTCAGTTACTTCTGAAAGATCTAAGAGAACCTCTGAAGAGAACTCACAAAGAAGAACTTACAGCCATATTTTCTTCTCCTTCTCCTTCTGCCTTGGTAGTATCAACCAGGAAGCCTCAACCCTTGCTGCCCTTGTTGCTTCCTGCTGATGAAGCTGTGAAGTGTCACATAGTATTCTTTGCATACTTCCTCCACCCGTGACCACCGCCTTTCCCAGCTGTAGCACACCCAGTGAGAGACCACTTTGCAATTCCAAAGTCTCAGGCAGTTTGGAGTGAAAACTACAGTTCAGGTTGAAACAGGTCCATGGGGTTGGTCAGTGGACCGATGGTAAGAATAGATTTTTCTGAGCCATCAATAATTGTTCATCTCTGCCACATTTCAAAAGGTTTTCTATTATTACCCTCATCCTGCAGAAGGGGAGTGAGTTTCAGTGAAGTCTAGAAACATGTCCAAGATCACAGTGGTGGTTGGATTACTCCAGAGTCAGACTGAGTCATTGAAACCAGTCTTTTTTAGCCACCTTATGAGTATGAGCACCTCCTTTGTCTTCGTTGTGTTCCATGTTCTCACAGACAAGAACTCAATCACCAGAATAGCCAGCCCCAGCCAGTGTTTGAGGGTAAGGACTGGCCTTAGGTGTGAAGTATGGTTTAACTGAGCCCTGGGGGTCCTGGTTGCAAACGTTCCCTAGTGTCTGCTAACTTGGGGTCCGGGAGTGAATCCTAGCAGTTACAAAGCTCTGAGGATGGCTTGCATTTATTTCTGTACAGTTTATAAACTTCTTTCTTTCTTATCTCACAATCAGCGATCACCTTGGAGTTATGAAAAGAGTATCACTGTTGACTTTCTCAGGTGTCAGGGCTGGACACTCATGACTGTTTCTTGCTACCCAGTGCCCTTATCTATGCAGTTGCTGGGTACTTATCTGAACTTGACCTCCAGTCCTCAGGCTGCCAGTCCTGCCTTCTTTTCTCTGCTGGTGCTATTTGTCCAGACTCAGGAGTTTCTGAACAAGTCCTAAACAAGAGATAATACCACACTTCACAGGTGCACAGAAATCCCACATTTTCAGATTTGGAGGTTTTTCCCAGTATTGAGATCTCTTTTCTTCTGACATGACAGCTTTGCCTCTGTCGTGGACACCCGGAGCTCTGCTGCCATCTCTGGACAACCTTGAATTCTGAGCTGACCAGAAGGCCTTTAGGAGACACAACCGACCAGGTTCCAGAACAGTCTCACCAGGAAGGGTGGGACTGACATAGTCAAATCCTAAAACCATCACGTCGCCTATAGTGGTGTAGAGGATTGTAACGACATGTAACTTCCTGCCAGTTTCTTATATTTGAAGGTTATAAATTTAAACCCAAATCTCAGTGAGATCTTTTCACAAGTGAACTACTTAGCCACTTATTTTTTCTACTTCTGTTGAAGACACAAATTATTTGAGTTTTGTAGAACAAAACCAACTTTACCACAATTTCATTGTCAGCTTGGTTAAACTGTCAGTGTTTGAAAAATTAGCTGCCCACAGCATGAAACAAAAGCCCATATTAGAATAGCTATCAGAAGGTAAATATTTTTAAGAAGCTAAACTTGAGTAGCAAGGTAGCAAGGAACTTTGTATAAAAACAGCCACCTGTGTATCTGTATCTGCAGCTCTCACACAAAGCTGGGGGCCTATAGTTTGGAAAAGCACATTATTGATAGGTGAGGGCCGCATGGAGTGAGCACTACGATGAAATTCGGCATGACTCATCATTTGATTTATCCATGGATCAAACTGAATAGCCAAAAGGAAAAAGCCAAGTTGAGAAACACTGATGCCAATCATTAGATTACCCAGTAAAGAAAACCCTTTTTCCCGCCAGGAAATTAAACAGATGCTGTTTATTCTTAAATACTTTATTTTCAGATTCATGTTCTTTGTAGAATTGTCAGTGAATACTTAAACATATGTATAGAGACATGGCAAAATCAACCCTGCACTAACTACTACGGCTTACAAAACAGACATCAGATGTCCAAGCGATATTGGGAATGTGGAAAGTCTTAAAGCACGAACATGAGATATGTTGACCACATCCTGCCAAACCATTTCAATGAGCAGGAGCTGACATTCTTCCAAATAGTGACAGAGCCAGACGCACACCATGTTCCGACTCTGAATGCGATGTCACTTGTCCATGACTGGGGCTCCTGGCCCACCCCTTTGGCTGGTGGCTGTGGTGTCTGAGAGATATTAACACGACAACTGGGGAACACCCACCTTCAAGCTGAACAAGAATCGTCACCCAGCTAACTTGGTTTTGACGAAACAACAGGTACAATGTCCATGTAGATTCCGTCACATGCTTATTTTACAAATCAAATATTAACATAGGGGCTTTGAAACAATAAATAAACAAGCAGAAGTAGTCTCATCAGAGTCTTCAGAAGCGCGAAGGTCAGGCTAGTGCCTCAGCATCTGTTCTGTGTTTCCTAGGAAGGCAGGTCCTGAGCGGGAGCAGCCAGCCCTGTGTCCTCCTCCAGCGAGCTGGAGTTGTCTGTGAGGAAAGGATGGCTGTGGGATGTGGTGAGGCACAGCATCCTTCTGCACTGCCCACCTGGCCCCAGAGGATTCTGAGAGTTTTCCTTGATTTCTCCAGCCAGCTGTGCCTGCAGACTGTGCTGTGGTGGCGGCTAAATTCTCTCTTGTATAGGGGGCCTGGTGGCCGCCTGGGTGTGTTCCATACCCGTGAACCTGGGATGGCGACCTGACAGCCAGAAGCCGCTGCCCCTCTGCCTCGGCACTGGGACTTTAAGTACCTACTGTTATGTAGTACCCACTGTTACTTCACTTGCTCTGGAGTCTTAGAAGGACTTTATCCTGAGATCCGCGGCTGGGAGGCGGTGGGAACCTAGACGTGGACTCGGCGCATGGTCATAGCAAAGTCTTTACTGTTGCCATGGGTTCGTCTACTTTCTTCCTTAGGCCTCGGAGGGAAGCCGCGGGAGTGCTTTTTAGTAAGTAGAGCGCTCCTAGCACAACGGTACTATGTGAACTGTGCCAGCCGCCTGCGGTACTCAGGGTGGTGGAGCTGGGGAGCAAGGACAGACAGGAGACAGGACAGGCCTGACCAGAGATGAGTGATCAGGTCAGTTATGGAGAGAACAACCCGGATCTGTCCAGCAGCTGCACCTCTGTTTCCTGGTGAGATTTCAGCGTGCAACTCTGTATCTTCTGCACCATTCGGGCCTCCGGGTGTAGACAGGCCTCGTGCTGCCCCAAGCAAGCGAAGCCCGGGGGTGGGGACAGGGCCGCGAGTGGGGTCGCGGAGTGGGTCCGGTTCAGGGGGCGGAGAGGCCGGGGCGCGGAGGGGCTTACATGACTTGGGGTGAGCACAGTGTGGGTCCGGGGCCCCCACCCACGCTGTGGGTGCTCTAGGGGTGCAGCCTGCCCCTGGCCGCTCAGGAACAGGAGGCGGGAGGGCGTCCTGTGTCCTGTGTCCCCTAGCCCCTTTCCACCTGTGCGCTCTGGGCGTCCCCATCACCAGCAGAGCACCGACACCGGCGCCCCTGTCTGCAGCGGGGTCTTCCGGGTCAGGGAATGGAAACACCGGGCGGCCGGTCATGGGTCGGGGGTCCAGGGGCACAGGCCACGCCCCTCCTCTGATCCCGGGCCAAGGAGGGTCACGCTCGGCCCGCGCCCGGGCGAGGGGACTCTGGACGCCTCCAGGTCGTACTGGGGCTGGAGAGAGAGCCTGGAGGGGAAACCCTGAGGGCGAGGAGAGGGGTCCAGGGGAGCAGAGGAGCGGTGCGAGGCGGAGCGAGTTCCGCTCCCGGCTCTGCAGGGCTCGGTGCCCTGCGCCAGCGCAGGACCCTTGGGGGGACCCGGTGCCCCTTACCACGGGGCTTTCTGTGGCCCGGCTGGGTCCCCTCTTTTGTGGAAAGGCCTCTGCTTTCTCCTGAGCAGTTTCAGAGTATCGTGACCTGACCTGAAGCATATGCTTTTCTGGAGAAGTCGCAGGGAGCATGCAGCTGCAGTGCGACTCCTCGCCCCAGGTCCGGAGGGGACCCCGTGTCTCCGCGCCCCTTAAACCTCTCTGCACCTCGCCTGGGACACCCGCGGAGAAAGTCCGCATTTACAAAGGGCTGGCTCAGACGAAGCACCTTAAATAGGTCTGTTAAATAAATGAAACGGAAAAGTTTTCTCCCAACAGCGTGGAACAGAAACTCAACTTTCTGTGAATCCTTTATTAAGAAAAAAAATTAGCAGAAAGACTAGCTTCCCTATTTTTCTCTCCAGATTCTGTACCTGACACCCCCATCCAGCCCTCCTCAAACGTAGGCAGCGCAGAGTGGAGGTCTCTGCCACATCCAGGCAGACCCCAGGGGGAGACTGTGGACACTGGAGTCCCATTGTCCAAGATGCCCACGGGGTGCTGGTGCCCTGGGGGCCCGGCTGTTCTCAGAGTGACCTTGGTCAGGAGTGGACAGGCGAGCGGGGTGTGGTGCTGTCCTAACTACCTTGGACAGGATATGTGCGGCAGACCTTTGGCTAGTTTCGCCTCTCACATCTCCAAGATTACTGCATTCCTCAACAGAAGGGGCACCAGAAGAACCTCTGCCCAGAGGAGTAGGAAACATCTGTGTTGCTGGTCTTCAGCAACTTGAAGCTGCAGGAAGTAAAGGCTGTGGACTTCTGGATTCCAAGGTGCCAAAATAAAAAGTGAAATGTTAAGCTTCTGGCTTTCACAAAGGAAGGCACACGCGGGTGCATCTCCACTGGGTGATGTACTTGGACGGGGTTTTTAAACTGTTGAGATGAAACACTCTTTTATTTTGTCACTCCGCTTTCAGTCACTTCATCTGTAAAAAGTTTGAATAAAGACTACTCATCTTATTTAGTGGCAAAAATGTACAAAACAGATGACTATCTGTAAAAATATTTTAGTATTCATTATGATTCTAAGAGAGAAACCAGGAAAATTCAAGAGAGATTAAAATTTATGTCACGCAGGAGGAAATGGGAAATAATCTCAAGCTTATAAAGTCTGTGACTAACTCATGAATAATTAAGAATTTTTCTGGTTACTTTTTATCTCTCTGAGATTTGATGGGAAACTTGTCAGAAATATGACAATAAGTCTTGTTTTTTGCCTTTGTAACACAGACTTGTTTGACAAAGTCAGAAAAGCATAAAGAGATTTTTTTTCCCTCTAACGTAATCCGTATCCATCCATGGCCCCTTAGGAATGGAGCTGCTTGGCAGGAGGCGAGCAATAGGCCAGGGAGCTAAGCTTCACTTGGATTTACAGCTGCTCCCCATGTCTGGCATCACTGCCTGACCTCACCGCTATCAGATCAGGGCCACGTTAGACTCTCTCAGGGGCACAGACCTTACTGTGAACTGCACAGGTGAGGGGTCTATCATCTAATGCCTGGTGATCTTAAGTGAAACGGAGACGATGATGCTAGCACTGGGGAGTGGCTGCAAATACAGATGAGAGCTCTGACTGCACAGGGAGCATAACAACGAATTGGTCATAGACCTATAATCAAAACCCTACTAGGGTGTGGCAAGTGACAAGTGGCAGCTGGTGACAGGCCAAAATAAGATTGTAGAGTAGACTGGACATAAGCAACACACTTTGAGGGTCACTCTCTCCAATCACACCCAGATAGGATATCTAGTTATAGGAAAACAAGCTCAGGCCTCACTGATTCTGCATTATGGTGAGTGGTAGGATTATTGTATATCACAATTTAATAATAAAGGTAATGTGTTTGAATCATTCTGGAACCATCCCATCTTCCACCCTAGTCCATGGAAAAATTATCTTCTGTAAAATCTGTCCCTGGTTCCAAATAAGGCCAGAGACCACTGGATTATATGCTCTGCTTCAATATGAAACCTGCCTCTTCCATAGTTCCATATTGCCACCCACTCCAGGCAAGTCATTAGCCTTTGCAGCCACCCCAAGGCACAGAGCATTTATTTTGGAATCTTCTAAGCACTTCACAAACACTGCCTCATCAGTCTTCCAAACAACCTGTCAGGTACATGTTATTGCTACATGTGCCAAACTCTAAGGTTACAGATAAAGAAACTGAGATGCAAAGAGATTAAATAACTTCCCTAACACTGTATATCCTTGAACTTGGGAGTCAGATCCAGAGAAAAATGGCTCTAGATCATTATGGGTGATTTTTAATAACTGTATTACATGATTAATAATTTCAGGGGAGGGGTGATTTTTAAAATCTGGTTGCTATTTGCCCCCCTCCCCAGTTGAATAGTTCAAATTTCCTTATTCTAAAATGAAAAACAAAGTGGTCGTACTTCTCCAGAATTTTGATCCACCCACAGCACAACTCTCTACTGTGGCGTGACTATAGCTTGTTACATTTTCTTAAAGTGCCCAATTATTTTTTGGTACCGGGAGTCAAACTCAGGACCTCGCGCTTGCCAGGAAGGCACTTGTGCTGCTGAACTATATCCCCAGCCCTAAAGTGTCCAATTATAAAAAAAAATAGTAACTTTCCCATGGAGAAACCTGACAGACTGTCCCCTCACCAAATAAGGGATGGAGGCTCACACCATCAGGATGTTGATACAAGGATGTCATGCATCCGTTGCTATATCTGAGAAGAAAAGTTCTTAGTATGCCTTCTCAAAATTCATTATCAAAGTCTAACCATGAAAAGAACTCTTCAAACTCAAAGCAAAACATATTAGCCGAGCAATATTCTTCAAAACTGTCCGGGTCATGAAAAGTAAGAAATGGCTGAAAGATGACAATCACAGTTCACATGAAAGAGACCTGATAACTGACTGCAGTCAGGTGCTTTGGACTGGATCCTAGGACAGAAAGAGAACAGTGGTAGGAAAACTGCTGTGATCCACATGAAGTCTGCCGTACAGTCAGAAGCCATGTGCCAAGGCTGGCATTTTAGACTTGACAAAGGGAACATGAGAACGCAAAATGCTGACCGTGAGGGACAGTGAGTGAAGAGTTCAGAGATTCTACTATTTTACAACTTTCTTAAATTTAGAATTATTCTGAAATACAATGTTTATGTTTTAAAAGTGTGCCTTTCTAAATTTCAAATAGCACCGGAATGAAATTAGCTGACAGGTACGCTTTGTCTCTAGCTTTTGAAAGGAAATTCATGGTTTGGATTGCTCAGGTGTGAGAATCCCGAACTGTTCTGACCTTTTATCTTGTTTCCTGGGATGAAGTTTGCCTTCAGCACTGATCATGTGGCCCAAATCTCTCATCCATTTCTTGTAACTGAAGGAAACCAGAAAGCGTTTGCTGTAACCCTCCCCAGATCTACTCAAACCTGACGCAACTGAGAGTTTTTAGGGAGAGTCAGACTCCACTTCCCTGCAGGAACTGACGGGAAAAGCGAAGGACGCCAGGAAGCAGCAAGCATCTGTAGGCTGTGGGACCTGACGCCTGGGAATAAGGCCATGGAGATCACTTGTGTTTGTTATTTTCTTCTTAATGTGCTACTTGAGTTCATGAAGTCTCCATAAAGCAAAGCTCAGAATTTTTAAGTGCAGCAGTGCCTAGCACAAGGAATGCATTTATTTTTCTGTTTAAGCAAGGCTTCTCCGGACCAGTTTTAAGAGTTGAATGCTAGACTTTTATGCAATCTTTAAGCCCCTGCAAGCAACAATCCTCAAAGAAGTAGAAGAATCTTTTAAAAAGACCCTCAGGGGACCAGGTGACGGAGGGAGAGGGAAAGATGGAAGGGGAAGGAAGGAATGAAAATGTGTCCATGTTCCAACTCCCCGCGATGAATTAAATCATTCTGCCCTGCAGACAGGGACCAATAAAAATGAAATAAAACACATACACATAAAGTCGACATAAAAAAGACACTGATGGTTACGTTCCACTCCTGTAATCCTCAGTTTGACATTCAGACTCCATGAGCTGTGACATCCAGGGTGCTCTCCTCTGCCACATGTGCTCCCCAGCACTCAGCATGTGCACCCCTGCCGTCCTCACCCCAGCTCATCAGCTCTCCATACCTTTCTGGTCCAGTGTTTCTCTGTTGCTGTCCTTGAGGAACAGAAGCACCTGCGTAAATGTTCCCTCTTTTTGTTCTAGCAGACCGTCTGCCTTATTTCTCAGTGGGTCTCCAGTTGGATGAAGCCCGGGAGCCCACCCCCTTTTCTGCTCTCACAATTTCCAGCTCGCCAATCCTGTACTTTGGGAACAGTTCCTCAAAGAAACAACCCACACAGCAGACCCAGGATCCAGGCTGGCTTTCTCTAGGTGAGGCGAGCCCAGTCTGACCCTGCTCCACCCTGAAAGGAGCCTAGGGGCAGCAGGGTCCGGCAGCTCTGCTCCTCCCCAGCCTGCCCTAAGAATGTGTTCCCTACAGTGTTCTCTTCTGGTGTGACAAGTCTGTCCAGAGGGCAAGAGGATGAACAAGTCTGAGGCTGAGGGTAAGTTCTAGGGCTTACCTACCCCACAGTGCAGGACATCAGTGGGTACCAGGATCAAAGTCAGCCTCTCAGAGACTCCTGTCCGGCACTGCTTTCTTCTCTTCTCCTCTCGTCTCCACCCTAGATTGCTTGCCCTTGACCCAAGGCATTCAGGGAGCCTGAGCCACTTCTCAGTCCCTTCCTGTGGGAGCCCCTTCACAAGGCTGCACTGCTGGCTGACGTACTCAGCTGTGTAACTGACCCAGGTCTGGGCAAGTCAGGGCAAGTCAGGAACAGGCCCTGGAATTTCCACTGGAACAAGTGAAAAGAGGTTAATTCTTTCTAGGTTTGGTAAACTGGTAAAATGGAAGCTCTATTAGTTTGCTTTCCATTACTGTAGTGAAATACTCAGGGATGTGCAACTTATAAAGAAAAGAGGTTTTAAAAGTTCAAAGTCCAAACAGGACTGCACTGGCTGTGATGAGGGTCCTTGGTTACATCGCCTCCTTGCAGGTGGTATACGGTAGACCGGAGGCAGGTGGGGGGAGTGTCACATGGCATAACAAGAAGACAAAGAGGCTGGGGTGTGGGGTGCACAGCTTATTCTTTTATGACACCCTGTTGTAAGCATTAACGCAGGGGACCCTGTGAACTCCCTTCCTCCCTCCTAGGCACACATGCCTCCAATGACCTGAGGACCACACACTAGGGCCCACCTCTTCTTTCGTTTTCTTTTGGTTGTTATTGTTTTTGTTTTTTGAGACAGGGTCTCACCATTTAATTCAGGATGGCATGGACTCACTATGTAGCCCAGGGTGGCCTCAAACTTGTGGCAATCCTGCTGCCTCAGCCTCCTGAGTGCTGGGATTACAGGCATACACCACCATGCCCAGCTTTTATTTTCTTTTTGTTATTTTTTTTCAATTTTTATTTTTATTAGGCCATGATTGCAATACACAATAATCCATTTGTTGGGTGTGGAGTTGGTACATGAACGTAATACATCTTAATTCCCTTTTCTAATTCCCTTTCCCTCCCCTCCTCCACCTCTTGGCCCCTTCCCCTTGGGGAATGATTTGTCTTCTTGTTTCCTATTGTCTCTCCCTTATTTTGTTCTGTATTTATATTTTGGTTTTCTCATATAGAATATCATGGGAGATTTAAACTTGTGCGTCTGATTATTTTACCACTCAGGAGCAAGCCTCTAGCACATGAGCCTTGGGGGAACTCCCCCCCCCACCTCAACAGACCAGAGCAGGGTCTAGAGTCTGGCCAGTTCTTGGGGGAAATCTGCCGGACAGTGATGCCAGCCAGGATGAAAGCACAGGTAAGGCCTGAGGTGAGGAAGATATCTACCTGGGACACAGTTGCTACAATTTACAGTCTGTAAACTAGATTTAGCTCTGAGCTAGGTCACCAAGAGAGGGAGACAGCCTCTGCCACTGCTGACCACACAGTCTGCAGACAGGACACAAAGATTCCGAGCTGTGCAGAGACTCTGGGACTCAGAGGAGGGAGTGACTGACTCCCTTTCCTTGAGAAGCTACTGAGGCAGTGACCAGGGAACCGTTCAGGAACAGAAAACAGAGGCCCAAATTAGTAAAGGCACGGAGGCTGGAAATGAGGAGGTGATCACGAGAGTGAAAGGAAGTGGTTTTGTTTTCTAATGTTGAGTTTCCCCTCCAGGCAGAGAGAGCAGACCCTGAGCTCAGCCCCTGCAGGTTCCTGCTTGCTACTCAAAGCCCATTTTAATGACGCTCCATGAAAAGCCCAGGCAGTCTTCCAAGGGGCTAGCTTGGCCCTGGGTACAGATCAGCTGTGCAGTGGGGTGCACCTCGGCTTCCGTAATCACTCGGGGGATGATGGATTTGCAAGGAAATGGATTTATTGCTCATTGTTAACTTTTCTGCATTGACCAACCTCCGGTGCATTCGAAGCCGGAGGAGCTGAGCTGTCTCCATCTGAAGCACAGCAAGGTCAGGAGTGAAGCCAAAGGGTCCTGAAAGGTCGGAAGCATCCTGCGCAGTGCTATGGACCTCTGCCTCACGGGCAATGGGAGGTCCAGGTCATTAAGGGTACATGTTCCAGGCAGAGAGTGAGTGACAGCTACTCTTCCTGTAAATTTTTATTCACATGTGTATATAAGGCACAGTGTATATAAGGCACAGTGATAGGTTTAGTAGAAGTAATATTAAATAAAGTCCAATTTCTAATGTAAAAATCTTTTAACCTGTACTTTCTTTTACAATGATAGATCATATAATTTTCTGTTCCTATCTAATTACCTGAAATAATGTTTAGAATGATTTAGTTACAACTGGGAAATGTTCTATGTATTATTTTCTTCTGGCGGGGGTAGGCCACTGGTTTTTTAAAAGTGTTCTTATATATCGCTTTGCATCTCTATTTTCTTATGATTGCTTCATGAACTATCAGGAAGTGGTAATTACTAACTAAATAGCATTGTGATTACAGTGTGAAAGAAGAAATGTAGGATTGCCAAAATTATAAAAGAAAAAGAAATGAGACAATTCCTTTGGAAAATATTATGTGTAAGAAATTTGTTTTGTAGACTACAAGATCATTTTGACTTTGGTGTTACAGAAACAAAATTCAAAAGTTGAAAGATGAATGTAGAAATCACACATTAAAATAACATATATAGAAGATATAGTTTTCCAGTAGGAAAATTATGTTGTTGCGTTTTTTTTTGGTACCAAGAATCGAACTCAGGACCTTGTGCTTGCCAGGAAGGCATGTGCTGCTGAGCTATATCCCCAGCCCAAGTAGGAAAATTATGAATTATTATAAAAATTTGGTATTAAGTGTGCTGTCTATAGTATTTTGCAATGTTAATTATCCTCTAAGTTCTTGATCATAAATATCTTTCTTTTTATTTTTCTTCTAGGATCTATTCATATACTCAGGTAATATTTGAAAAATAGAATTCAGAATGACACTAATTCAAAGGGGTGGAGCTGCTATGTCTGGGCTGACCCATTGATTGATTGACATTTCTAGACAGGTAAAGGCAGTAAAGATGTACGGGATTTAATTATATAGTGGTAGAAATGGTAGAAGTGGAGAAATGCATTTTACATGTGCCTATATTATACATTGAATGTTAGTATCTACAATGAAATAGTGTTTAGCACACTCCTATCACAGCATTGGTGTGTGGAAGATGTGGATGGACAGACAAGGAACACTTAAGAGGTTCCCTAATAGGTGCAGGTGTGACCCTAACTGAAACATCTAAAAAGCCACTGATGCTGCAAAGGCTGTGTGATATATCTTTGAATAATAGGCCAAGGCCTCTGAGCCTGGCAAGGCTAGGAGCTGGGGAAAACAGTCTCTTTCTATTGGCCAGGTGCCTCGACTTCACCAATACTAATGGCATGTTTCTTCCTCGCCATGAAGTTAATATTTGACAGTATTTATTAGCACTACGTTGTCAGGCATTTATCTGCAACCAGAACTGAAGAGAAGGAATAGGCTTGGTCCTTATCCCTGACTGGAAGCAGGTAAAGAGATAAATGCATACTCACAGCCAGGTTAATAGTTGTTCTGATAATGGAGGTAAGTGTGCATTGCTTTATAACTGATTTCCTGATGGTCCCTGCAGTTACCTCCAGGATTACTGGTAAAAGAAGACTGGTCATTCTCTATTGGAAGACCTAAGTGTTCCAACTCTGGTACGTGATTGCTCCCTTTCAAGTTTATGGCCCCTCACTGTGGGTGCTGTGTCTGCCTCAGGGAAGACGTAAATATTGGCAAGGTTACCTTGGCCTTGCTTGAATCTTCTCTCCTTAGTCCCCAAGGGCACAGTGTGAAGAGGTGGGGACTTCACAAAGTGATCGGGTCATAAGGGCTTCGGTTCCAACAGGGGTTACTGCCCACTAGTAACACAAGCGTAGGCTCCTTTTCGTTCCCCTGGGAATGGGTTCCTTCAGAGGGTGAGTTGGCCTCTCTCTTACTCTCCCCACCTGCCAGTGGTGTCAGGCTGCAGCACGAAGCTCTCAGCAGATGCAGGATTTCCAACTTTCCAGACTCGTGGCCCAAGAGGGTTTCCATTCATTATAAGTTGTGCAGTCTGTGGCGCTGTGTGATAGCAGCACAGAACACACTCAAACTGTTCCATCTGAGGTTTGTCTTTTTCCTGTACCAGCAGTTAAGCCAGGCTTCCAGTCGCCAGTTGTCCTATGTACTTTGTACTCTAGAGATAGTAGTTGATAAACATTGTGGTTTTGTTCTTTGATTATTCTAGTTGCTACCATAAGTAGAAAACACTGTTGGTATCTATCATGTAAAACCTTCTTTTTAACAAGCCGTCTGCACCCAGGGTTTGTGTGTGGTTCTGTGTGGGAAATCCTGGCTTGCTGGTCTTGTTCTGAAGGAGTTGCCTGTGAACTCAAGGATTTAACCACTATGCTTTTGCAGATGACATATGCCCTAGGGGTAAATCTCCAAGGGAAGGGAAAGAAAGGAATACTGTATTCACTTGTGAGGTTCTGGTTCTGAGCAAGGAGCCATGCTGTGTCCCATTCATCATGAGTGCGATTTATAAAATATTGTGAGGTGCACAATATTTCCTGTGCTTTGCAAACCAGGAAATGTAGAAGACTATAAAGATCACACAGAGACAAAGTTGAGATTTAACCCAGGGCTGTGTCTTGGTCTATTTTATACTGCTAGAGCAGAATACAACAGTGTGGGTGATTTATAAAGAAAGGGAATTTTATCACGGCGTTGGGGAAATCCAAGGTCGAGGGGGTGCATCTGCACAAGGGGTTGAACCCAGGACCTTCACACTGAGCTACACCCTCCCTCCCGACAGCCTGCCTTGAAAACTTGGTTTTAGGGGTGGCAGCTATTTTAATTTTTGATGCTGGGAATCAAACTCAGGACCTTATGGTTGCTACCCAGGTGTTGTGACCCTGAGCTATATCCCTGGCCCATTTTTTGTTTTCTATTTTGGGACAGGGTCTTACTGAGTCTCTAAGATGCCCAGGTTGGACTTGAACTTTTGATCCTCCAGCCCTGGCCTCCCAGAGTGCTGGGACTATCGCGGTGCACTGCCACACCAGGCTGGATGAGGCCTTCTTGCTGTATCCTAACGTGGTGGAAAGAATCACATGGTGAGACAAGGGGCTGTGAGCAAGAGAAGCAAGAGAGCAGATTTGCTTCTGCAACAACCCACCCTCCCTGTAACTAAGCCACTTCAGAGGGGATAATGGAATTGATGCATCTGTAAGGGCAGGGCCACATTACCTAATCACCTCTGAAAGAACCTTCTCTCAGTACTGCCAGAATAGCACTTTCCAAGGTGTTTTCAGACAGGGCACTCACGGCCTAGCATATGAATGCCAGAGAACAGTGATGCAGGGGAAATAAATATAACTCTCGGCCTCCGAGCTGTCAGATATGGTGAGTTTATGTTCCCCCAAATCGAAGAATCGAAGGAACAGCAGAGGTTAAGAGTAGGAAATATTTATTGAGGGAGAGATAGGTCCTGAGAGGCAGTAGGAGACCTGAAAGTGGGCTGCCAATGAGCCCACTTCTCAGATGAAGTTTTATAGAGCAAAATCATGAAGTGCGTACAAAATCACAAGGTGGGTATAACATGGGTCAAAACTATGATCGAACAAAGTGATTACAGAATGTACCCACATAGGTAATATTGATCCAGTGGGGAAGCAAGTCATTCAGCAAGTGTACATGGGAAGAACAAAGGCCTTCCTTAGCAAGGGATGGATAGGGGAGTCTTGGTCACCTACTGAGGTGACTGATGTTTGTCTAGATTTTATTGGGCCAGGTGATGCCAATTACCTTATCCCCTGAGGAGGTATGTAGGCCTGTTCATTCCGTTTTTATCTTAAGGCCTGGCCTCCAACAGATGTGCCTCTGGCCACAGTTGTAATGTGTTCTCATCCTCTGTACTGACTCCCCAGAGGACCCCGCCATGTCTGATTGCCTGTAATGTGTCTGCCTAGTTAAGCTGTCTATAATAATACAAGTTTCCCATGTTTGCATTCTGTGGCCAGGGAAAACTGTTCTATTATTCTGGGTCTTGGTTTCCTATCTGTAAAACGGGGACAAAACTGCCTCCTCACTACCTAAAATGCAGTGCAGTCATTGCTTAGTGTTTTCTTCATGAGTGTATGCAACAGAGCGACCTATTGAAAATTAGCAGTCCACCTCATAACCATATCAAGCGACTAATATTTTTAAAAAGGAAAAGAAAATGTTTGCATGGTGGAACTATAGATTTTAAAATGCTTTTTCCTTTATTTTCTCTATTTTCTGTTATGTATAATGAACATGTTTTTACAGTGACAGAAGTATGGCTATAAGCAACTGAAAGCTCAAAGGTCTATGTATTATGGAAGAAGTTGTTTTGACCCAACAGACTTGGAACAGAAGAGACACAGGTTACAAAAATGCTAACAATTTCCAAGAGCAAAATCTCCTTTGGTGGCTTTGTTCCGTGGTAGGAGCCACGTCTTGCAGTAAGTGCTGCTTTGTGCAGTTTCCACCTCATCATCAGCTGGACTGTGAGAGGGAGTGTGGGGGTGTAAATCATTCAAGCTTATCACCCCATAAATGTTAGATAGCAGGGAACTGTCCATGTCCTGCCAGGAAAAGGCTTTTCCCGTGCCTTTGCTAGTAAAGGAGGCACCTTTTATGTGTCTCCAGAAGAATAGGCCCTGGTAATTCTGAAGCAAAGAGCCAGGGGGCCCCCAGATTCCAGCACTGGTTACTGCGGATGTTGCTTGGGTCTGTGACACTGCAGTCACAGGTGGTAATTATTGCATATGGGGAAGTGTGTTGTCAGACAGAGGAAGCAAAAGGGAAATGAGCAAAACCAAACCAAAACAAAGCAGCTAAAACCCCAGGGCAAGTGGAAAGCCAGAGCTGGGAGCTGGGAGGCAGGCAGATCCGTGCAGCTCCCGACAAGCAGTAGCTTTGCTCAGGCTGTGACCTCAGCTTCGTCACAGGAATAATCTCACTTGCAAAATAGGCGTGGGAATTTCAGATGACATCCTGGCACCTCCTAAGCCTCTAGAATTGTGTCTATTTTAATTAGTTCTTCACCACAAAGAACCCCTTTCCCCTAAGAGACCAAATTGTAAGATAAAGTCTTTTCTCTAGGAGTTTAATCCCATCATGATACAAGCACTAGGTGATGACTGCTTTGCTCCTGAGCCAGGGTCTTTCGTAGCTTCTCTTCCTCAACTGGATTCTGCTTCCTTGTGCATTGTGGGCAACAGTTCCCGGAAACTATGCATAAGTTACTCTATGATGGAAAAAGAAACCGCCCTGAAATCTCAGGGTGTTAAGACGGAAAGGTTATTCTGGATCACCTAGTGGGCCATGTGTGTTCTCGGGGTCCTCACAAAAGTTGCAGAAGTCGGAGGGGAGAGAGATGACAAAGGTCGAGGTTGGAGTGGCTGGGCTTGAAGACTGAGGAACAGGACACCAGCCCAGGAGTACAGGCAGCATCTGGAGGCTGGGATGGGAGAGAAAAGGGATTCTTCTCTAAGCCTTTAGCAGGGATACGGGTGAGGACACCCCGAGTTCTGCCCATCACGACCCCTTTAAGCTGTGACCTTGAGAACTGAGAGCCACACCCTAACAAACCCCTATTTCAGCCACTGCCTATGGTGATTTGCTACAGAAGCAACAGGTAACCAATGTACACACACTGCGAGCCAGTGCTTTCGTCCCAAAATCTGAATGGAAACACCACCTCGAACCTCTGCTGGCTTCCAGAGCCCAGCTCACCCACAGCTGGAGCAACTCTGTTGCTGGGGAATGCATCGGAAAGTAGGGATTTGCAAAGACGTTCCCAAGAACCCAAGGAGGCTGAGCAAATCAGCCTATGCAAGATGTGTGAGGCTGGTGTCCAAAAAAGGTGACAAACCCAGACCCAGGAGGGTGCCCAGTGGCAGATGCCCTGCAGGCAGGAAGCAGGTCCAGGAGTTGTTTCTAGGACTTCATTTTTGGTGAGATATTAACATTGTCAAAGACTCAATAAGGGGTAATACATTTCAATGCAATTCCCTTAAAAAGTACCCATATTTGAGCATTGAGTACCTGTTCTAGGCTTATTTGCTGAACGGGGATGGAGGCCAGGGCCCAGGTTACACGAGGCAAATGCTCTCAGCTGCCCGGCCCCAACACACAATGCCAGCAAACCTTCTCACAAAACAGTTTTTGCTTAAAATTATGGAGGTTTTTTTTTTTTTTTTTTTTTTTTTTTTCCTATATGCTGTGTAAGGGCTGCTTAACGCTGTGTAATGAAGAATACTTGGACTACACCACGGCTCGGCTCATTTTATTTGCTTAAGACTGAAGCTGCATGGAAAGTGCAACCCCACCTGCCGCAGGGCAGAGACCACAGCACCCAGGGGCTGGGAGAGGGTGACCGGGCAAGGACGCAGAGCGGTCTGCTCATCCGAGGCAGGTGTGGGGTGGCGGCCCCAGGAGTGGTGGAATCCACATCCCTTCTGCAGGACGTCGCATTGGCAGCGGCTCAGCCCACCAGCTAGTCCCTGTCATGAGGTGCCGGACCCTGATGCCTGCTTTGCTTGCTGCGCTCTCTTGTTCCAATCTGCAGCACCCCTGCCTTTTTGGTTAATCACAGATGACACCCACGGGCACACAAACACCCGCATGCATCACGCACATGCATCTATGCATTTAAAGTATTTGCTTCTGCTTTTTATTTTTTATTAGTCCGCATTTGCAGCACATGATGGGTACCTGCCTGGTGGGGCGCCGGTCTGGGGAGGTAACCCATCCTCGTTAGTTTTTAATCTCCGTCCTCACCGTACCCCCTGGTTTCTCTAAATGCATTTGAAATAGGAAGTGTGATGTGGGTAGAGGTCGCATCTCTACACGCAGTCAGGCCGAGAGTAGGGACAGGGCAGCTGTGATGGTGAAGACACAAGTGGAAATGAGAAGATTCAAATTTTGGCTTGTTCCGGGGTCCACTCCTCAAGGCGACAGGACCAGATCTCTGTGCCCACCCGGCCACCCGTGGTCATAATGATCTGTCCACTCCCCATGTTGCCTGCCTTGCATAATGATTTCAAGAGCGATTCTCTGGGATGTATAGTTTTGAAGATCCAACACTCATGCAACCGTGGCTGCAAACCATGGTGCGGCGCCTAAGTGTTCGGGAATAGCAGCTAGAGGTCCCTCTGGGTTGCCAGCAGAGGGAGAGAATCTGAGGAGGTGTGGGTGACTCCAGACAGGCAACATGCTGGATTTATGCAGCCTCACCTCCAGACTTCAGTGCCTGGAGAGCAAGGGGACCCAGGCAATCCTGAGTGACCATCAAGACAGCTGCTTCTGCATTCAAACAGGACCATTCAGACAGTGCAGACAGATGCCTGCGCCTCAGGAGGGACAGCGTGCAAACCTTGGCCCTGCCAACTTTCAAGAGAAACCACGAGAAAGAAGACTGAGACACCCAAAGCTTTTTTGTTTCTGTTTTTTACATTTGTTTGTCCAGTCTTTATTTTTTTATTAGTACATGTTTGTAGTCCATGATGATCACTTTCTTCCTGCAGAGTGGTTACCCGGACAAAACACATCTCTGTTGGTTTTTCATCCTCTTCTCCTCCCCTTTCTCCCCGTTCCCTCCATCTCTGGCTCCTCTTCCCATTTGCAAAAGATCTCTGTCCCTATTTCCTATTACTTATTATGACTTTTGCTGCTATAAACCTGGGTATGTGTGTATCACTGTAATATGATGTCCTTAACTCCTTCAGGAAGATACTTAGAAAGGGAATAGCTGGACCAAATGGAATTTCCAGTTTGTTTTTGGAGGAATCTCCATACTGATTTTCATAGTGGTTATACTAGTTTATATGTCCACCAACAACTTAGAAGGGTTCTTTTCCCCTGCACCGTCACCAGCATTTGTTATTACTTGACTTCTTGATGAGGGCCATTCTTTCTGGGGTGAGATAGAATCCCAGGGTTGTTTCAATGCCTAAGTTATTTTTAATTATTCAAGACAAACTAATGAAAATAACTACAGTCTCCACTTCCTGCTGTGTTGCATGTTTATGTACAGATTGTTTGCTATCCATTACTGAAATGCATTTATTTTGTAGACAAAGGATTTTAAGGCATTGGGCCAATTATGGTGTGACATGGTAAATGGAGTCTTTAATAAGATAGTTTGTGGACTGCATGCTGACTGTGTCAATGTCTCCAGAGTCCTGGTGAGTTTGGAGAAGGTGAACTTTCTTCTTGTCCTGTGACCAGTACAGTCTATTTACTGTGCTGTGTATGTATGTTTGTATGAAGTGCTATTTTATGTGCTAATAACATTAGGTAATGTAATTTCATTAGCTATGGAAGAATCAAAGAAAGGGATGTGTAGTGATTAACAACACAATTTCAAATCCCTGGATCACCTGGGATCTGATCTTGGGGCAATTTTCTTGCTCATCCTTGTCCTCCTCTCCTTCTCTTCCCATCCTTTCTTTTCTCCCTTCTGACCTCTGTCTTCTTCCCTTCCTTCTTTCCTTTCTCTCTTTTTTTTGAGGTGGTAGAGATCAAACCCAGGGCCTCACATGTTAGGCAAACTCTTTACCAGGTTCTGCACTCCTACCCCAGGGCAAATTTCTTAATTTCTTGAACTTTGGATTTTCCTCTGTGATACTGGGGATGCTGACAGTGGTAATAATACACAGTTACTGACGTTTACATACAGGGTTATTTTGTGATGTGTACTATTCAAACACTTTGAGCTTGCTAATTCTTTTAATCTTCACATCAACTCCATAAAATGAACAATGGACGATTCCCCAGTTTAGAGATGAAGAAATGAAACTGCAAAGAGATGATGCAAGCTGACCAAAGTTAAACAGTGACCAAGTGAGCTAGGGTCCCTACTTATTCTGGCTCCAGGTTTTTACCCAGATTATAGCTCCCTTATAAGAACTGTTTAATGCACACATGTAAAACACTTAACTTTCCATGGCATTTTAGAAGTGATTCATAATTTTTGTCTAGTATACTACATTAAAAATGGCACACAGTATGAACTTAGTGACTTTTATTGGCAATATTGTGAAATACCAGAGTGTAAAAACAAAAACAGAACAAGAAAAGATAGTTAAAACTTTCCCCAAAGTCTGTTTCAGTTGGTAATGTAATAATAGCAAAATTTGATGTTAATATCTTTGTAAGAATAGTGAAAGTATTAAGTCTATGGGCTCAAAAATGAATGAAGGTTTAGTAGAGTAAAAAGCAATTAGTAGTCTTACAATGTTTCCCTATTATACTTATGTGCAAGTTCAATTCTAATACTGAAATTATAATAGTGCAGATATTAATTAACTAAAAATATATACAAACATGCAAGATTAAAGCATTTAGCATCAAATAAAATCAGTCATGCCTGGCAAGGTGGTGCACACTAATAATTCCAGAACTTGGGAGGCTGAGGCAAGAGGATCGCTGTGAGTTCAAGGCCAGCCTGGGCTACAAAGTGAGTTCAAGTTCAGCCTGAGCTGCATAGCAAAACCTTAAAAAAGACTAAAAAAAAATCATTCTTTTTTCTTTGTTGTCACTGTAGAAAGTGCTGGGGTTTCTTTGTAGCATATATTAATGCTTTTTCATCACATACTTTTTGCTCTACTAGTATAAAATATATTCTCTCTAAGTCACCACCTTACAGGATTTACATCCTACAACTATTAGTTTTAGGGTCTGAAGCCTAACATAAACATTAGAAAAGCTTTTCAGAGGAAAGTTTGAAATCAGATAGTTTAAAGCTAAAACACTGAAAACTCTACACCTATGTATGAAAAAATTATTGAGAAGCATTCTCTGCTTGGCTCGTTGGGGTCCTTAATGTTACTGGCCATTGGGGTGTTGTTATGAGCACATCTAGCCTAACATCTGAGAAAGAAAAATTAACACAAATGGCCTCAAAAATAAATATTCAGACAAAGAAGTGCAGTGGAGCATGGTGGTGCCCACTTGTAATCCCGGTACTCAGGAAGCTGATTGCTACAAGCTCAATGCCAACCCGAACTACATAGTGAGACTCTGTCTCACAAAAGAAAAAAATGAAATGCACAGCACAGCACAGTGTTTAAGCGAGAATTAGAAAGTAAACCATAACTTATGTGTTATTACTGGGCTTGCGTATTCCCCTCTTTTTTCATCTCTTAACATATCTTCTCAGAATACAATGTGATTTTTGAAACAAAGTAGAGTGTATCCCAGTTTTCATACAGTAAGAACAAGTGGCCTGGGTAAAGAACTGTAGAAAGCTAAGGCTTCAAAATCCTGCCCTTTCAGGCAGGTAGAAAAATTTTGGCAGGAAGTAAGCAGCTTAAGCGGCTAACCCCCGACCTTCCAATATTTTCTGTACCAATTTCTTGACTCCTGGAGCATCTGGATCCAGGCAGAATTTCTTCCCCTCTTTCAATGTGGCTCTGCAAGAGAGGACAGAAACATCTGTGAGCATCCTACCCTGGGGAGTGGAACAGATCCAGGAGGCCAAAGAAGACGGTGCAGAGGGACAGAGGTGGAGGGCTTCCCAAGTAATACAGAAGTGGGGACTTACATCACTTGGACCTTGGGACAGTGGGCTCCTGCCTTGATCACCTCCAAGCTGGAGATCTTGCTGGGGTGCATCCCGGAGACTGTCCTCACACACAGGCAGCGCAGTTCAGCAAACATATCTATACTTTCAGCTATGGTAGAATGTGTGACCGTGTTAGTGGTTATGTTTATTTTCCTCTGTTCTAAAAATTTGTAAATGGAAGGTCATTGCACCACCCCCATGAGGCCATTGCTAATATGATCAGTAAACCTTTAGCATCACGTGATTGCCCAGATTGCCCAGCACACACGTGACCACCACTTAGAGTTAGAAGGGTAACAGCATTCTCCAACCCCAGAAGCCCACCCACCCAGCACAGCTGTAGGGAAGCAAAGCCTCTAGCCTTGTTTTCCCTAAATTTCTCTTACGTTGTCCATTGGAAGAGGGAACCAGCAGGGTCAGGAGCAGTGACAGCAGCAGCAATCCCCCTAGGACACGATGTAGGCCGACACTGAGGCAGGAGGAGGTGGCCTGGAGTCTGAGACTCATGGTGGGGAAGACTGAGCTGGAGCAGTTTCTGAGCCAGGACAGCTCCAAGCACAAGGTGGACAGTGCCTAGAGGTCTGTAGCAAGCAGCTTTATATACTTTTCGGATGGTTTCCATCCCACTGTGCTGCGGCCAGTGAAGCCGGAAGAGGGTAGCAGGGGAAGCAAGGGGATGTGGCGATATATCCATACAAGCATGGTCAAGTTGTGCCCAACCCAGATAAATGCCATGCAAGTCAGAATTCCTGCTAAATTAGTTACATTTTATGCATCATTTCCCATTCCTAATCTCCCTTTCTCAATACCATCTCCCTTACCCATGGGTAAGCACCCTCCCTAGGGAAGTTAGACTGAAAAGTTACATGTATTTTCTTTGTGCGGCCAGGTAACAATACGACATGCCTTTTCTACAATGCATTCCTAGGCTTAGTAGAAATTTATGAACACCTGAAGACACAAGCATGTGGCCCTTGAGAAACAGTTTCCTTTCCTTTCCAAATGGCAGAAAAAGCAGACATTCCTGCTCCGATTGTGATGAACGTCAGGGTCTGTTGGGTGAATATTGGGCATATGAGCCACTTACCATCAAACACTCACTTTAGTTATTAGCTTATGGCATCTGTCTTCCAAATGATTTGTCTTTTGTAATGTCACCCGGAAAGCAGAAGCAAACTCATCCCCCTTTGTATTATAAAATATTTGTTTCTACCATCTCATTGTACCCCCAAAAGCAAGACCTAATGTTTTTCTTTTGTTTTTAACCTAACAAAGATAGATGTTGTGATCTGTTGTACAAGATTCATATACAACAGGTACATGTGGAATCAAATGTGAACACTCCTTTCAAAATTACATCATCTTACTGTCCTTCAAATGTACCCACCAGCAACAATTAGTATTTGTCTTCCATTCTGTCTTCATTTATATACACTCTGTATATGTACACAGAGAGACACGCATACTATACAGAGATATACTTGTGTATGCATGGAGATAGATGTAAGTTTTTTATATAAATGAAATCATTCTATATAGCTCACCACTGTCTTTCAAAAATATGTATGAATTATACAGATTTTAACATTATTAATAATATCTTTCTTTGTTATCCACTATAACTGTCCAAAATAAGTTTTTGGTGATATTTTTGGCTCCATTGCACATTTTTTCTCTATGCTGAACACTATTCAAACCTCTTTCTTAGTTACGACATTTTGTAAGTTAGTTGTATAGAATCTATCCTGAGAGAAAATTATTTGAGTCACTTGGCACCAGGAAAGAGGTAGGTGTGTAGCACAATTGTATTAAGTCAGTCTTAGTCAAAAAACTGTCTTGTCACAAAAACACACCATCAGCAAGTCCCATGAGGAAGTAGTAACAAATTTCTTGTTATTAAAATTTCACAAGCCTATTAGTCAGCAGTTGAGAAAAAAAGAACTCTATGCCACTATGTATGTATTCGAGAAATATTGATTAGGCATCTGTTGTGGCTACACATTATAAAATTCTCATATGACTTATTCAACTACTTTGTTAAAAGCAAGACCTGAAGTAGTTGCCCAAAACAAGGGAGTATGAATAACACTTTAGACAGCTACTACTATAATTACTGAGACTGCTGCTATTAATTGCTTTCTCTCTTCTGCATATTTTCCTTCTATCTCTGTGATTAGAATCACAATACAGGTAGTGATAAACTACAAAAACGGGCAAAAGAATTTAAAATCAGTTATTCTATTAAAAGCAGGTAGTTTATACAAAATTATGACTTAAATTAGTGCCAGGAGTAGAAGCAAGTGTCAGGGTTCTGGAGTTTTAAAATAACTTGGCAGCCTTTTAGTGAATCTTCATTGTCATCCTGCTGTTGGCATTTAAAAAAAATTTTGCGGTAAGTTATTTTCTTATAAATAGCAGAGTCATTGAGGAAACAAGCAAGTTTGGTAAGACCTAAATTAGAACATATATGTCAGTAATTTTAAATTAAATATTTAGAGTCATTGGAGGACCATAAAAATTAAGATGTGCATTAACTTTACATTCCACAGCATAACTTGAAGTGGCGCCCCTCAAACCCTTCTTCTAAGTATAAAAGAAATAAGTTCTTCTGTGCGAATCAGCCATAAGAACAGTTGACACAGAATTCCTAGGGTTAATAACATTTTGGCTTAGTTACAGTTCCTTAGTTAAAGTTCCTTAGGCAAGAAATTAAAACAGTGGGCACCAAAAGATTCTCCCTCAGCGTGGAAACCATCTGTTTTCTGTATAACTGAGGTGACAACAGTTGTCCAGACTCTGACCTGAGGTTTTGCTGCGCTGTGTAGGGGTTGGGGGAAGACAGCCTGTTGGGTGCTGTAACATAGGAGTCCTGGGAGTTTGCAGGCCTCAGAATTTGTATTTGCTGAATATCAAGAGCATGACTACCTAGTCACTCATTTGAGGAAATTCTAACACAGTGCTGTTTGTGAACTTGTGAACCCCTTAAGTTGCTGCCCTCTTTTACTGTGTAACAAGTCAACCTCAAACTGGGTGGCTTAAAACAATAGCTAATTATTTCTGATGATCTGGTCTTTCTCTGCCCCGTGCTCACTTCTCCCAGCTCGAGTTAGCCTAAAGGACTCCAGGTCTCCTTCACGGAGGGACGCCTCCTGCTGGCTGCAAGGTGGCCCTGAGGTCCCTCCACATTCTCCTCCTCCTCTAAGTGGTGTCGCTTCTCAGTGATAAATGGAAATGTGAAGATGAGGAGGAGAGGAGAGAGAGAGAAAGAAAAGATGCAGTTCTTTTCTTCCTTCCTCCCTCCTTCCCTCTGTTCAGTCTTCCTGCCGTCTTATCTTTTCTGTTCCCTCTCCTCCCATCCTCTCTACTGTCAAGATAACCTTTGTCTTGTGGGACAGCTGAGGATATTTGCCATGAAAAGATCTTCACTCAGGAAGAAAACCCCTTATCATCATAATCTCCACATCAGAAGGGTCCTGTACAGGGCCTTGTATGAAATTATCAGTAAATGTTGATAAGCTGATATTTGATTGATATTTGATTTATGAATATAGATAGGAAAGATGGTGGGTCACACATCTTGATAAAAAAATAGGAAATATATAGGCATATACACAGATTCCACCAAAAATGTGTTTATCAGGAAAAGAAAAACTTACATAAATATTTTAATACTAAATTTATTGGGATCATGAGATTAGTACAAGTTACCCATGGCCTCTACCATTGCAAGAGGTGCTCAAAGTGCTGGTCATTAGCTTCCAGACATTTATTAGTAGGGCAAACTGCTGAAATGTGTATACATTTTTGGGCAGACTCTGTAGTTTCCAGAAGCCTCTTAAATAAGAGTCAGAAATAAATTTTCAGAAGCACTACCAGTCATTCAGACATAGATAGAGAAAATATGAACAGATTTTTAAAAACTAAGGTTGTTGAAAGTATCCAGGTCTCAGTTTTCTCACTGCACTGTGAGGGAGATTTGAATTGAGAGACTTAGGGAAGGACATACCCTTGGGAAAGTAGATATGGAACATCTGCTTTGTTCCAGGACAGCCCTTAGTGCCCTGTGATGGGTATTAGTCTACTAGGTTTACATGAAAGAACTGAGGAAGGATGTTAAGGAAATTATCAAGGTCTCATAGCTAGAAATACTTAGAACTGGATATGAAAAGCAACAGGTCTGATTCTGTACTGTACTCCAAAGTGCAAGAGGTCTTTCCAGGAAGGTCTCTTCCTGGAAATCAAACATTTTTCTCTTTGTCCAGCAGTGGAGGTAGATCAGAAACAGACACCATAAATTTACATAGCAATGCAAACACATCCATTAAAGGTGTTTTCCAAGGGCAAGAGTGGTGGTGGACTTTCTCTATATTTAATTAATTGGGCTCCAAAGTCTGCAGAAACAAAATTTTAGATCTAAACTATAGTTCTTCCCATGTTATCTCTTTCTACATGTTGGAAGTATGAATAATCTGTCTTGGGAATGTAATATTAATTCTGTGAACTCAGGTTCTCAGGCAGAATTAGAATCACAGGACACTCTCCTCTTCCTCTGTTTAGTCATGGCGGTAATGAGAACTCTGGGGTGTCTGAGCTGTCTGAGAAGTTTCTCACTTTGTGGCAACCAGGAAGGACTTTTGCAGTTACGTAGAGGAGAGTTACCTGCAGCAGTTCTTTTCCTTATTCAATAATTGAAACTACAACAGAAAAACAAAGCCACTGGTCATATTTTGCCATAGATCTTGTCATACCTCCAGGAATTAGATGATTAGTGAGTGTGTCACACCCAAAAGCAAGCACAAAAGGCTGGTGGAATGAATGAAGGCCATTATACACTGGAAATTGTCTAATTATACTAATGCTGTAAAGTGGATCTTAGCCTACCACTTGTTGAGTTCTAAGTAATTTCATGTATGAGAGGGAGTTTCAGGTGGATAAGAGAGTGAAATAATACAGATTAGCCTGAGAAAACTATTAGACATGTGTCTAGAATATCCATTAGGTAAGTGAATGTCCCCAGAACCATCCAACGTTGCATTTGTTAGTGGGAAGGCCAACTAGTGATAGTAGAAGCGATGACCAGTAGTTGCCACTGAGGTCCACAGATGAGTTGCACTTTGGAAATACACTGTCATGTATTTTTTCTTTATAGAATGGTGAATTGTAAGCTGGGCATGGCCATGAGAATTGCAAGGATTACAGAGAAGGCCTGATTCTATGGGCTATGAACAAACTAGACCTCTAGGTCTTGCTTTTAAAAACACAAAGCTCGCGAGCAATGATAAAAGCAAGAAGGAACTATTGCGTATCTATTCACAAGATTTTTACTTTGTTATCTAAATGGCTTCTAATATTCTTTCCCTTATTAATATGATCAGGAACCAGTCAGTAAGTATTTTGGAGCTGATAGAACACGTCAGTGATCATTTAAAACAGTGAAATTTACTGTGCAACATTTATGGTAATTTTGTTTGCTTTTTAGTGATTTCCATGGTTCAAAAAGAGTACTTTTTGAGAGAGCAAGGAGAGATCACACAGGCTTCATGTTTTTTAAACATTTAGAGATAGTTTGAACTTTTCTGTAGTGCTGAAAAACTTGTCAGTAAACTCTTATCCTTGACACTATTCTAGTTTTTACCATGTATTTGTATCTCCTTGTCTCTTTCTGTTGTATAGACACATATCAACATATACTGATAGAAAATATATCAACTTGATTAATATGTTAGGTATGAGGGAGATCATAAGATACAGAAAATCCTAGATTATACATAGGTATGCTAATAATACATTAGCAGGCTAGTATATGCAAATACGTACACTAGTTAGATTGGTCTTCTTCCTTTCTTTTTCTAAGAATGGGCTATTTCTTGAAATGTTATCTGAATACAAGAAAGACTTGAGGCTTGTTTTTCCCAGGTCACTCATAAATTTAAATGCCTCCTGTTTTAGCAGCCCAGGTGTACACGATAAGTATTGTCTCTGCCTGCATGAGGATTACAGGGAAATTGGAATAAATAGACACTAAACAAATGAACATTGTTGATGGACTATAAACTCTGCAGTCACCTTGGCAAGAAAACATGTGATTAAAGGGTAAAATGTGAGCTGGAAGGGAGAAGAGGTCAGCTCCAGGATGGGAGAGGGAGGGCGGGACTCAGCCTGGTGACAGTGGGGGTAGGTGTTACTGATGAGGGGATCAGATGCCCCAAAGTCTTCACTGGATTACGTGCTCGCAAGGGGGAAGGAGGCAGGGCACTGGTTTCAGGAAGCTGTCTCACAGACTGGGTCAGAATAATTTATGAGCTCTCACAGTCATTCTGTGCCACACATTGGAGATACAGAGTTGGAAATAGGGTTGATGTTCTGGGACAGTTCTTACCAGACGGGAGTGGAGAAGCCTAGAACTTAACGACAGCAATGAGCTCTGGTTTATAATCTGACTATGTGGAAGATGCCGTGGTAACATCAAAATGGAAAGCAGGTTCTCTGTTGCAAGCATTAAAGCAACTCCAGGAAGAGAAGTCCTGAGGCAAGTTCTAAAGGATGAGTCATTTCTTCCTATACACAGAAATGGGGCCAGTTCCTTCCAGGTAGAGCAATGGCAAATGCAGAAGCACGGGCCCAGGAAAGGTTGTACCTGGCTGGGAAGAAATGCCTGGCTACAGGAGTGTGAGACAGAGACGCTGTCAAGGTGATCAGCCATGAGCTGAGGCGGTGCCTCCCTCTCCATGCTTATGAAATGGGATGTGTGATACGCAGTTTGCACTTCTTAAACAAAGACTAGAGATGATCAGCTTGGAAAAGAGGGGAGGTTTATTTTGGCTGAGAAACTTGGTCAATCTATGATCAGTGGGCCTTGCTGGTTCAGGCACAATACATGCATATTCAGGAGCACAGGGTGGAGGAGATCAAGGGTAAGGAAGAGGGGGGAAGGCCAGGGCCTGTGTTGTCCAGGTCTCCTTCCAGGGCTGACTCTGATGGCCTATGCAACCTCTCCCCAGCCCTCCATCTGCCAGTGGACCAGGCTGGGGACTCAGCCTTTGACACCAACACCGGGGCCTCTAGGGGCCACTCCATACCCCATCACAGGTGGAACTCGTGAGGGTTGGAGACAGAGGAGCCTTCTTTGTGTTTCCTGAAGACCCCAGACAGCCGAGGAGGGAACTGGAAGGGGAGGGGTGTGGAGCAAGGTTGGGGGGTCAGTAGGGTGGGCAAGCGGGCTCCTCTATGAGCAGAGAGAAGAGTGAAGGGTTTCAAGTGATGTAGAATTAATCATGAGTGAAATCCATGCTTATAGTAGAAGAAAGACGAAACAACACGCATGAAGTTTAGAAATCTTTTATTTTTTTTTTCCAAAAACACAAATAAGTAGTATAAGCCAATCCAACACATGTTTTTAAAAGTTTCATTTTAACATTGTGGATGTGATACATATACGCTTTCACCTATAACAAAAAATAGTCCAAACTTTTAAACTGTAGACATGTAAAAGTCTTAGCAATGTTCTGTACTTCTGAAAGATTAAATGATGAAGTTATAAAGTAATCTATCAGATGTATTTTCAAAACTTTCAGAGTACCAATCATTGTTAAATTTGTTATTTAAAAAACACATACATTTCTATAGGCACTAGATATTAGGAATATACCTGTTTCATAATCTTCTTCATCTATTCAAAACATATATTTAGTGATCTAAATTATAATATACCTAATAAAATAGTTAATAAATAGCATATAAAATCAAAATTTAATGAGCATCATGACATTATGCCATACTAAGAAGACATCAAATGTCTAAAGTTACTGGAAGAGAATATATTATTCCTTATAGAACTTCAATATTTAGAAAGTCTAAATAAGGAAATATATTCTACATAAGTTCCTGTATGACATACCCAACTTTCTAATATGTGTAAGATTACTTAAAGAACAGACCAGGTCAAGAGTAAGGAATTCTGTAACACATTAGCCCAGAAACAACACTACAATATTTTCTGCTTCATTAGCAGAGTGAGAATAAGGTGTCTCTCCCTCAACAGCATTCTAACAAAACATAACTCGTCTATTAAACCGGTAGCCCTTCACTGACACTACAAGGAATATGTCCTAGAAATATTAACACGCAATGATTCTTCACTCATAATACAAATAACTACTGAGTAACAGCAAACAGCGGGAAATATTACACTAAATACTTATTAAATTAAGCAGAAATTCAGCAGCAAACATTTCCCTGTCCTCTTCCGAGCAGGGAAGCTACACCAAAAAATACTGGGAAAAAAAAAAAAAATCAGCCTTTCTTTTTTGTCTTTCTCGGATTCAGAGGCCCAAAGAAATAGAGCCCCTGCTGTCTCTGGAAGACTGGACAACTTTTCCAATGCACGGTGCTTCCTCTTGATCAGTTTTGCTTGTTTCCACTGCTGAGAAAAGAATTATGTCAGTTTAAGCAAATTTCCATTCCCTGGTTGACTCCAGCCCCATTTTCAAAATATAGTGCTGAAGAAGTTTGGTACAAGCAAAAATAAAAAAGTAAAAGCAAAGCTCAGACAAAAATGCATCTGTGATTGTAGCACGCTCCAGCGCTGCTGAGCCGGCTACAGAGTAACACCGGTAAGGGGGGCTGCCCAGGGCGCTCCGCATCCGCTACCCCTTCTCCTTGGCAACCTCTGGATCCTTAACCTGCTTTGGAGCGTGGTACCCAAACCCCACAGTAAGGGCTTTGCGCAGTCTGTTTCCCGAGGAAGAGATGAAAAAACCCACCAAGACCACAGGGCTAAGTACCTGTCCAGCATTTTCTGGATAACTTTCTTGAACAGCGGGGCTTCTGGGTCCAGACAGATTTGTTTCCCGTTCTTCAAGGAGGCTCTGCGGAGCAAAAGGGTGCAAGGTGAGCCGGGCTCCAGGGCAGACGGGCTGGAAGGGTCGCTCCCTCCCTCTCCCGGACCACTTACACCACTTCCACCCTGGGACAGTGCGGGCCTGAGGCGGTCACTTGCAGGCTGGCGATCATTTTGGGGTGGACACCTTGCGTGATGGTCAGACAGACGCAGCGGAGCTCTCTCATCGCCGCGACAGGACCAGCTGCGGGAGAGACGCCGAGGTTACAGGAGGGTCTGGGGACAGGGGGTAGAGGATGGGGAGCCCCCTCTCCTTGGGGCGCAGGGTCCCCGTCATTCTCTGCGTCCCCGCGCCCTCACCGTGCACTTGGGGCTCCGGCAGCAGCAGCAGCAGCGCGAGCAGCGCGCACAGCAGACCCGGGGTGCGGGAGGCGCGGCAGGGCACGGGGTGCATCTTGGACCTGGAGCTGGGCGAGACGGAGGCGGCGCGGGTGGAGGCTCCGAGCGCTGTGCGTCTCCGGTCCTCCGCGCTCTTTTTATCTGCACTCGCACGGGTCCCGGAAACTGCAGTTTGGAGCGCGGAGAATTCTCTAGATTTGGGGGTGAGGGGCTGAGGGTCGGCGGAGGCGGGGAGGAGCGCGAGTGGCCCCGCCCCGCTCTTGGTGCCCGGACGGTCTGAGCCCAGGGCACCTCGCCCTGGGCGGCCCCGCGAGGACAGAGTTGGGGAGGGCCCCTGCCAACATCTAGGGAGCAACCCTGTGACCGAAGTGCTTGGGTTGGAGCACGCCTGGAGGCCTTTGGTTCTTGTGATCATTATGCTTATTCAAGAAGTGTAATCTGTGCTCTCAACAGTGCGTAAAACCCAGACCCTTCTCTAAGGCTTCCCGATTGCTCAAAGAGTCTGGGTGCCGGCCAGCTTCCCAAGCCGAGCAAACAGCATGAAAAGAGCTTTTCCTCCCACTCAAGTCAGCTGCAGGAACGGGCTTCGAAATCAAATCTGCTCACTGAAAATCCTACTCTTAAAGTTTAGCAAAAACTGTGTGTGTTTCCAAGTGGTTTAAAGAAAGAAACAACAACAACAAGAAATCACCCAACAAATGACCCGGAAGGTGATACTTTGCTGGTGGCAGTGAGGTACCTCACACTGCACTGCTGAGGGAGAAGTTCTGGTCTCCCTAGGCCGGCAGGCTAGGCGAATGCAGAGGAAAGAGGCAGTGGAGACGCCTGCCAGGCCAGGTTCAAGGGAAGTTTGAGCTGCGGGCTCCAATGAACTTGGCAGCAAGATAGCACCTGCTCTGGCTTCCCCCAGCAACCTCACGGGGTGGGGTGGGGGTGGGCGGCTCCTCTCATCATTTCTGCAGCCTTCCAGCTTGGTGGTTTACTGGTGACCAATGCTATTATTCCCAGGATCTGTTCTGGAGCCCAGAGCTGCCTCTCCAATTGAAGAGTGGTGTGGCGCCCAGATCCTCTCCCTCTCTTTCCTTCTCCGCTGGGGGTACTCGGGTCACTGACTTCCAGTGACCACTGTTCACGCCCTGACAGTCATTGCTGTGACACACATTTTTTTTCTTGGACCCTAACTCGATCCTCTTGGAATTGTTCTGAAGACCTTGGCCTCAAAGTCACAATGGCAATCACAAGTGACTCACTGAATCAAACACTTTTCCTGGTCCCCTGTGAGCCTTGGGATTTTTTTTTTTTAGTTCCTCTGCTCATCTTTCTTGGAATAGCATCACCTCCATCGCTGAGCAAGAATGGAGTGTCACAGACCTCAAGACCTTTCGCTCTGGAAGGAAACTGAGTCTGCCGAGGAAGGCTGGGAGGTTTGTGGGAAGCTGCATGGGAAGCTGTGGGTCCAGCGCTGCTTCCCGATACCATCAGCAACGCCCCTGACTCAGAGAATGTAATCCTTCATCCTGCCGGGTGTGGCAAACGTCACAAAGCGGCCTGCAGTTTCATTATATTGACTTTGTGGAGATTAGAATGTGCTTAAAGACAAAAGATAAGCCTCTCTGAACTGGCTAAGACAAAGCTTCGAAAATGTGACCGAAGATCTTGAGCAATTAAATTCAGCTTAACCACAGGGAAGAAGCCACATTATAATAAAACTCTGTGGGAAGCAGTTTAATGGCATGGAGTGGGGAGAGACTTCCAAGTGAGCTGTTTTAAGTATAAGTGAATGTGTGAATTAACTTGGGACACCAAGGGGTAAGATCAGATAAGTCGCAAGAGGAGCCTGCTGCTTCTACCTGACAGTCTCGTACACGCCTCAGCTGATTTGTAGTCTGATTCAGGGGATCATGAAGCACTTGAAGAATCTAAGGGGAAAAACTGTTTCTCCACTTGGCTGCGGATAGTAGAAAAATCCCCACTCAGGGTGGCACCACCTCGTCAGGAAGGAGCATGAAACTCAACTGAAGTTCTCACTGAAAGGGTCCTGCTCCCTGTTGCGGCTGGCGGTCTGAGCCTTGTTGGTGTTGACCTTCCCCCACAACAGCAGGATCCCTGAGGTTGAGACTGACAGTAGCAGCACCAGTGGACACAGAGCTTTAAAAGCAATCACCGCATTATTGCAGTTTGCAGAAAGACATTTGTCTTCTTGCGCTGCAAGCAGCTGACAGAGAGCAGCTCCATGTTGCTTTTTCTCACTGGAATAAAACAACCCACCAAAGGGCATTTTCATCTGGAGAGCCCAAGAGGGTTACTGCCTTTCAGAAGCAATCCAGTTTTAGCCATAATAATACAGACTGATGTACTGTGAAGTCCTCTTCCCCTGTTATCTACTGAGAGCGAGGCCAGAGAGAAAGACTTAGGAAGCAGTGAATCCAGGGTTGGGAGAACATGCCATGAGCCACTCTTAATGGTTTCCACGTTCTTTCCTGCCATCAGCAAACACCGCAGGGCCTCTCCACAACCTGTTAACTATTTTGTTGTGGTACCCAACACCATGACTTAAACTATTGAAATCTGCAGTCAGTCTCTCCACTGCTGTCTTTGGGGCCACAATTTATCAAAGGTGCTAGAGACATTCTGGGGTTAACCAACTTGGAACCTTTTACCTTCTGTACTTCACTTCCTTCAAGACAAGTAGAAGTCCTGTCTGCTCTAAGAAGGCTTTTCCTGATAAAGCCATTTGAAATGTTTTCCTTTCACCCTTGGTCTTTAAACATCTCATGTGTTTACCATACCTCCCCGCTGAGGCCAACCTTAGTTATTCCTTCATTTTGCTTTCACTTCCCTTGAGTTAACTGGAAAGTTTTCTGAGCATTGTTGTCTTATATTTCTTGGATAACTTCTAGTAAGTTCTAGGTTCAGTAATAAGCAGTCCAAGGGCCTCTGATGAGATATAGTTTCATGATAATTGCTTTTTATTTTATAGAGTTCGTTACCCCAAGAGTATATCTTAAAGATAAGGAGGAAAGGAAAAGACCATTAACTATCCTCACCCCTGTACATTTTGGAGCTCCATTATTTTGACTTGGCTTTCTCCTCCATTGGAAAATATGTCTTGGTTATTCTTAGAGAAAATTCAAGCAATATTTTTAATCACTGGAGTCAGATCTAGCCAAAAGAATGTTCAGAACCCAGCAATATATTGGATATTAAAGGAAAGAAGATTACACAACTGAAATATTGACCAAGTTGCATATTTTGTGTGACTTGAAGATTTTTGGAAATAAATGAGTAGAGGAAAATGTGATTAAACTACATTGAATGTTAACAATAAGGCAATGTCATTTTAAAGTCTCCTAACAAACTGGAGAGGCTTGTACTTGTGAGATTTAGGGTATAGCATAGGCCTTTTCAAATACATTTCTCATTTTCTATTTTCCTTTGCATTGACTACTCTTTTCACATTTCCTAAGAAATGCAGTACAACTGCACTAATTAAGAATGTTGACCAACATAGGGTTAAACATATCAAGGATATCAAAGTACGGAAGAAAATAAAAGTTTAGGTGGAGGAAAGACATTTGTTTATACACAAAAGAAAAGGAAAAACCGGTAACTCTTGGGGTAACTTTGCCAAATCAATGCAAATCACCTTCTTTCACACAGGGGCTGGCTTTCCAGTGAGAGGCAGCTGCATTCAAGGAATCTGTTTGTTCCAGAGTTTTCTAGACCTTTACTGTTTGATATGGAGAATATTCTCCTTCCTTTTCTGTATTACCCATTTTTTTCTTACTGCCCAAGTCAGATTAAATCTACTTGAGGAAGGAATGAATCAATGGTTCTTGAATCCATTTCAAGTTTGATTCCAGTAACCACAGCTGGACTTTTGCTGGGTATATGGGTCTCTATTTAACCACAGCTGTGCAAACTAAAAAAAAAAAAAAAAAAAAAAAAAAAAGTGTTATTAAGAGGAGATGATACAAGGGGAAGAGAAGATAAGGATTAAAGTTTTAAATGTTTGCAAAAATCCTTGGGCTTCTCAGAAATAGGAAATATTTATTCCTTTCTTCAGAAATTTGATCTGAAAATAAATAAATAAGAGAAATATAATTTTTAGTGTTAGCTGTGTTAGATAATTTTGAGGAGATATTTGCATGAACTACAAAAGATGTTTTATGGAATTAGACTTCTAACACTGTGCTTAATAATATCCAGTTGCTATATTGTTTTTGACCAATATTACCTTCACGTCATGTTCCTTTCTTAGCAGAATATTCATGTATGCCTCCCCTCACAATTCTTATTTAATAGGGAGGACTTTGTCCTTGCTGCTTTACTTGGAAGAATCATAATGTATCTATATGTGTGTTATTTATGTTTTATAGACAGTTGAATTCTGTTTGTCTCCCTATGCCTGATTGAAAAACAATACCAAAAACCTAACATTTGACAAGCATTGAAGACAACGTTCATGAACTTGTAAGAATGCAACATGTCTTATAGATGACTCATTGCCTTTTTTTGGTTAAATTTGATTATGAATTCCTAGTGAGTAACTACATGCACACTGAAAATACTATTATTACAAGAATTAAGAATTAGGAAATAGCTACCACTGACATAAAATATGTTGCAACACTAAGCTCAAAGTCACAGAATCCTAGAAATTCTGGCTTATGTTGTACCTCGAGCCCCTTACTAACCACCTGGGATTTTAAAGCATAGCTTCCCATGAAGAGCAAACTGATCAAGTGGCTTTAACAAGATGTCTCACTTTGAATCATTTTGGTTTCAAAACATTTCAGCATTAGTAAAGCAGACTAAAAGTCATTTTATTTGGAACAGAATGTCCCTGTGGAATGGTTTTTATTTTTTACCTCATTAAATTTGAGATGAGAGTGAAGAATGTTGTGGCTAGGGATTATGTCACTGAAAAGTGGTTAGTGTATTAGGATAGACCACAACTGGTATCTGTCATAGTCCGGCTATGCACAAGACAATTCTTGGGAATAAAACTTGTAAAAGCTTTACATAAAATATGCAGTCAGCTTTCTATGATGACTTGAAAACAAATCATTACTTAAATTGAAGGATTATTAGAAAAAAATTTATTACTTAAATTGAGGGATTATTAGATTTCTTGAGGAGTGAAAGCTTGCCTTGCCTGGATTCCAGTCACTCTTGTGGAGGTCAGCATGGCGTGTCAACTTGACTAGCGGTGGGATCCTCCAGGATTGATGGGGCACACCTCTGGGTGTGTCTGGTTTCTAGTTGGGTGTTGGAAGTACAGCCCCTTCCTCTCTTCTCCTGCAGGAGAACTGAGCAGCAGCACCACTTTATCACGCCCTTCCACCATGATGTTTGCCTGCAGCAACCATGAGAAATTCAAACTGTCGTCCTTCAAACTGCGGGCAGTAGGCATTATATCCATATATTCTGATGTTACAAACTTTCTGTAATCTTAATTTATCACTTTTTAAAGTGAAAATACCATCTTTCCTCCTCATCAAGCTATTAAGAGGAACGCATGGGAGGGCTATAAAAAATGCTTTAAATACTTTTAAAATTGAGGTAAAATTTACACAGTGAAATGCACATATCCTAAGTGTACAGTTGAATGAGTTTGAAAAATGGAAACAGTTACGACATGGAACATTTTCCTGTCAAGACCCAGGGACCTCTGTGCTGCTTTCCACCCAGTCTCTTCTCCAGAGGAAACTATTATTCTGAGTTGCAGTTTTGCTCAGTATTGAGCTTCACATAAATGGAATCTTCCAATATTTCTGCTTTCATGCCTGGCTTTCTGGTCAACTTCATGTCCATAGATTCACCTATGTTACTGTGCATGTACACAGTATATTCCTAAACTATACATTTCTATGCTACATACTAGTATATAGAATATTCATAGTATATTTGTTTTATCAATTGAATATTCATTAGTATTAGTATTCATGAGTATTCAATTGTATAACTATTAAAAATTATTAATTCATTTGTAGATGAACAGTTGGATAATTTCCAGTGTTTGGTTAACAATTTGGCTATTATGAATGAAGAGGCCATAAACATTAATATATGATTTTGTTTTTGCATGTGGTGGAGGGAAAAAAGGTAGCCATAAAATTATTTTCATTCCTCCTGAAATGTTTCATACCCTTGAATTTGAATGGGCTCTGTGGCTGGTTTTGAACAATATATTTTAGCACCTGTGGAATAGATTTGCAGCTTCCATCTTTGTTTTTTGAAATAATTCCTTTTGGAATCCATCTACTGTGCCAGGAGAGGCCTGCTCAATATGCAGAGATCATGTGGAGGGAACTGTGGCCCTCCAGCCAACAACCCTAACAGTGATCCTCGCTGAAGTCAGCACCTGCTGGCAGTCATGTGAGGGACCATCTTGTCCATTCCAGCCCAATCAAGTTTAGGTGACTGGAATTCCATTCACATCAGGCAAAAGAATCACTCAGGTGAGTCTCATACTCAGTCAACCTAGATAATCCTGAGGCAGTATATACTTATTGCTTGATGCCAGTACTTTTGGGGATAGTTTTTTTTAAATACAGAAGTTAATAAAATACATATTTTCATTCCCTATGGACAAATGTACAAGAATAGAACTGGTAAATCATGGTACATGTGTGCATTTAACATTGCAGGAAATTTCTGAATCACTGTCAGGGAGATTTTATCACTTCATACTCCCACGAGCAAAGTAAGAGTGTTCTGGTTACTCAAATCTTTGTTGTCACACTTTAAAAATTTTAGCTACTAGTAGACAATTAGCAGTATCTCATTGAGATTTTAATTGTTATTTCATGAACACTAATGATGTGGAATGCCTGTTTGTGTACTTTTTTTTGGTATGTGTACATCTTCTGTGAAGTGTATGTCAAATCTTTTCCCTATTTTGTTTTAAAAGTTTTTTTTTTTGTCTTTTTCATAGTGATTTGTTGGAACTGGTTGTATATTACAGTTTATATTCTTTGACTGATACATAAATGTATTACCCTTTATGCCAGTCTATAGTAGAATTTTCATTTTCCTAAAAGTATCTTTGGGGAGAAGTTTTGGATTTTGAAGTCCAGTTTATTGGCTTTTTTCTTTCATGGGTAATCATATTTTTTGTTTGTCCTTTCTATTAAATCATTGTCTGTTCCAAGGTTGAAATATATTCTCTATTTTCTCTTTTTGAAGGTTTCTACTTTTAACTTTTATGTTTATCTATGTGGACTGTGCCCAATTACAATTTTGTGAATTGTTCAAGATAGTAGGTGAGCTTCATTGTTTGACTTTTGTTTCCACATAGATATCCAGTTATGCTAACAAGAATCTTTGAAATTTCTTCCCATTGAATTTCCTAGGAAGCATTACCAAAATGCAGCTGATTGAGTACACATGTGTCTGCATCTGGACTTTTTATGGTACCGTGGGTCTATTTGTCTTTCCATAAATCAAGTATCTGTATTATTATGGCTTCTTCGTGAGTCTTCAAATGAGATGGTGTGATTCCTCTAACTTTGTTGTTTGACGTGATATGATTTCTTGTATAGCCAATACAAACACTAAAAGTGATGTATTAAATTCTTTAAAAAACCAGCTTGTTGGGATCCTTATTTGAAATAGCATTAAAGGCACACATTAATCTACTGCTATCCCACCCTGAATATTTCGGTTCTCATCCAAATGTTCGTACCAGTTTGGGAAGAATTATCATCTTAATGATATTGAATTTTCCAGTGTACGAACATGGCATACATATCATTTCTTTTATTTATGTCTTTTCATTTTCCTCTGCATAATTTTGTAATTAATGATGTAAAATGTTGTTCATCTTTTGTTAAATTTATTCTTAAATATATTACAATTTTGATGCTAGTGCAAATTATATTTTAAATGTTCACTTCTATCAATTTGCTGTTACAATACAGAAATAGATTTTAACATATCAACTTTGTCTTCTGAAATTTTATTGAATTCACTTAAAAGTTTAGTAGATTTTATAGATTTTTCAAGTATTGTACATAAAGGATTATTTTATATGAAAAGGAAGATAGTTGTACTTATTCCTTCTTGACCTTTGTGTCTATTTCTTTCTCTTGCCTTACTGTCTTGGTTATAGCCTCTAGCATAATGTAGACTGAAATTGTGAAAATGAAAATAATTATCTTGTTTTTATTAAAGTAGGGCAAGCTATTTGATATCACTGTTTAAATCATAATGATTTTAAAATATAAAAATAGTTTTGTCTACTTCTATTAACTACTGAGTGATACAAAATTTCTGTGATTAAAGATGTGCATGTTGCCAGTTTACTTTTATATAATTAAAAATCAGAAGGTATGTAGATAGCTATGTTGATAGATGATAGATGATAGATACATAGATACATAGATACATAGATTGATTTGGGGTTATATTTCTTGATAAATTGGTCCTTTATCATTGGAAAATGTCCTTCCTTATCTCTGAAAAATGTTCTTTTCCTTGCAGTTTATTTTGTCTAATATTTATAAAGTCTCTCTTGGCCGAGAAAATTACTTGTTGCAAGGTAAGGTGTTTTTTTCATCCTTTGACTTTTAATCCACATGTGTTCTTGTATAAAGTGACTTTCTTATGGATAAAATTGTGTTCTACTTTGTCTGCCTAGTATGAAAATCTCTGCCTTTTCATTGGCATTTTAGTCAATGTACGTGTAATAAGTTTATTTTTAGTTTACTATACTACTTTTCATTTTCTAATGATATCTTCTATTTTTTGTACCTGTGCTCAATTCATATATGTATTAAGCTTTTTGTTTAATATTGCATTATTTTAGCTTAAAATTTTCATTTTTTGTGGTTGTTATCTTCTTATGCATCATCTATTTACTCATGATGTTTTACTGTGAATCTTGGAAAATATTGATAATACTTGCTCTAAAGTCTTTAGCTGTCTATTAGCATCTGATTTAACTTGAGTTTAATTTTAATGATGTATTTTTCTATTGATTTTGAGTCATATTCATCTATATCTATCTAGCAAATGCTGGGTATATACAAAATACTGTGTATTGAATCTTGTCAGAAGTGGAGATAATGTTATTTTCTTTTATAAAAGGCATGAACTTTTGTTCTAGCAAATATTACATTACTAGCAGATTATTCTGATTGTTTCAGCTTGGCTAGTTTCCTCTTTCATCTTGAATTTAATCCTAGGATATGTTCTTCACCTGAAGGAGCTTTTTGTGTCTCCTAAACTCAGTAGCAGAGGAGTGTAATATGGTCTTTTCACTCTTCCTGGGCTGGAGCTTTGGCTTTCCTAGCACAGCTCTCATGTTACTCTCCTACATGAACTCTGATGTCACCGTCCTGCTGTCAGGCACAGAGAAGTCCTTTTTCTTTAGGCCTCACAGCCCTGGCCTGTGGCCAGGGGCCCAACCCAGCCTCTGGACAGGGAGCTTCACCCATGGCTTAGAGTAACTTCCTTTTTTTGTCTGTGGAGGCACCTGGACAGGAACTACTCCTTTCCTTTGCCTGCTTTAGCCTTTTTGTATCTCAAAAAGCTCTAACTCCTCAGGGAAATATCTCACGTCCTTGCCAAAGAAGTACTTCACTGGCAAGAAAATTTTATTTTGTGTATGTTTTCTTCCTACTTATTATATACATAACTAGTACACCACACCACACCTTGACTATGAATGCTGAATTTTCTAACAGTTATCTGCTTTATACCCATCTAGGTCCTCAGATTTTATAAAGGTCTAAGTGTGAATATTGGGGTTCCCTGGCCCTGTCTTGCTGCATTGGGTTCTGCATGTTAACAACTAACTAGTACATTAGCTAGGGGAGTCGTCAGTGGGATGCTTCTTTCCTATTTTAGCTTTAAAAATGTTTCCTTTCCTTTCTTCATATTGAATGAAGCATCTAGAATGTCTGTTCCAAAGCTCATGCCTGAAAGCAGGCATAACCCTTAACAAATTTTTTTTTTTAAATCAACAAAGCCAGGGGCAGAAATATTAGAAGAAATACAACTATTATAGGTTAGTATGTATGTGCCTCTACAAGTAAGTGTATCACTTTTGTAGCTTAGGGTGTAGAGAATGCCTGTTAATTTCTATTTAGTACCAGCAAATACAGGTTCACGCTTTCATATAATACTACCACTGACTCTTTAGAAGATTTTACTCTCTATTTTGAGAAGATTTCAGATAAATAGGCCCTCAACACAGGGGTCCGCCACATGCAACCTGGGCAAAGTTTAGATGAATATATGTACTCATGGTTAATTCATACTCAGCAGGTGGCACATTGGATGCTGTAGGCTAGATCTTCAGTAGAAAGAAGAAAGTAGACACCTTCTCAACCAAAGCGATACCTAGCGTTCATTTATTTCAGTGAGGGTGAGTGATTTGCAAGTCTTAGGTTAGGTAGCATGTGGTATGGGGCAGTGGTAATGCTAAATCTGCTGACTCTGCTGTCATGCAGGGGCAAGAGGGGAATTCGTGAGTTGGCATTTCAAAACATCCTGTTACATAAGCTCATGGCAATATTACATTTCCTGACTTTCATGATCTTTCAACTTTGACTTTCACATATTTAATCCATTTAACCAAGCCTCACTACATCTTTCCTCTTCGTGTTTAATGGGTAGTTTGCAGTTGAGGACTCCATCATTTTTGATTAGTCAACCAAATAATCGGGCAGACCTGAACTCGACGAGTTTAAATTTCTTTCTCTTCCAGTAAAGAAATTGAAGAATGCAAAGCAATATTGTCAAAGATAATATTTCTGGAGTCCCAGTTTATCTGTCTGAAATTTTAGTCTTTTTTTTTAATTTTAAAAATAAAATGGGGAAAACATTAACAGACAGACAACCTTTTACAAAATAGCAAAAGAACAGTACAGACAGTACAGAGTTACAGACAAAGTGGTAGGAAATTAACAATGCTTGTTCTGTTACATATTGATATCTTCAAAGTGGTTTCTCATGAAAACAGATAGAGACATGCAATATTGATCAATCAAGGACTCATAGTCTTTGTTATGGTTTGGGTCTAGATGTCCCCCCAAGCCATCATGCAGTTAGTGATGGGCCTTTTTCAGAGGCAACTAGAATCTAGAGTGTGTGACTGACTCATAGTGCAATGCGGGGTTAAGGGAGCTGGGATTAAGGGTGAGTGATTGTTGTACCAGTCCGCTGATTGGATTGACACTGCCCTAATCCCAGTGGTCTGGATAAGAAAAAAGGGGCAAAAAGAGGGTGTTTTCTGCCCTTTTATTCTCTCTCTCTCTTTCATTGCTTTTGCTGTCTTCTGCCACCATGAACAGTTGCCCCTCTGCCATGTGCCACCTTGCCTTGGAGACAATCAATTATAGACTGAAACCTCCACAAACTGTGAGCTAAATAAACCTTTCCTCGTTTAACTTTGGGTGTTGGGTATTTTGTCTCAGCAATGAGAGAAAAGTAACTAAAACAGTCTTCTTTAATAATTGAAGTTTTATCCATCTCAAATGTTTTTGTCTAGTCCTTTTCTAGTCTATCTTGGCCCAAATCTTTTCACGTGACTATCTGCTGACTAGTGGGAGATTCGGGGCCTTTTGTTCCCTGAGAGCAACTGGTGGCCACAGATCCCTGCTATGCACCCCTCTGCTTTGTCTCCTGCTCTTTCTTTCCTTTCTAGCCATGCACCATTACCCAGGCAGGAGACTGGAACCCACAGCAGGGGTCTCTAATAACTGGTGCCTTGGGAAGGGTCTCCAACACCCTCTCCCCCAAAGAAAAAGGAAGAAGACAAAGAAGATGTACAAATGGTTAATAAGTACATAAAAAATGTTCAACATCATTATTTCTTAGAAAAGTACAAATCAAAACCACAATCAGATACCGCCTTACACTCATTAGAATGGCTATGATAAAAAGGTCCAGTAGCTAAGTACTTAATAGTTCCTTAGCAGTTGAAGAGTTCCTTAGCATATTAAGTGACCCCAGTCTTAGGTACTTAACCAAGAGGATTGAAAATATTATGCAAAATTCATCCACTAATGCTTGTCAGAGCATTACTATAATAGCCATAATGTAGAAACAACCCAAATGCCCATCGCATAGTGAGTGGGATAAACAAAATGTGGTGCACCCACACAATGGGGTATTGACCATCCATGTACTGATTTATGCTGCCATATGGATGAACCCAGGAAAGAGTATGCTAAATGAAAGAAGCTAGACACAAACAGCGACATATTGAATGATTTCATTTATATAACATGTCCAAATGGACAATCCACAGGACAGAAAAAAATTAATGGCTTCAGGGACTCGCAAGAGATGATGAGAGGTGCTTGATACTGGGGTGCACATTTAGGGAATGATTGGAATTCAAAAAATGGATCTAGTTGAACGATTTTGTTAATATACTAAAAACTACATAAAATATTTTTAAAAAATTTTCTACATTTTATTAAGACTATAAACCTTCAGATTAAAGATGTCCTAAAGAACCCCCCAAAAATAAGCAAGGTAAAAACCATACAAAATCAATCACTATATTGTTTAGAAATAGATTCATATGATAAAATCAATAAATAGCACAGGCTAGGTTTAACAAAATTCTGGATAGTCATTACCTCAGGGAGGAGCACTAACAGACTTCAGATTTATTAGTAATTTTTTTTCCCTTTGGTGATCTGAAGAGCAAATAGACATTATTCTTTAAACTATCTGCATGCAAAATATTTTTGCATGTACGATAGCATAGTAAATAGACATTTAATGAAGTTCATGCATTCTTTTGTTACTTATAGTATAAGCAATTTCTAACAACAAATTCTAATAACTTTTCCCATTCACTAGATTGTGACCTGTATGGAGGCAGGGGCCAATATTGGCCGTCATTGTCCACTCTGGATCCCCTCATGACCATTGGTCAGCATGTGAAGGTCCACCAGCCAGACCTCTCCTGTGTCCCAACAACAAGCATCAAGCCTGCGGGCCCTACCCATAGTGGGTCTGAACCAGGTGTCCCACTGCACCCAAAGTGGCATGCTCCGTGGAAGGGACCTGGTGCCCAGCTGGGAACAAAAGAAGCTTTCAGCACCCCAGATTCAGTCCCTGGAGCCAGTGTTATGTTCACAAGTGAGCCCCCCCCCCCGCTTTAAAAAAAATGATGTCTACTTTGAGTGGGCATCTGGCTGTGCACCTCAGATGTGTTGGGGTCACTCACGGCACAATCAAAAGCTTGAATTTTATTGAATTTCTAATGAAGAAAATTCTTCAGCTCTGCCCAGAACAACAATTCAATTAGCCTAAGTGAGTGAGGCTGCTAGGAATGTGAGTTTTAACAGGCTGTTTTGGAAACTCTTACACTCACTAATATTTGAGACATATTCTAAAGGATTAAAGAAAAAAAATGATCTGAATAATCTTTAGAATATTCTCCCCAGCTCCTTTTCCCATCAGGGCTTTAGAATATATATTTATAGGGCTTCATAACAATGAATTGTTTTTATAAGTCTATAACATAATAATTATATTTGGTTGCCACATATCTTAAGTAAATTTCTAAAAATCACACAACCACTCAGACCACAGCACCCTTGCTCCTTACTTTCTTCTTTCCTCTGACTACATGTCATATAAAGCCTTTTGTTTGTTCTTCATCAGCTCTTTCCCTGTTCCCTTCAGCAGTAATTCAAACAGTTCCAGGTCCTGATCTTTCCAAGTTCTCTTTTTTCTGGTGAAAATATCCTCAATCCATGTCTCCTGGGGTCCAGACTCTTCTATATCTGGGTCCAGCTTTGTCTTTTGTCATCTAATTCGTTCAAATACTCAATTTGTATTTATTGTAAGAGTTCAAGATCCAGTGATGAAAGGAGCCACCGAGGGCCTTGTCTGCGGTGAGTTTATAATCTGGCACGGGAGGCAAAGATGTGGCTATGTGTGCTTGCTGTGAAGAAGTCACATAACTTGATACTCAACCTCAAAATTACCATGAGATGAGATGAGGATGCCTAGCTTAGAGCAGCAGCCGGGGACGCTGGCATTGTAAAGGGACACAGGCCAGGAAAGGTCCTAGAGAAGAGTCTGAAGAGAAGAGCAGAAGGACAACTCAGAAGCAACAGATGCCTAGGGGCTTATAGTAAGGACAGTGGACTGGCAGGGGCTGGAACTCAGCCAGAAAGGGGAGAGTGATGGGACTGAGGTTGGACTGAGCATGGAAAGAACTAGTTATTCAGAAAGTTCCTGGCCATGGTACACAGCTCATGTTTTATTTGTAATAAAAAGCCTTTCAAGAATTTTATGTTACAGGAAGATCTGATTTGTTTTGCGTTTTAAAAAACTTGAATTGTGTGGAAGGATAGTAGTGTCAAACTTAGATGCAGAAACCAAAATTAGAAGGTGGCTCTGGTAGACTAAGTGAGGGGTGGGCAAGGTATTAGCCATAAGTCAACCTTGGCTTGCTACATGTTTGTGTAAATAGTGTTCAGCAAAACACATGCAGGATTGGCAGGCATTTTACCAGTAGCTACTTTCATGCCAGGGTGGCAGTATGGAATTGCTGTGACAGAGAATGTATGGCCTGCAAAACAAAAATTTTACTATCTGGTCCTTTATAGAGCAAATTATTAGCCTCTAGTCTGGCTGAGAAATTGTGAAGAGTGAGAATAGGTTATCAAGGAGACGTGGAGATGCCCAGAGATTCTTCGTATCTTCCATGCATTTTAGAACAACTTTCAAGACATGTTGATGAGTTGGATGCAAGCAATGGACTACTCAAGAATTACTGCTATTGATTTGCTGGACATAAATGAGCATCACATGATGCCATTAACAGGGACAGAAGACTGGGGAGGAATATCTGTACATGGTATTGGGATGAAGAATTAGTTTCTAGACATAAGAAAGTTAAACTGCTTGTGAAATAGACAAATGGGAATACCATAGAAGAAGCTGTCTACAGGACTTTGCACTCAGGGAAGATATTTGTCCCGTAGTTGTTCATGTGAGGGACACTGTCGAGAGAATTCCTTATGAATCCACCTCATGTAAGGGAGCTAGAAAGAAATCACAGGCTCGAATAGTACATTGGAGACTTCACTGCATAGTGATTGTTGGTCTTGGGGTGTTTGTCCTCAGGTTCAACTCATTCCTTCTTTCTGCCTTAATCTTCTCTTCATCACATCCAAGATCTGGATCACGATTTCACATTCATTTTCTATAACTCTTGTAACAGTGCTGCAAAATAAGACTATCATTGTTGTATACAAGTAAAAGAAAATACTTTCCAGGGAGGTAAATTGGTTATAGATCTTGTGTTCGGCAGAGTTTCTGATGCTGAGGGCACTGGGGTCTTTTTATGGTGCCATTCTGCTTCTGCTGGGCACGAGGGGGATGCCAGAGATCACTTCTGATTGCTTTGAGGTTCACCCCTCCTGGACTGCAGTCTCCAGAACTGTCCCTCTCCAGAGAGATATTCAAAGAGACTTCATGGCTCTGGATGACTCTAATGTTTCGCAAAAGGCAATCATCCATTAGGGAGAAATAACAACTGCAATTTAAACTGAAAAGGGAATACTAGGAGAGTCACAGAATTTCCAAGCAACACCAGAGCAGCAGCCTCAGAAGATGCACATGAAAAACAATGTCCAAACCCACATGGCAGAACCAGGCGGGTGTAGAAAAAATGCAATTTCCCTGCTGATCATGGACAGCTGGGCTGCACCTTGACACACAGTTGCAATGCTGGGCCAAGGATGCTTTTACCAGAACATGCTAGCTGCTGCTGTTGCTGCTGCAGCTGCTACAGCAGCTGCTGCTTCTGAGGCAGCTGCTGCTTCTGTGGCGGCTGCAGCAGCTGCTGTAAGCTATACCTGATGTCACTGCCGCTGCCCGCTGTTGAAGTAGCCCTGCACCTCCAGTTGGGTCTCACCTCAGACCACCTTCCTCACTAACAAATGAATCCCAATACGGCTTCTGATAAGCTCTGGAGGCATCCATTCAGAGGCATGAGAAAGACAAAGGAAGTCTTTATGATGTGTTGGTAGTTGGTAATATCTTAAGTATAAAACATTAATTTTGTAGCAAGCCAAACAATTTATTTTCCTTGGCATGAAGGTTAAGGCTACTAATTTTTGGTCACCCTAACACAGACAATGGAGAATATTGTAGTAAACACACACTCATATGGTTTTTCCAGAATTATTTTCTAATTGGCAAGGTATTTAAATGCTGAGATCCTTTAATAACTCTTCAGCAAAATCTTAGCCAGTGATTCTATAATGGTTGTATTTGGGTTATTCATCTCTAAAAATGTAATTCCTCAAGGTGTATTCTAACATTTCCATGAGTCATTTAACATTTTTATATCTTGTCTTGTGAGCAGCCAACTTTTATTTCATGTTGATAAAGTACAGTAACCCTAGTCGTGAATGCTACATTGATACATTCTACCGATACCTATGTAACAAGACTGTCCGCCATTAAGAGCTGTTTGCATTCGGTTCCAGGAGTCTTCCAAAGAGACGCTCAAGAGGAAAAGAGTGTTGATTATTTAATTCGTTGATTTACTTAATTTTTATGCCCAGACTTCTAGTAGTCAAGGAGATTGATCTTTACCATCCTACTTTTGGAATAATGTACCTCTCCTTGGAGAGGATAAAACAGTCCTATCAGTGCCACCACAACTGTCGTCCAGGATGAATCTTGACTCAGTACAGCACTCTGTCCCCTGTGCTTTAATATTACAGTTTCACAATTTTCAAAGCATTTTCATCTGCACAGACACACAAATGCTATTTCTGCGAATTAACATATTCATGCATTTATTACGCAGGCATCATTGAGCACCGGTTGTTCAGGAGCAAGGCTGTTCTCCCCCAGTGGCTCAGTGTTAAGGAGAGAAGAAATAATCAGAAAAATGTCGTCAGTGCTGTCCTTCCTTCTGTCCCCAGTAGATTCTCTCATGAAAGCTTACCAGTCGGAAAACATGCGTTAGTACTTGTGAATTTGGATTGTTACTCAGAGCCCGCAGGCCTGTACATCAACATCCCCATCGCTCTCCTCTGGCCAGTCCTTGGAGGCCATTTTGGTTCCTCTTATGTGTGACTAAATTGGCTCATGCTGATATCAGACTGACTAAGCTCCTGGTATCTGGGTTTTGTCTGAGCTGAGGACATGTGGACTGTTCTTAGGGAAGGAACTCTGGCTCTCCACAACCCTCAAAGCTCTTAAAGCAGGGGACACGACCTCAAGTGGCTGTCATGGCCGCAGCAGTGCCTGTAACCACACTTGGGCTGAGGCTCTGTGGATGAGTTGTGGTCTCCTTTTCCCTGATTTTAGGCCTGCAATACCCCATCTTTTTCTAGCTTCTCCTAAGTTTGATTTCTCTCTCCAAAGGTGAGGGTAGTGTGGTGGTCACTGAGCATTCATCCGGATCTTCACAGAGGTATCCGCCCTCAGCCAACCTCGGCTCTCAGGTTTTCTAAGTGAACCTAAGTCTTCCAGCCTCTCCCCTAATCACTCTGTCCTTTGTTTTCACAGGTGTCTTCCTCAGCATCAATGCATCAGAGTTTTCCATTTTCCTCTCACTTTTCATGGATATTTATGGGTTTAACCCACACGTCCCTTCTTTCCCTTTCCTTTCCCTCT
>NW_004955474.1:275194-282190 GCF_000276665.1 Chinchilla lanigera | reverse complement strand
CTTCTCTTCTTACAGATATTCTCTCACTAATCTGTGTTATAAGGCAACAGCCTTGCGGGTGTTGAGAGTCACTGGTTAACCTTATCGTCAGACTTTCACCTGTGTCCTTCTCTCTCAATGAGGTGGGCCATCACCACCCTATTTCTTTAGAATGATGCGGTCTCCTCCCAGAAAGATGCAGTTCTGGAACCCACTGTGGATCTGATGTACCACAGATCCTACTGCAAACATTGTGAACCTATCCATTCACCAGCCCTGTGCAGACAGCCCAGTCTGCAGAGAAGTCTGCCTGGGAAGCCAAGGAAAGCCTGAAGCTTCAGGTTGGAGAGAAATTCCTCTTTTTCATTTGTTTTTAAAGCTAGTCTATGGCCATAACACCCTGAACGGGCCCAATCTCATCCATTTTTAAAGCTGTTGATCAGAGATGTTGACTTATAAATTAGTTCTCAGGTGGCTTCCTTGCCTGCCACCTTGGACAGTTCTCACAAAACCCTCTGGGCCTTGTGCCCTTTCAAGACGACATATCCATCTTAGTACTCTGTGCCTGAAGAAAGGTGGGTTACCAGCCATCTCACCTTCTCCAGGTGGAATTGTCCAGGCTAGTGGGCATATGATGGCATGTGTAGACCTTTTTATTCTAAGTTCATGGGAATCCCTATTCTTAGTTGGGCTTCCTCAGGGAAGGTACCCTATGTACAGCTTCTGTCTTACAATAGTGATGCCCGAAATTGGTAAATTATCTCATCCTTTCTCTTTTCTGCCTGAGTAGCACAGGAGCTTGAAAACGGTAGTGTTCAAAACCCACTGAGATCATCTTTCGTGCCTGTATGTTTCATGCAGCCTCCATCCTCCCCTGCATCATCATCCCTGCTGCAGCATCCAGGCCATCAGCTCCACAGCTTGTTCTTCTCCCTAAATCTCAGGAAAGGCTCACTCGTGTCCTTCTTTGCCCCTTCTTACCACAGGAACACCTTCCAAGGGGACTGAGGCATGCAGCTACAGGTGTGGGCCAAACCTCCTCCTGCCAGTGCCCCCGTGGTTGGCTGATGGTTCTTTGGTATGTACCCCGTTGTCCACCATGACAACGTTGTGTTTCAGCCCTGTCTCTGTGCGTGAATATGCTTAGGTGGAGCTTTTCCAGGATTTTAATTCCACCCATCTTGGGCTGGGGATTTAGCTCAGCGGCATGGGGTTTGCCTGGCAAGTGTGAGGTTGTGAGTTCGATTCCCAGTACCGATAAAAACCAAAACAAAACAAAACAAAAACCAAGGGTGGGGGTGGGGGGGAGAAGCCACCCATCTTCTTTTCTTTCTGAGGAAATTCCTTTCCTGACAACCCTTCAGCTGATATAACTTACGCCATCAATTTTACATTGAAATTCCTGTTTCCTATTCAAAACACATTTCTCCTTCAATGCCACCTTAAGAATTCATTGGCTATTGATCAGCTCATCCCACACTGGAACTTCTGGAAACCCCCTGATATTTAATGACAGAGGCAATAATGAGCTTTGTGTTGAATCAGCAACCTCAGATATTGGAGCTCCAAACTGGAGATCCCCATAAAAATGATATGAATGCAAATTGCTCATTTCCACTGAAGGGCATCATTTTTGAAAGCGATTTCTCCATCCTGGTTGCTGTAATTATGTTGATAGCTGCAATGCAAATCTTAACCTTTAACATTTCAAGCACCCTTATGAATCATACAAGCCTTACATAGGATGATTGGATGTGAGCTATTATTTAGGAAGTTTACCAACCTCTCAAGAGAATGTGAGCATACTGAGACATTGGGGAAAAAGTAGAAATATCAGAGCAAATATTCTAACATGTGTTCCAGTAGAGTTGTTGAGTTTTTTCACTCTTATTATGACTTAAGTATAATAATATAATTATTTTTATATATATAATAATATAACTCTATACCTACAAAATGCTTCAGTTCATCTATGATGTCTTCAAGTGCCAGGATCCTTCTGCCTTTTTCATCCTTTGAGGACCCTGTTGACTAAAGCAGGAGTTACTTGCTTCTGGCCATTACGGCTGATGTGAAGTGAAGTTGCTCTACACACACATGATACTGGGCAACAGGCTAAAGGGAAAACAGGATGTGGTGTAACATGACGCACTAAATCCTCCACTGAATCAGGGTTTCACATTTTTCTCAATCCTCTTCCTCTTTTCATCCGCCACTCAGCCTGACCATGCCTCACCTCTAGTCATGAATGGGAAACATCTAACTAGGCCAACACTAGAAAGACTGTAACTGTCAGTGTTCTGCCCCTCCCCCAGTAAACACACACTGGCTCTGAACAAGCATTCTAGCAGGTGGGAGAGAGCTTCCTGATGCAAACATCTGTGGCTGACTAAGCCCACTGTCTTGGCTCTTCTAGTCCCGTCCTTCCATATCCATTTTCTAGCTGGCCCCACCATGCCACACGTCACATACTAATAAGCAACAGCTTCCATTCAGTGACAACTACTCAGTGCCAAGTGTGTCCTGTAAATTATTTTCATTTACCTCCCGCCTCCAATCCAACCTTTTAAAAAAGGTGTAGAGGTTTAGAGAGGCTGCATGACTTGGCCAACATCCATAAGAAAATGGTAGGCCGGCTATGGTTGCACACAGCTGCAATCCCAACATTTGGGGAGGCTGAGGTGGGAGGATGGCAAGTTTGAGCCCAGTCTGTGCAACTTAGCAACTTCGAGAGACCCTGTCCCAATAGGAATTAGTCAGAGTTTGTAAGATTGGAGGGCTTCTGCCTTACAGAGTGTGACGAGAACTGCTGCCTCCTGGGCCCTGCTTGCTACTTGCTGTGTGCCCTGGTCAGAAGCCTCTTTTCTGCCTTTCTTCTAATTACTTCTTATTCATTTTTGACCTTCACTCAGTCATTGCTTCCTTAAGGAAGGCTTCTCTGACGTTGCTTACTAAGCCAGCTCCCCTCGTGATAGTAGATTGTGAAATAAATCTAGAAAGTTAGGACTAGAACTTTTGAATAAAGGTTATAAAATAGAATGGAATAAGAAAATGTCAGGATATTGCACAGAAGGGTAACTATGCTCTTACAAGCTTTCCTTTTGTGTACTAGTAAGGTAATGTACCACCTTATAATACTGTTTAAGATTTTAATTTGTATTAGTACGTGTTTGCAGCACATAATAACTGCACTCATCCTGGGGAGCTGGCACATGCACAGAACACATTTTAGTTCTTTTTTCCCTTCCCTTCTATCCTCTCTCCTTCGTGGTCCACTTCCTTTTTACAAAAGCTCTATCTTTTACATTTGCAATTGTGTGTGTGTGTGTGTGTGTGTGTGTGTGTGTGTGTGTGATTATTAAGTATTACCTCACTCTCTAATTAGACAGTAAGCCCCATGAGAGCAAAGGACTGCATCTTCTTGCTTTTCATTTTATCCTTATATGTTAATCAAATCAAGAACTCATCTAAACACTAGAAGTGTATTTTGTGAGCCATTGGAAAGAGAAACATAGGCTTGGGAACTGACCCTTGGTGTACGGAGCACCTGCACCCTTACACTTCATAGCAGGGCTATCGTTAGCATCACCTGTGCAAATTTCAAAGGCTCCTCAGTGTAATAGTTTAGAACAAGATTTCCCATAACTGGTATTTATTTTTAATAGTATTCAAACAGAAAATGAAATATCCCCAGGTGTCACATGAAGTGCTAAGTTCAGGAAATCTGATATTACTCTAAACTGCTTTACTCCTTGAGAGAAGATTGAGAAGTCTAAACCTTCTGGAGAATCACATAGAACAATCTTTCTTTCCTGATATAAAATTCCCTGAGGAAATTTTAGAGACAATTACAGAAATAATGAATTGACATCTCACCATTACTGGTGGACGCTCTCTGTTTTCCCCCCTATGAAGCTTTTACTGTTTTTGTAATCAGCTTCTAGTTTTTTCCACTGTCAGTTGTCATTGTTTTCCAAAATGGAATGGTGATGAATCCACAACAGGTGAGTGGGAGAAAACACCCCAACCTGGAGCAGGGGTGGGATATCTTGCTTTTTGCCACAGCTGAGAAGCTGCGGCTCTTGTTTCTTTCATTTTTTTTCCCGGTACTGGGAACTGAACTCACGACCTCGCGCTTGCCAGGCAGGTGCTGTGCCGCTGAACTAAATCCCCAGCCCGGTCTCTTGTTCCTTTCCAGGGGAGAAATGAATTACATTCTCACTCTCTTTGTGGCTATCTCTGTATACTGTCTTGGTGCATGGTGTGTTTCTATTCTATTGCAACCTTGGTTAACTTTCTTGTTCAGGAATGAGGCTGGGAATTTCCTCGGGGAGTTTTATATCAGCAATACGTGACCCTTTGTGTTATTGTTGGCAGTTGTGAATACCATCGCCACACTTCAGTGGCAGAAATCATCCCCACAATTTTCCTCCTCAGAATCCATTTCTAAAAACATCAAAGATGTGTTAGGGACACAGCCATAGCCAGGGTTAGGTTAGGGTGTTTCAGGTTGGGAAATTCCCGCAAAGGTCTTTACTGCTTCTTGGGGATGTTTAGATGCAGGTGCTGACTCTCCAAGGGGTTGAGTTGCTAGTCCTCTGAGTGGGATAAGCTTACTCTGAAATTGTGGAAATAAACCTTTCGGGTTAATTCTGTTTAAAAAATCTTGTATATTTGAAGCAATAGAATACTATAGAGTGAAAAATAAATAAGGGAACACACAAAAATGAGAATTTCTATAGCACTCTGGCCTCTTGGGGCATGAAGAGCATTTCCTATCATCTGTGTCCTGGTAACTTTCATCATTTCCTCATTGTCATCTTGATCTAGTGACACGACTGCTTTGACAGTCAAGAAAATATACTGTTTGATGTCAGAGTTAAAAACACAGGTGACTGAACAGCATGTAAGATATTCTAGGGATTTTCACACAAGACCCACCCTGCCTCCTACGTTCCTTTAAAAGCAAGATAATCTACGTTCCTAGAAGTGGAACACATAGAAATGAGACTTCCCAAAACACTGGCCACAAACTCCAAGAAATGTCAGTTGCACCTATGGAATAATCATAGAAAATGAAATTATTTCTCCAAGAATAATCTTTCCCAGAATTTGATGCTGGGAATTACCATAAAGGAGGGAGTCATTACTCCAGAAAATTACTTCCTGTAAGTTCAGTTAGTATAAAATGTAACGCAAAGCCACACCTGTTTATTCTATCTGCTTGACCTCTGGCTCCACCCAAGACAATGAATGTGCAAAGTCTACTTGCCCTTTAAAATGTTGGTCATTTTTCTTATAATAGAAAGTATGTCAATAAATCTGGCCATGAGTTCTGAAAAGTGAGATTCTAAAGTATTACACTGAAGCCAAGAGCAGTGACCATATATGCTAATCACATAGCTGGTCTGATGGTTCAGCTAGGAGGGAGGAGATTTTTTTCTTCCTCTCTACCTACCTACCATCTCCACTCTTTTCTTCCTAGGACTTCCCTATTACTAAAATATTTTTCTTAGAAGAAATATGACCCCATAAGGCATATGTTATTATAAAATTCTTTGATAGAGCCGTTGTCTTGGACATTTTAGTCAGGTGTCTGCTAAAGAAAGAAGTGTAGTTATCTACAGAAAAGAATTTCAGACATAAGACAGCACACAGAGAACTTGAGAAAGGAAAAAGTTGCTCTGTCAGCAGAGCCTGAAATTGCAGCAGTCCTGCTAATAGAAAATGTGCAATGCCTGTGCTATCAGGGACCCTAGCCTAATCTGAGTAGAGTGCGTTGAAACTTCAACTACACTGCCTTGTGCCTTAACTAATTTTCAGACTTATTCTAAAGTATATTATTATTATTATCTCACTTAATCATAAGTGAGATAGTGCTGTTGCATAAATATTTTGTGAACAATTCTGCTGCATAATTATTTTGTGAACAATTCACGGTTTTTAGAAACTATTGAGGCATTACTGGCTAGGAAAAAGATGTATTTAATGAACACAACTTGATTACTTTGAAGATAATTATACCCATATAAAATTACCATACCAACAAGCCTTTAACCATCCATCATCTCTTAAAGTTTTCTCCAGCCCCCTTTATTGTTACCACTTTCCAAATTTGTTAGGGGGAAGAACACTTAAGGTAAGATCTACCGCCTCATCAAAATGTAAGTCTACAATACAGCACTGTACTTCCAGGCACTATGCTGTGTAAGAGATCTCCAGGACTTATTTGTCTGTGTGACTGAGACGTCAAATGTACTGACTAACACCTCTCATCTTCCGTTTCCTGCAGGTGCCTACAACCACTGTTCTACTAACTGCTTCCATGATTTTAATATTTTTCATTTCTACAGTACATGAGATACTATGGTACTTGTAAGTTTTGGCTTATTTCATGTATTGTGTCCTACAGGTCCATCCATATCATTGCAAAAGGCAGAATTTCCTTCTTTTCTAAGACTGAATAGTACTGTATTCTATTGGGAAGGGCATGCATATTTGTGTATGATAAATATGCGTGATATACATGATATATATACATATATATCACATACATCTTTACTTTTCATCTGATGAAGGGCATGTATTTGTTGCCATTATGTTTGCTCTGTGAGCAATGCCGCAGTGAACACAGGAATGCAAGTATCTCTTTAATATCCTAATTTCAATTCCTTTGGATAGTAGCAGAAGTGAGATGACAGACCATATGATAATTCTAGACTTAAATTTTAAAGGAACACCCTGCTCTTCCCATAATGACTGTTCCAGTTTGGGCTCCCTTCTTTACGAATCTTTACCAACATTTATTGTCAGGCATGAGATAACAATATTATGATTTTGATTTGTATTTTCCAGATGATTAGTGATACTGAACATCTTTTCAGTGCCTCTTGGCCACCTGTTTGTCTTCCTTGAGAAAATGTCCAGGTCCTTTGCCCATTTTTAACTGGTTTGTTTGCTTGCTCTTGGATTTGTATGAGTTATATATATATATATATATATATATATATATATATA
>NW_004955474.1:263811-275094 GCF_000276665.1 Chinchilla lanigera | reverse complement strand
GCTCTCCTATGTATCTTGTATATTAGTTTCTTATCCTCTTCCATTCCATAGGTTGTCCTATTATCCTATTGTTTCCTTTTTTGTTTAAAGCTTTTCAGGGTGATATAACCCATTATTTATTTTTATTTTGGTTGCCTATTCTTTCTGTATCCTACCCAAAAATTCATCACCAAGACCAACGCCAAAAACTTTTCCCCAAAGTTTTCTTCTAAAAGTTGACTCACATTTTATATTATTTCCATTTTAAATTGAGGTTTTCTTTATAGTATAAAACAAGATGCCTAATTTAATTCTTTTGCATGTAGATATCTAGTTTTCTGGTGACCATTTGTCAAAGAGGTTATCATTTCCTTATTTTGTATTCTTGACATCCACAGCAAAGATTGATTGTCTGTATATGCCTGGATTGACTCCAAGCCCTCTATTCTATACATCTATGTGTCTTTTTAACCTGTTTATTCTGTTTGGATTACTACAGCTCTGTAATATAATTTGAAACACAGAAGTGTGATGCCTTCAGCTTTGTCGCTGCTTAGGGTTGCTTTCCCTATTGAGTTCCATATTAGTAGGACACGAATATTTGGTTCCCTATCAAATTTCTCTCTTGAAATCAAATCACCAGTGTGGTGTGGTTTTAAGAGGTGGAGACTTAAGGTGACATGTAGGTCATGAGCATGAACAATGAATAAGATTATTGCTCTTAGGAAAGGACTCAGGCAGTTTCTTGCCCCATCTACCAAATAAGGACACAGCAAAATGGTGCCATTGTGAGAGAGCTGGCTGCACTGACAGCAAATTTCTCTGGGGCTCCCTGTCTCTGGAACTGTGAGAAATAAAGAGAAATGTACTAGAGTACAATGAGGTTCAAACAGAAGGTCAAATGGATGATTTGGATCCCAATCTCAGATCTACCACTCATATGCATGTGTGAGGGTAGGCAAGTTACATTCTAAGGGTGTATGACATCAGCATTTTCCCCCTATTTATTCTTGAAATAGAATGAGTGAGCTGGGATTTCAGCAGTTAAATAAAATGTTCAAGATCCTCATCCTGTAGGTGGTTAGGATGGAGCTTTACATTCAGGAAGTCTGATTCTGGGGCCTGAGTTTATAACCTGTAACCTTTAGACACATACATATGAGCAACTGATTTTCTGCAAAGTTTCTGAGATAGTCCCAGAAAGAAATTTTAATCTGGAATGACTGGATAATTTCCTGAGATTAAAGAAACCCAATTTGTAGAACACAATTCTTGTATTAGCATAGAGTACGTTTTTATTTAGACAAGATAATAGACTAATCATAAATAAATAAAACTAATAAATTTGACTTTATCAGAATTAAACACTGATTTCCAAGGAAAATAAAAAATCAAGCCAAAGTTTATAAGAAAATGTTATAATATGCATATCTGATAAAGTGCATAATCAGAATATATATTAATTTCTACAGCTTAATAGAAAGAAGGCAAGTCTTTCAAATAAAATTTGAGAGATGTTTTGAGCAGTTACTTCACCTTAGAAAGTATATAAATGTCCAATAATCCCCTGAAAATATGCCCAATCTCCTTAGTCATGAGAGAACAGTAAATTAAATCTGCAGTAACAGACAATAGCTAAAATTGAAATGTGGGTCATACTTTAAGGGTCGAGAATCTCGCCGCGTGAAGGAAGACTCCAAGAGACGCTCTCTCATGCAATAAGCAAGGGGAGTTTATTTACCAGGCATGCGTGGGGCTCACTGAACGCGCAGGAACAGAGAGCACCGAGCTGGGGTTAAGTCCCAGCTTTTAAACCCAAAAACCACAAAGGGCGGGCCTTTGCAAGCAAAGTTACAGAAGCAGATAGCGTTGGTTAGTTCAAATTGACTTTTACAATCATTTGGGGGTTTTGTGAGGAGACTCAGGAATGAGGGAGTGTCAAAGGCAAGATAGTTGCTCTGAGTATGTTCCTTTGTGGTTTCTTTTCCCAAGGACAGGATGGGAGATATTTTCCTGAAACTCCTAACACCTTCTGGGCAGTCTCATGCTGCTTATCTATAGCCGGAGGACAGCTGGTTCCCATAAAATTTTCCCTTACAATACCAAGTGCTGAAGAGTGCAAAGTGACAGGAACGCTCATGTGCTGTAAGAGAGAGCATAGAATGGAAAAAATTACTTGTTAGTTTCTTACAAAATTAACTAAAAAATTATAGGACCCAGTGATTGCCTTCCTAGTTATTTGCCCAAGAAAAGTGAAAGCTTATATCCTCAAAGCTCATTCTACAAGAATATTCAAGCCAAATCTATTTGAGGTAACTAAAAACTAAAATCACTGAAAGTACAAAAGATGGTTGTGTTTTCTTACAATGTGCAACCCCACTCAGTGACTAAAAGGCATGAAGTATTGCACAAATCTGAAGGCGTTTCACAAACATTCTGTAGAGGGAAAGAAGCCGGATGTAAGAATGCATGACACTTTACAGGACTTTTCGTAAAGTACTGTTCCTACTCAAAGGAAAGGTTAATTCCTGTCGTCTGTGACAAGATGAGTGGAACTGGAGATGGTTCTGATACATGGAATAAGCCCAGCACCAATACCAACAACACACGATCTCATTCTTGCGTAGTCACAGCAGTTGAGAGCAGAAGAGCTGCTAGCAGAGACTAGGAGGGTAAATGAAGGGAGGAAGGGGAAAGATGGGTCAGTCGGGATTAAGTTATGACTGCACAAGAGACATGAGCTTCGGTGTTCTGTTCCACAGCAGGGTGACTGTGGATAATGACAATGTGCTGCATGTTTACAAGAAACAAGATGGTGACTGGAAGGAAAGAGTTTTGTGCTTGCCTTACAAAGAAATGACAAATATTTGAGGAGGTAGGCATGTTACTTTGATTGAGCGTGACACCACATGCTCGATATGTTCCTGTTATCAGTGGAAACCTATATATTCCTGTATCAGAAGCCTCTGAAGCAGAGAGTAGACTCCCGTTCATCTGGGACAGGGCGGGGGCAGGATGCGAGCTCTAAAGGGCAGGCATGAACTCTGGCCAGAGAATGTAATTATTCTACATCTTAACTGGGGTGGTGTCTTTGTCAAAACTCTTCCAACACGACACTGTAAAATGAGGTATTTCTGTGGTATACAGCATATACCGGGATCTTCTTGATCACATCCTCACTCGAACAGAACCCCGGGACGGCAGCTCCTGAGGCGGGAACAGCATTCTCTTGACTTCAGACACGCAGGTCTGCGCTGGAGAAGCTGGCACCTGCGCAGAAGGAAGCGGTCAGCCTCCTCCTGGCGCCCAGGTGCTTGGGATTCAGATCCTTGCTGGCGGACTTGGTCTTGGTGCCCTATAACGTGCAGGAAGATTCCTATTTCCTTCATCAGCTGCGGTGTCTGAGGCCCACATGACATTAGCCCCACTGGAAACTCACTGCAAAAGTGAGGCCCAGCAAATGGCATGAAAAAATGTCAAATGCTCTTTTTCCAGAAATGTAATTTGAATACCAACTGTAAAGGTGTTTTAACCTTGTCTTGTTTAGAAGACAAGTAACTTATAATCATAAAGCAAAAAGGGATTAATTTTTAAAAATGATTGTGTTTCATTATATAAAGAAAATTTTATACATTTAAAATGTGAAAAATGAAAAGAAATTATGATTGTTCTTCTCCCTTAATCTTTTTTTAAAATTTTATTTTAAAGAAAATAGTACCAAAACAAAAAAAAAAAGAACAATAGCAAAATACAAACAACACAAAGCAAGGACATTAAAAATGATACGGGGTTTCAAACCAAATGATAGGGATTAACAGTGGTTGTTACATTACATATTGTTATCTTCAATGAAGTTGCTCAGACTAGCAGACATAATAATAGAAGATTGATCAAATTATTAAAGGGAAAAAGAAAATAATAATTTAAAAGAACATTAGAGACAATACATAGTTTCACTAGACAGGATTGTAGGAATTCACCAATGGTTGGTATACTGCAAATTGTTGTCGTCACATAAATTGATCAGATTACCAGATATAAGCAAGCAAAATTGGTCAAAATATTAAAAAACAAACAAACAAACAAAAAACTTTTAATCACTAACTGTTCCCTTCAACAAACCATCAGACACCAGCAGTACATTTATGCCACCAAAAATACCATTCAAAAAGCAAAAAGGTTTGGTTTGTTTGTTCTGGCTCAACCTCCATTATTTGCTTAAAATCGGACATATCGCAAAAAGGCAGTATGCTTTTAATTCATACCTAGTGATTTGAAACCAGTTGCTACAAACTTGTATTTATAGTCTTTTATTTTACAATGAGTTACTATAGCAGTTAACTTAAAATCAACTACATCCAAATTCTAGAGACTTCATGTAAAACCAATTAAGTGGATACATTTTACTTTTTATTTTTGTAAGTTGTTCTTGTTGAATCTTAGCCAGCAGTTTTCATGAAGAGGAGCTGGGCTTATTAATTATTGAGAGAAGTGTGCTAAAATGTGTTAAAATATTCCTTTAAAATGGTGAATTTACATATTTCTTATGGTAAATTTTTTTCAGTTTCAACAAAACATATTTGCAGTGTAGAATTATTCCATTTTGTCAGCAAATGAGAATATTTTCATTATGAAGGAACCAGTTTGTAGTGTACATACATTGCAATATGGTCCATTTTACCCACTGTTGCTATAGCTGTGCCAGGTTTTGTGTTCAGCGTCTATTTTTCCTCATTTTTACTTTAAATTATGTGTATCCTATGGTTTGTATATGTTTCTTAGAAGAAGCATATGTGGATACTTTCATTTATTCTAGAAATATTTATTTTTAATTAGAATATTCCATTTGAGTTTCTTGTTAATGTGAATTTATCTTTCATTTGACTTTGGATTTCTTGTTTTCTTAAGTTTTCTTCTCTTCTTTTTTATTTAGTCATCTCATTTTTTAAACTTTTAGTGAGTTCACTATTTCTATGATGCTAGTAATTGACATAAAAATTAAGGTATATATATTGAACTCATAAAAACTTAAAATTAATATTTCACTCTTTTTCTATACAATGCAAAGACTTTAGATCCCATTGAGACCAGCTTGCCACTTTCTGACTTGTACACTTACTTTTGTTTTGTAGACCTACAGACATTATTATAATATCTGCACAGGTAGTGTTTACTACCACCTGAATATTTGTGTCCTTACCCCCCCAATTCATATGTGTCCATCAAAAATTCATTTTACATACTGAGTGATATTTTAGGAAGCATTTTTTTGAAATACAACTATTTCAGATAATGTAAGTGAGATTTCATTTTTCTCATGTGCAAAATTATACATTTTAAAAATAAAGTTGTTGCAATAAATACTAATGAGCTTTGGCATGAAGCATCATTCAGAACATAGGATCCACTACCTTTATACATGGAGAAAAAGCCTTTGCCTCTCTACCCAAAAGTGGCATATTTATACCTTAAAGAAAATATCCACTTTATGAAATATAAATTTATTATGTAGATAAGTGACTTAGCATGCATAAATCAGCAATTACATGTGTGTGCCTTCTTTTGCCTTATACACATTGAGAGAGTCACTTAAGGTAAAGTTTAGAAGAGAAAAGATAGGTACTAGAAGTGAAAATTTTGAGTGTTTTCCCCACATTAAGTATTAGTGTTTATTCAGGGACAACAGCATGACTGTCCTCAGGATGGTTCCAGTCTGTTCTGATTACCCCTGCACGGAGGAATAGGAGGGTAAGGATCCATTGCGGGCACACATTGCAGGTGTCATGGAAGACCACAGATTCCAGGACCTCTACGGCATTTCCCCAGAAGTTGTGTCAACACCAAATTGTTTTGACTTTTCCCTTCAGCTGTGCCAGAAAAAATAATAACTTCCTTTTAGAATTTGTGGGTCAGAATCTAGGTTATGCAGAGCTTTATGTAAGCCAGCCAAAAGTTTCTTTTGCAGAATGAAACCACAAAAGTAAATATGGTGGGGAGTTACTAATATTCACAAGGAAGAAGGAAGTTTGGCAAACAAAATGTCAAAGGAATTTTTGATGGAGAAAATAGTCAAATTCCCTTCTTTTCCCCTGTTAAGAGAATTTTCTTTTTAATTTAACCCTTTTAAAACTCAATTAGAAAACACTTTCAGCAGAAAAGTAATACACAATATATTTTACATATATATATGTAATAGCTATCTATCTACCTTTGAAACTAAAAGATATTAACATTTCATTACATTTGCTTCATTTTTAATTTTAAAAAATCATAAGATTACTAAAGTCCCATTCACCAGTCCCATTCCCACTCCTCTGTCCAAATCGTCCAAAGGTAGAGCCATCCTTATTAATCTTTGAATCTTTATCCTACACGCATGCTCCTATAAGTGGTATTTAGTGCTTCATTACCGATATAAGTGGATTTGTACTGAATGTAGCCTCTTAAGTCTGTTTTTACTGGAAAGGATGTTTTAAAGGCTTACTCAAGTTAATCCCATTGGACTGAATTGTGTCATTTTAACTCAGTCTCCTTGCATTGGTCATTAACTGGGCTATTGAGAATCAGTCACTGTCTCCACATCTTTGCCCTTACCAGTAGTACAAAAGGGTTTTAATAAGATGAGATCCCAGTTGTTGATTCATTGTGATAGTTGCTGTGTAATCAGGGTTTTATTCATAAAGTCTTTGCCTACCCCAATGTATTCAAGACTGTTACCTATTCTATCTTCTAGCAGATTTAATGTTTCTGTTTTAATATTTAGATCTTTGATCCATTTCAAATTTAATCTAGTGCATGGTGAAAGATATGGGTCCAATTTTAATCTTTGGCCTACGCAGAGCTAGTTTTTCTGGCACCGTTTATTAAAGAGGCTATCTTTCTTCCAGTGAATGTGTTTGGCACCTTTGTCAAAGATAAGGTGGCTAAATATGTCTGATATTGTTTCTGCATCTTCTCATCTGTTCCATTGATCTTCAGGTCTGTGTTTTTTCTTTTAGCCAGTACCACTCTGTTTTTATCATCATAGTTTTATGGTGTAATTTCAAGTCAAGGATTGTTTTACACCTTGCCTTACCTTGGTTAGAATTACATTTGCTATTCTAGGTCTCTTCTGGCTCCAAATGAATTTTAGGATTGCTTTCTCTAATTCTGTGAGATATGCTATTGGAATTTTGATCAGAATTGCAATAAATATGTATAACAGTTTTGGAGGTATGGTCATTTTTATTATATTGGTCCTTCCTAGCCAAGAGCAAGGAATGTCTTTCCATTCTCTGATATCCACTTCAATCTCCTTGTTCAGAGTACTGTAGTTTTCAATATAGAGGACTTTTATATTCTTTGTTAGGCTGATTCCTAGGTATTTCATTTTTTGGAATGCTATTGTGAAAGGTGTGGTCTCCCTAGCTTCTCTCTCAATGAGTTTATTATTTATAAACAGGAAGCCTATTGATTTTTGAATTTTGGCCGTGTATCCAGTTAACTACTGAATTTGTTTATTAAATCTAGCAGTTTTTAGTGGCTTTGGGGGGCTTTTCTATGTAGAGTGTCATGTCAACTACAAATAATAACAATCTAACATTTTTTTTATTCCTTTTATTTCTTTCCCTTGTGAAATTGCTCTGGCTAATGTTTCCAGAGCTACATTAAATAAGAGTGGAGACAGTGGACATTCTTGTCTTTTCCTGATTTTAGAGAGAAAGCTTTCAGTTTTTGTCCATTTAGTATGATGTTGGCTGTTGGTTTGTCATAGACGGCTTTTATCAGATTGAGATAAAGACCATCTATTCCAATTTTCTGTTAGATTTTCATCATGAATGCATACTGAACTTTGTCAAAAGCTTTTTCTGTATCTATTAAGATGATCATATATTTTTGTCCTTGGCTCTGTTGATATGGTATATTACATTTATTGATTTATATATGTTGAACCATCCCTTCATCCCTGGGAAGAATCCCACTTGGTCATGGTGTATAATCTTGATAATTTGCTGCATTCTGTTTGCTAGTACTTTACTGAGGATTTTTGCATCTTTGTTCATTAGGGAGTGTGGACTGTAATTCTCTTTCTCAGTTCGATCTTTCTCAGGTTTTGGTATCAGGGTAATGGTTGCTTTCAGGAATGAATTTGGGAGTATTTCTTCCCTTTCAGTTTCATTAAAGAGTTTGAGAAGTAGTGCTGTTGTTCTTCTCTAAGTTTCTTATAGAAAGCAGCAGTGAATCCATCAGGGTCTGGGCTTTTCTTTATTGGTAGGTTTTTAATTGCATCTTTGATTTCATTGATTGATATTGGTTTATTTAGGATTTTTATATCTTCTTGATTCAGCTTTGGTAATTCATGTGTATGTAGGAATCTATCCATTTATTCTGCATTTTCCATATTATTAGAATACAAACTTTCAAAGTACATACAGATCATCTTTTGCATTCCTGCAAGGTGAATTGTGCGTTCACCCTTTTCATTCTTAATTGCATAAATTTAGTCTTCTTTCCCTCTTTTGATAAGGTTGGCTAAAAGCTTGTCTATTTTCTTTAATATTTCAAAGAACCAACTCTTCAAGTTATTGATTCTTTGCATTTTTTTAGTCTCCAATGTGTTAATTTCTGCTCTGACCTTTATAATTTTCTCCCTTGTATGAGATTTTGTCTTAGCCTTCTCTTCTTTTTCTAGAAGTTTAAGGTTCTTCATTAAGTTGCTTATTTGTGTTTGCTCTGTTTTCCTGATATGGACATTCACTGCTATAAATTTCCCTCTTAGGACTGCTTTCATTGTGTCTGATAAGTTGGTGTGGAATGTTGTATTGTTAGTATCATTTAATTGTAAAAACTCTCTAATTTATTCATTAATTTTGTCTCTGACCCATTGGTAGTTCAGAAGTGTGCTATTTAATTTTCGTGTGTTTATGAAGTTCATGTGGCTTCTTATGCCATTGATTTCCAATTTCATTGAGCTACACTCCGATACTATGCATGGGATAATTTTGATTCCTTTGCATTTACTTAAGCATCTTCTATGAGCTAGTATGTGGTCTATTTTGGAGAATGTCCAATGTGCAACTGAGAATATGTATTCTAATGTGAGGTGGAACACTTTGTAGACATCTACTAAGTCCATTTGTTCAAAAGTTTGGTTCAGTTTTAACATTTCATTGATTTTTTTCTGTCTACTTGATCTGTCTTTTTGTGAGAGTGGGGTATTGAGATTCCCACAATATAATTGTGTTACTATTTATTTGATTTTTCATGACCATTACTATTTATTTTATATAGTTGAGTGCACTGGTATTTGTTGCATATATATTTGTGATTGTTATCTCTTCCTCTTGTATTGTTCACTTTACAAGGTTGTAGTGACCTTCTTTATCTCTCTTAATCAGTCTTGGCTTGAAATTCAATTTGTCTGCAAATAAAATAGCTACCCTTGCTTTTTTCTGGGTTCCTGTCCCATGGAGTATTGTTTTTATCCTTTAACTTTCAGTCGATGAATTTGAGTGAAATGTGTATCTTGTATGCAGCATTCTTTTGGTCTTGCTTCTTGATCCATTCTGCCACTCTGTGTCTTTTGATTGGTGAATTAAGACTGTTAACATTAGAGGTTATAACTTGTATGTATTGATTTATCCTTGTCATGTTATTTTCCTGTTGTTGGTTTCCCTTCTTTTTTTCCCTCCCTCTGTTTAATTGTTTGCCTTGCCTGGTGGATTCCTTCTGTTAGGGTTCATGGAGTTGTAGTCCTTGTTATCTCTTTCTAGAATGTCCTTCAAAACATTTTGGGGTGCTGGTTTTGTGATCACAAGTTTCCTCAGATGTTTTTTTGTCATGGAAGTATCTTATTTCTCCATAAGTTTTGAAAGATAGTTTTGCAGGGTACATCAATCTGGGTTGAGGGTTGTTTTTCTTTAGAACTTGGAATAATTTACTCCAAGCTCTCCTGGACCTGAGGGTTCATACTGAGAAGTCAGCTATGATTCTGATGGGCTTTGCTCTGTAGGTGATTTGTTTCTTTTCCCTAACAGCTTTTAAGATTCTATTCTTTGTTGAATTTCTGGAATCTTGACTATGATATGCCTGGCTATAGTTTTTTTTTGTTTTTTTTTTTTGTTTTTTTTTTTTATCATGGCTAACTGCAGTTCTATATGCATCACTTACTGTATGTCAAGATATTTTTCTCTATGAGGCAAGTTTTCTGCCATTGTGTCTGTAAACAGATTTTTTAAAAATATCATTTGTTGTATCTCCTACCTTTTCATTGACTGCAATCAATCTTAAGCTATTTTTCTTTGCCTTACTGAGCAACTTCTGTATTGATTTCTCATGATCCTTTGCTATTTTAAAGAAATGTTTCTTTTCATGATCACTAGCCACAAGCTTGTCTTCTTTATCTAATATCCTGGCCTCACATTGGCTAAATCTGCTGAGAATACTTTCAGTGGAATTTCTATTCTCCTAGGGGTCTGCTTGAATCGGCCTTATGGATTCCAATTCTTTCCTATGCTGAGCATTCATGGCTTCCATAATTTTCCTAAACTCTTTGATTTTTTTTTTGTCCATATGTGCTCTAGAGTCACTAAGCATGTTTTCACTGTGGACACCATCTCTGTAGTTATCTGAGAAATTATTTCTGATTTTATTTTTTTTCTACAGCCTCATTCAATTGCTCTGTTGTTACTACTTCAGAGAAACCAGGTAGGTGCCTTTCATATTGTTCCACCTCACTGTCCACAGGCTTGCCTTTAGTAAACTGGATGTCTGAGGCTACATCTTGTTTAAGTGTCTTCTCATTTTCTTTTCTTTGTTTGTAGTTTAATTCCTGGGGTGATGCTTATGATTTGCCTATAGTGGGTTGCTTTATTGCTAGTATCTAGAACCCTTAGGAAATGATGACTTTTCCAAATTATCTTCCAGGTATAGCTGACTTTTGCATTCTGAGCCTGTTGCAAGATCCTATGTCTTCAATTTCTTGAGGATGAGAAGTTCCTGCCTGCTTGGCCCAGCCCCTGGTTCTTTGGAACTGTGCCACAGTATTTTCTGTGACCCAGCAAATACTACAATTACAATTTCTGTCTTGCAATACCAGGAAGAACAGCTGTTTAGGACAATTATGTGACTTTTGGCTGTAGTTGTACCAATAACAGTAACATCTAACAGAGTCTAAAAGTGACAAACTGAGCTAACCATTAATTTTCCATCTTTAACCGTATGAATAGATTTGTGGTTATATAACAAAATCTAAAACAAACCAGAAAATAGTATGCAGTATACAAGTCCTCAATATGTCAATTTTGCACCCAGAGGTTAAAATTT
>NW_004955474.1:260243-262716 GCF_000276665.1 Chinchilla lanigera | reverse complement strand
AACAGAAACAAACCTAAGGTAACATTTTAGTTCTGAATCAATGATGCAAATTTTAGGAAGTACAGTAATCTGGGGTATTTTTGGAAGTGATCTGCTATGAAACGTCCTTACATCTATTACCACAACTACAGAGCACATGGTGGGTAGAAGAAATGTTAATTTCTCCTCCTCTTTTGCCCTCAAGCTATCAGAGATAAGAGGCTCGTCTAGGGCTTTCCCTATGCTTTTGCATAGAGGGATAACCAGTTTCATTTCCCCTTCCTTTCCAGTCTGGCCACATACATTGTTTTTACTATCATAGTGTAGAAATCGGTAACCTATCCTGTACATATACCCAGCTTCATTCCAAAATGACCCGTATTCATTTCAGTTTTTCAAAGAATTTAGATAGCAGTAGAACCCAGATAGTATTCATCCTTTGCATTGGAATACTATTCCCAGAAGCAAAAGACTCAGAAATGAGTTTCTAAAATCTAGTTAAGTGTCCCAATTCTACATTTTCTCGGCATTCAATTGATCTTTAATTCTGTGTGACATGATCTCAGAATGAGATATATGAATTCTGCTTTCTGGTCAGGGCTAGCAAAACAGAATAAAAATGAAAGCTAGGGACCTGTTCCTCACAGTAATGCAACTTGCCATCATGACGCTAGGCAATCACATATACCAGCAGACCAATTATTAAGGGCAAAGTTCTCCTCTATCCCCAATATGCTTTATCCATAATAATCTCTATTGCTGGAGTACCCAGGCTACATGCTGGGAGGGCATTTTTGGCAACCACATAGAAAGAATTATTTTAGCAGGCTGACACATGCCATTCTTTGTAAATGAGACACAGATGACTGGCAAACCACAGGAGTTTAATTTCTTCCGATTGCTTTCCCAAGGACAAGTATGAGTGGTTACTAGTTACCTTTCCAACTCTGCACTTTCCTAACTTAACTGGCAAAAACATAAAAGGATGGAAGTATATGCTTTACTTATTTCATATATTTTATCATCTTTACAACATTTGACATATACAATGGTCTCTTAATATATTTAGTTTTGGTTCTTAGGAAAAGAACTGTTAACACAGTAGTTGCAGAATGAAAGACTGAAAATTCCCTTCAAAATAATGTTTAAAATTGTTTAGAATTCAGAAGTGTTTAAACCAATGAAGCGACTACTGAGAGTATTGATAGACAATAGCAACCATCACCCCCAGGGCACCAGGAATAGTAAAATGTGCCCCGAACTGGCCAGCACACTGGCATTTTCAGTAGTCAGTGACAACTCTTACAGAAAATCCACTGAAGTTAATTTCAGTACTTTCCCATAAATACCAGTTATGGTTTGTTGAGCATAATTATGCTGTAGATAAACTAGATATACATCTTTTCAATTCACATACTGCAACATCCCCAGCAAATGAAAGAAATAGAGAAAGACAGACACATAATGAGAGCAAAAGCTTTTATTTATGCAAACAAAGTAATACTACTGTTACTTTTGACAGAATACGTTAATTAGCAAATAAGGGATGAGTTTCACAAGCATGCTCAGTCCATGTTGAATTATTGCATATGAGAAAGTAGAACTTGGGATGAGAGAGCAAGAGAGAGAGAGCAGAGAAGAAGAATCAGTGAGACACACAAAAGGACCTATGGTTTGCAATGGGACCCTTTCCTGTGGCTCCCCTCTCCCCAGCAATGTCACGGTTATAAACAGATAGGCCGTGCGTAGTTGTTAGAGTTTTGGGGTGTAATCTGGAGAACACTCGGGATTTGACCATGGTGGTCCCAGAAGAATGAGTAAACTACAGCATCTCACCAGGCTTGTGGGGGCAGACTCTGAGCTCCTACAAAGCCTTGGACATAGTGCTGCACCCCTGTGTCATCAGATTCCCGAGGGCAGGAGGACTCCAGCTGCCACCAAGTTATAAATTCTTACTCAGAAATACGACTTGTCTAGGAGGACTCAGAGTGGCCTGGCTTTTGCCAGAGTCCATGTGATGCAGCGCATTTGTACCTATGTCAAATAAATAGTACCAACGACCATTCCTCCCAATACTGCAGCTCATGCACACATGTGTGTTGCTTGATGTTTCCAGCTCAGACATTGTAAAACTGACTTGAATGAACCCCTGGCAAAATACTGGAGAGTACTGGAGAGAGGCTTGGTTTTAGAACTGGAAGAGCTAATTTCAAGCTTTGACTTGAAGCAGCCATAAAGAAGCCTGCTAAATTTTCTCATGTTTAGTATTAAAAAATGAGATATTTACTTTCTCAAAGTATTGTACTAAAATGAAAGAATATGAATGCCATTTACAGCAAGCACAAGAATGCCTTGTGTGTGTGTATGTGTGTGATATACATATTATTTTTATGTCTTTTACATTAAAATTCAGTAAGGGAGGACTTTCCCTGCAGTAGAAAAATCTTTTTGTTTAAACTTCTGTGGCTTACTGTCCTCTATGAAAAATATTCCA
>NW_004955474.1:236286-257173 GCF_000276665.1 Chinchilla lanigera | reverse complement strand
TGAGCCCTCCACCCTCACCGCCAGCCAGTGCAGTCCTTCATGTCCATTGCTCTCCTCCACTGCTGTGTCTCTCCATGGAGGCCTCTGGGGTCACTGGCAGTCACTATGTATCCATAGGTCTGAACTGCCCTTCTCGCACAGTCTGCCCCATCTCAAGGAGAAGGTGCTACCAGCTACCTTCTTCCTCACTGAAGTTTCTCTCTTCACTCTCCATGGGCTTCAATTCACACTTCAGATCCTTCCTGGGGCCAGGGGTCGCACTTCCCTCCTTCTTGTCTTCCTCACATTTCTGTATTCCAGCATCTGGGTGGTGACTCTCACAGAGGCTCTTTCTGCGCTGCTCACCACACTTGGTCTTCTCTTCTTCTTCTAACTTCTATGGTCATCATTGAGTATGGTAACCACACATTGTCTACCAGTGAGAACAGAAACAAACCTAAGGTAACATTTTAGTTCTGAATCAATGATGCAAATTTTAGAAAGTACAGTAATCTGGGGTATTTTTGGAAGTGATCTGCAATGAAACGTCCTATTTTAATGAAAAAGACATAAAAATAATATGTATATCACACACGTACACACACACATTAAAATTCAGTAAGGGAGGACTTTCCCTGCAGTAGAAAAATCTTTTTGTTTAAACTTCTGTGGCTCACTGTCCTCTATGAAAAAGATTCCATAAGGCTTTTATTTGAAGTTTTAATTGTAGTTTTAATGTGTATATACAGCTTTTAATGGCAGCATTTCATTTCAGAATGATGAAATAACTATGTAAAGTCAAATGTAAATGTTTGTGTATTTCAGAAGAGCAATTATTTATACTGAAAGTAAAGAAAATTTCCATGGAAAATGTTTCTGTCATTAACTGTTTGCAGACTACCCAGTGTCTCACCATTGTCACAGACGTGTAATCATAAGTAATTTCACTCTACTCTGAGCAATAATCACTTTAGTGTCTTAGACTAGAACTATAGTAGGATTGGAAACTGGTTGGCATTGTGTAATGTCCTCAGACCCACCTGTCAATATAGTTCACAAATCTCCTTGACGAACTCAGACTTACTCACTCTCTCCAGGGGGATCTTAGGATATGAATTTTTAACACTAGAACTATATTTGTCAATAGAATCAGTAATGAAATTGTGCTTAAGAAAGTTTAGAAATGGAAATGAGCTATTCACAAAGCATGACTGGCAGGTACTGCAAGAAAAACACAAATGTGGAAAGTTGGCGGTGAGAAGGACTCACACACACCACCACGAGGCTGCTGGAGACCCTTGGAGACCACAGCAGACAAGAATTGTTGCCACTCTCTAATCACATTCTAAACAAGGATGGCCGTAAAAGCCAGGGTGGGTTATATTGGAAACATGCATGATACTTAGATCTAGACAGAGATGTCTATCTGTAGAGTATTTTCCCATAAATCCTTCAATTGGGAGAATACTGAAACATGTAAATATGAAGGCAGAGTGGAGGAGAATATGTGGTAGAAGATTAACTTAGAGTGCAGAGAGTGGAACTACATATGACCTAATTAAAACCTAAAATAAATCCACACTCTATGGAATAGAATTGCTAGATGTGTTCAAAGTTTATCCTCACCCCCTTACCATGATATTTTAGAAAGCAAATAGAATATTTTCCTTGATACATGTGAGTACACTGTGTGGAAGAATTTAAGAAAATTTTCTCATCTTAATTTTCCATCAAATGTATACTTTTGCCTGTCTATCATTTTAGAAGTAATTTTAGAAAACCTTATAACAATATTATTTATTCAGCTGGATATTTGTTTAAGGAAATGGAAACAGCACAAAAATCCCCCTTTCTTCACAGATGAGAAAGGTTGGATTATTTGAACCTTACGTAATCTTTTGGAGAATTCCTGATTGTGCCTTCTGTTAATTTTGAAGAATGGTGTTAACTTAACGTTTATTCAGCTATCTTGGAAAAGTCCCTTGTTTTCTATACTTGTTATAAGTTCAACCGAACTTGAGGCAGTTGCTGTGTGATTGACTTTTAAAGCATGATGGAGAAATTACCAGTTTATAAAGCTTTCTGTTGTTATTGCAAAGTTGATATATTCTTAAGCAATTTTTACTATGATATGCAAAAGGTGAAGTAATTTCTCATTCTTTCCCCTGAAGTTTTCAAACATAGCATGGATGGAAAAACAGGTGTACAGTGGTACCTCAGTTCATGAACTTAACTCTTTCTATGATTCTGACTGCAGAATTAGTTCCACAATTCTGTTTGCAACAAAATTGTAAGCATAGTACATATGTATGTAGTACATCCACTGTTCAGAGGGTTAGGGCTAGGGTTAGGGTTAAGGTTTGCCATTCAGTTGCAACCAAAATCATGAAATAAATTCTACAACCACATTCGAAATGAATTAAGTTTGTGACCCAAGGTACATTAAAATATCTACTTACTAAAATCTTGAGCATATTTTGTTTAGGTAGTATAAACTAATGCATGTATTTCTGAATGCATATCTCACTAAAATATGGCCATTATCACAATTACTTGATTTTTGTATGTTGTTTGTGCAATGCATGTATTATAGTATTTTATATTTAATGAATATTTAAGATAAACACTTCATCAGAATCTCTTTATACTTTCAAGTTTTGTGTGCATTTATACATTTACATTAATACTTCTATTTAGAATAATTAATTTGTAATTTAAAGGCCATCTTAGTGGATCAAGATCTGTGGTAGTAACATTCATGCTCAAGTTTGTTTCTAAGTCTGTGTGTACACAAATACAATCCATGTATTTACACTCAACTTTTCTCACACCATTGGAGCTACATTTTTCAGTTCAAGAAATTAACTTTTCCTTCTCACCCATTCTTGGCCTCATAGTCTCTCTCTTCCTTTCTTATTTTTCCTTGTTTGGGTTACTTACAAGTACGTCATGCTGAAATTCCAATGTGATCTGTGTAATTGCCTTTTTGATGAAGTATTTTGTTTTGTTACAGTCAGTGAAAATATAGAAGAGTGAATGAAGAAACTCACTTGGCATTTTTAAAGGTGATAAGGATAAAATTGGGGACTGAGTTTTTAAAAATATTCTTTACTGAGATTCAAATTGGTGCCCTTTTTTGTCCATTTGTTTGAGACAAAGTCTCACTATGCAGTTCAGGCTGGACCTGAACTTCCCAGTATCCCAGGCTGGGCTCAAATTCACAGCGATTCTCCTGTCTCAGCCTCCCAAGTGCTGGGACTACCGCTGTACACTGGCCATACCTGGATTTGTAGCCTTTAAAAAATAAAAAAATACTTTCAGGGTGTGATATTGATTAGATTGAAGAGACATAAGCATGGTTTTGGTTTGTTTGTTTCCTTTGGTATTTTGAGACAGGGTCTCACTATGTAATTTAGGCTGTGGTTGAACTCACTTTGCAGCCCTAGCTGGCCCTGAATTCACAGTGTTCCTCCCACCCCAGCCCCGGAGTGCTGGGGTTACAGGCGTGCGCCACCAGGCCTGACTGTAAGGTTGTGGATTAATCCATTGGTTCAATTTTCAATTGACACTAAAATTCTCCTAAGGTTAGACTGTTTTTGTGGCTTTCCACTTCCTTTTGGAAAGAGTTGTGGAATAGCAATAGCGTATAGTGCTCACAATTTGAGATGAAACTGCTTGTCATGCAGTGAAAGTTTTCAGTTCTAATTCTAAACCCCTCGAAGCAAGGTTCTGTTTCATACCAGATTTCATACCTGTTGCTGAAATTCTTTCACTTCTCTGATCACATAACAGTCTTACCTACAGATGACGTCCCTCCGGCTGCCTACACAGTATCTTCCTACACATTTCCATATCCCTCTTCCCTTCCTGTGGCTGGCTCTTACTCTCATTCTGAATCTAGTTTCAATTTTCTTGTTGGGAGTCCAGGCTGGTTGTGTGAGATAGCCATTGGCGATGTGCTTTCAAATAGCCCTGAGCCTTTTCTATTATTTTATTGAAACTACTCCTTTGTCATCCCCCTTACTCGTTTGTCTATGAGCTTTACAGGATGAGAGACTGCACAGGGGGCTGGAACAAGATCCCTTGGATTGAAAGAGGAAAATATGGAAATGAAATTTAGACAAAATGTTGAGGAGAAATAAGGGCCCCACAACTAGGCCTGAAAAGAAATATAGGAAGGAGAAATAGCCTCTAACAGGAAGCAATTAAAATGTTTCTGAACAATCAATACTAGAGTTGAGTTCCAAATGATTCCTGCTGATGCAGCATTCATAAATCTTTTGATAGTTCTGTTATGATGAACACTTATGATTAACATGCATCTGAAATTAGAAAAGAAAGTGAGCTTTGCTCCATACACAAGTGACAGTAACCCACAGACAGACTAGCAGCTGCAAGGACCCAGAGTGACCGAAAGGAGCTACATGATATAGGAACAATGCTTTGCAATGGGGACCAACTAGCTAGAAAACAAGACAGAACTCTTCTCACCCAAAAGGTCATATAGCATGTTCTCTAAGTGTGAAAGGAATGGGTGACCCTTTAGGACTTCAGGTCCTCAGATTGTTTAAAGCTGATTAACGAAAACATCAGATGTTATGTCTTCTTGACAGTCTTTCAAAGCCTTACCAGTGCAAGATCGATTGATTAGGTATCAATGCAATGAACCACCTCATCTAATTCTTTGTATCCAGGACAATAACTACTTCCATCTCAAAGACAAGCGAGGAGGTTCCAGGGGCTTAGTAGTCTCAATATCTACTAGAATATTCCATACTTTATTCAAATATGTCTGAGATATCCTTGGGTCTTTCACTTTAAAACAAATTTTGAAATCATCTTGACAAGTTGTATACCTAAGGTGTTAGGGGTTTATTAAAATTGCATTAGACTCATAAATTGATTGGGGAAGAAGTAGCATTTGTTTTATGATATTGTCTCTTTTGATGTCTTTCAATAAAGCATAAGTTTTTTCATACAGTTTTTACAAGGCATTGTTAAATTTCTTCCCTAATGATTTAGATGGTAACATTCAGTTACATAGGGTAATTCTAACTGCTTGTTCCTAGTGTATAGAGAATTATGCTTAGTTGAATTCTTTAAGTCTAATCAACTACCCTTAAGTATTTTAAAGTTCCGTCTTAATAGTCTTATTACTAATGAATGGCTTATCCTGTTTCTTCCTACTCAGAATTTTATAAAGAAAATCTTTACTCTCATCTCCCTGTGCTGTGCAAAACTTCAATAAAAATTTGAATAGAAGTAGTGAGAATACATTCCTTGTTTTGTCCCAATCTTAAATCTTATGATTTAACATTTTACCATTGAATTACTCTGCCATCAGTTTATAATCTAATCAGTTGTAATGTTTAAAGTGTCACTCTCATTCTTAACACTTTTCTTTTTAAAACATGAATGGATATTAATTCATAGCTCAAGTTATATTGGAATCTTCCATGTTCATTAAGTGTTTTTCTCCCTCACTGTCTCTTATTGTAATAATTTTATTAATTGATCTTCAACTAGTAAAGTAGCTTTGCATTTCTTAATTGTGATATATTATAATTTTTAAATATTTTCATTTAATATTTTTAAAAACTTTAATGTATTACTGGGAATGGCTTAAGGCAAATTGCCTGGCCTTATTTTCTCTTAATAGAGAATTAATTAATATCTGTTCAGCTGTCACAAGATTTTACATCTCATTTAAAATTTTTGAGTTAGATTTAGAAAGGTAATATGGTAGGTATTTCTTCCAATAATCTAAGTTTTGAATGTAATACCATTAATCATAATTCCTCCTTGAATTTTCAATTTTTATATATTCAAATTTTATTAATTTTTGAAAACCACATATGTAAACCCTCTCTGGTAATTGTTTCCCTGCTTCTCCATTGCTTTTCTTATTTTCTAACAAAGGCAGTGAGGTTCTGAGTGTAAACTATTTATTACCCCTTTGAATTGGTAGCTGCCAATCATGCTAGCTTCCTAACCCTGCTAGAGCACAGTACACATCATGTTTCGTGCGTCTAGGAGCTCAGATGTACTATCTTCCAGTCCTGTAGGGCGGAAGCCCTAACTGGAAGGGTTAAGTGTGCCGTGTCCCTCCTGAGGGAATTAGGACAGAGACCCTCTCCTTACCTTTCCGCCTGTGGAGTAACCTGGCCGGCGTGATTCATGCATTTTCCTTGTAGCGCTTCAACCCTCTCTTCCATCGTTCCCTCGGGTCACTGTTTTCGGCCCTCCAAACCATGCGATTATATCGGGTCAACAGAGATAACCCGGGAGAATCTTCCAGTTGCCAAATCTTTAACATGAGCACGTCTACGAAGTCTGGAAGCAGTGCCTAGTCCATTACGACATTCATTCACTGAACGATTTAGTTAATTAATGTATTTTTAACTTTCAGATTTTTGTTTTCAAATATGTTTGGTCTTTGATCATATTTTAAGAACTTTTCCTCCGGTGTTTCAGTTTTATTCCCTATTACTGATAAGCACCCCATAAAATGTACAGTCTTCCTTCTTTAACTGAATGCCCAGCTGTTTAAATATTCAGACACAGAGACTAGTTGATTGAAAATCTGAAATCGTCTTTATTAGTAAAATGAAATACAGTGGAAAACTGAGAAAATTTCAACATGCTATGGAATTAACTACTGTTTTTAACCCATGATTGGAAAGGAAATTTGTTTTTCTACAATAAAGTCTTATAATTTTCAACACGATATATAAAATTTTAAGGGATAACTATTTATGATTTCTAAGTCAAAATGTGATTTTAATATAAAACAAAGATCCTTAATAGATTTAATCCACAAAAGAAAGACAAACGCCTGATGACTTTGACAGTAAATTATATTTTAAACATTTTATATTTCCATTTTCATTTCCATAGTATCAAAAGCAGTAGAGAGTATCTTTCGGAAAACGTAAAAGCATTTTAAAGTTAGACAAGTGCAAGGATATCAAAACTGATTATCAACACAACTAAAATTTCAGATAAGCAACATACATTAAAATATTATTTTTAAATTAAAGTAAAAATTTAACTGGTTGTCCTTTTATTTGTATTTTTTTTTTTTTTGCTAAATCTGGATAGCCTGATCCAAAGTTCTCGAATATAGTATCATTCAATATCTAAAATAAATAATAATTTACTATAACATCACACTACCCTCTCAACTGTACTTCTTCCTTCTCTGTTTTTTCAAATTTATGCAGCAATATTACAGTATTTGATGCTTAAATAAATACATAAATAATAAATAGATGACTAGTTACACTTGAAGATAATTTACGTGATCATGCAAAAAGTTAAAGTGCTTCCATGTGTCCCCATAACATCCGGTGAGGAAGGGTGGTGGCGGATACTTCTTCCCTAGTTGAGGAATAGATGGAGCTCCAAGGTGCAGATGAGCAGGGAATCATGGTCTTGGCCAGTAGAACTAGGGTGGCAGATTTAACTCGGAACAGTCAGGGTTTTCTGGCTGAAATTAAATTTACAAAAAACATTGCTGCCCTATCATCTAATGCTTGAAGTGTCGCATTTCTAGCAAACCAATTCCTGAAGTAGAAAGCCAGTTATTCTCCTAGCCCTTGATCTCAATTTTGTCCTTTGTGCAGTGTCCCATGCAATATCTAAAATGTCCTTACATTTAAAACAAGATGTTTCATTTGTCATAGATTCAAATAAATAACTTTTAATATATGTATGTCCTGGGTATTGCGTGGAACAATGAAAAAAAGCTGTTCATTGCCTTCTGAAATTCAAATTCAACTGGGCATCCAGCGTTGCGTCTGGCAACCTCTCTGCAGATCCGCAGCATAGAGGAAGTACTGAAGTAGATTTGTTGGAATGTCAGTGGTATCTTCACTGATTTTCTTGGTTGTCATGGAGAATGCTTTCTTTTTTTAAGAATCTTGGTCCTCAGCCCTGAAAATAGATACAATAGAATTTAAAAATTGAATATTATTAATGTTCCAATAAGGAGGAAATTTGGGACCTTGAAAATCTATTTCCTTAAAGAAGTAATGCAGTCTTAGACTTTCATACGTTAGAACTGCCCTGTCATTTCAACTGTAAATGGGAAACCAGGTCAATTGCCATCTAATGCAGGATGTTTTGGGGGAATAAAAGGGAATTTAACTAATGACTCAGGACACAGGCATAAGCTGAGCTCCCCTGGGCAAAGCACAAGTACAGCGAATTCACTGTCACTGCTATATTTTCTTTTTAATTAAGGGAGATTGAGAGCATCAGGAAATGCATAGGCTGAAGTTTAGACTGTACATCTCTGAATCAACAAAAGAAGTTGAATTTAGAAAAAAACAAACCAACTTACCTCTTCAAGAATTTGGCCACAACCTCCTGCACCCACTTTTTCTTGGGGTCCAGGCAGAGCTGTCTGTTGTCACGCAGTTTCACTCTGAAAGGAGAAGCATGGTTCACATCAACGTCGGGATTTAGTTTTGTTATCAAATCACAGTTCTTTAAGTGTAGGTGTGAAAATCTAAGTCCAAAGGAGGCACGGATGGTACCAAGTGGAAACGTCATGTAGGCAAGAATTGCTGTCCTGCTTTGCTCACTACTCTATTCCTAGTGCTTTGGGCTTTCCTGGATACTTGTACTTTCCTCAGTCCTAGGATGGCTAAAGCAAATTTTCTAGTCATTTGGAGAACACTCACATGATTTCAGACTTATCACAGCGTGGTCCACTCTCAATCACTTTCAATTCTTTGATAAACTTGGGGTGGAAAGGCGTGGAGTGAATCTTGACACACTGACATCGGAGCTCCGTAGTCAACTTCGTCACAGCAGTACCTGTGATAAACAAGACAGAGAAAAGGATTAAGGATGGATGCCATCAACATGCACGGCTCTGCTAACGACTCATTTTTTAATCCCAGCACAGTTATCTGAGACTGGAGAAAGTCTCACATTTCCAGTGAGCCCATCGCCAACCCCGAAGGTCAGATATTTTCCTATAGGCCTTGAACTTGTTTTGCTTTTTGCTCTAAAAACAATTATCACTGAAAACACAGAATAGTGTTCCACCTGGAGTGGGATTGTCTGCGTTATTTGGCTATCCCATTGTGCTCTATCTTTTACTCAGTATCACATAATCCTCTACAACACCACAATGCTATCTCTTGTAGCCAAACTGATACTCACAACATACAAATTGCTTCAGAAAGAATTAATGGAGAATATCAGTGACAGCCACAGAGATGCCACACGTCTGTAAAACCCTCAGTGCTTGAAAGAAAACATATAAAAACTGCTTGCTCTAAGCACAATCCTTCTAAAGTCTTCATAAGGGGGAAAAAAGTCTTGTAATCAGGGTATCCTTCAACCAAACAGGAACTGATAGCTACCTGAGGTTTTTCAAGAAAGTACTCAGTAAATTGAGTTCAGTTCTGAGTTCTCTTGCTCAATACTAATAAATAGTTTGGGTGATTGTGGCCCTCACCAAGATACTCTTCAATTTACAGAATTAAATTGAACAGAATTCTAAGAACAGAATTATTTACAACGATCAAATTTTTTTCCTTTTGTAAGAAAATAAAACTTCAATTTAGCATTAAATAGCTGCAGAGATTATTTTCTCTTCCTGATGCTCACTGTCCATGCATGAAGGATGACCTCGCCACGGGAGGGCCACAGTGAGACGCAGGAGAGCGCTGTGGACAGAAGCACTGCTTACCCTCGCACAGAGCTGCAGAGATGAGGAAGGCTGTCAAGAAGGCCACAGCAAGCTTGGAAGTCATGTTTACTCAGGTGAGTGTGTTCTTCGGTTTCCTGCTGGCTCTTGTCCTCGAAGCTCAAAGCTCCTGTGCTCTGCTGCCTCTGAGGATTTGTGCTGGAGGGAGAGCTCTCCTGCCTTTTTATATCATCTCAACCCTAGAAAATAGATGCACCCTCATCCTCACATTATGTCAGAGGAAATTCCACAACATGCAACCACGGCCTGCCCCTGAAGCAAACCTGAGTCATCTCACTTCCTCGATTGGTTCCTTATCACGTTTTCAGTGTTACTGAAGTGTCTTTGGACCTTTAAAATAGTCTTCATAAGTGCATTTTTAAATATTCAAGTTTTGCAGTTTGATAAATTGCTTTCAGTGGTATTTTTTTATATCTATAGTGAATGATCATCCATAGTGAGAGAGTAAAGTTGTCAGATCAAGGACATTGCTGATTAATCTTTCTTCTTCCTTTTTTTTTTTTTTTTTTGGAGACAAAGTCTCACTAAATTGCCTAGAGGGGCCTTGAACTTTCCTGCTTCAGCCTCATAAGGAGCTGGGAATATAGAAGTGCACTATCTTGGCTGGTTCCTTAATTCCTCTTTTTATAGCATGATCTCTTTTTGCCTTTTTAGGAAAATTAAACATGTTCTAAAGACAGTAAAGGTAATCCTGTCAACTACTTTTTTGGGTAAGTGGTTTATGATGTCTTTTCTAAACATGTTAGAGAGCGTCCAGAAATGGTTACTGTTCTCATGGAACATATTACCACTTTTCAAAAATTTTACTTCTTAGGATACGTTAATAGCATTGATGGGCACACCTGCTACACAAAGAACTAATTCATTTCCACAAATATCTGTTAAGTAATTTCCTGAGGAATGTGAGAGTCTGTTATGGTTTGTGTCTGGGTGCCCCCCCAAAGACACATGCAGTCCTGGGGCAGGCTTCTAGAGCTTATGATTGATTATGAGTGTGCATTCTACACCTGCTCTGGAGCAGATAGTTTGTATCCAATGTAAGGGATGGAAAGAGGCTGCTTGCTGTTGCTGCTCCTCCCTTTTGCTCTTGCTGCTTTTGCTGTTTTCTGCGACCATCAATGGTTGCCCTATGCCATGGGCCACCCTGCCTTGGAGCCAGCCAAATATGGACTGAAACCTCCACAAGCTGTGAGCTAAATAAACCCTTCCTTTCCTTAATTCTGGGTGTCAGGTATTTTGTCTCAGCAACGAGATTAAAGTAACCAAGACAGGATCTAAAAGTGGAAAACCTAAATAATTTTTCTTATCATTTGGTCTATCAGAAGGAGGAAGCCACAGAAGCACTCAGTGAATTAGAGAGCAGAGAGGCGGTATTAATTCTGGGGACAGAAGGGGATACTTTTCCAAAAGCAGCTCAGTGTGTGGGAGGATGGGGAAACCTTCACAGAAAGAGAAGAAAGCAGGCCAGGTGCGGGCGGGAGGGACAAGCGGCAATATGAAGATGAGATCATTCCCTGGCTGTGGTGTCCTGGGCTCCTAGGTGCAATGTCATGGCAGTGTGAGCTATGTGTAAAGCACAGTACACATGGAAAGAACTCCTGCATCCAAACTGGGGCGCAGCCACCCTTCCTTCACGCTCCTTACCCGAGGAAACCAACACTGATTTCTGAAGACCCATAACCTCTAGTCAGAACAAGAGAGTGAGAATTTTCCTTGAGCATGAAAAGGCAGCTGCACTCAGGTTACACACAGTGCAGCTTGCTTTGATGTCTCTCTCCCTAGGAAGCACGACACAGAAGTGAGCTCACCCACAGAAGGTTGTGTGGAGGAGAGTGCCGCTTCCAACTGCTTTTCACAAAGGGTAGTTGGTGAGCAGTCATACGCCTTTATCTGCAACCAGCCCAAGGCTGAGGACAAGGAGTTCCTGAATTACATTCCCTTCTACAGCAAAGTAAGTGTTTATTCAAGCAATGCACTTCCCGTTGTTCTCAACTCTAGTGTTTCAGAAACTCAGCTGCCGAGTTACTCATCTATAACATGTTGACTGTATTGTAGGAGGTGTGAATACTACAAATAAAATATAGTACGTGATTCCAAGAAGTTTTCGGTCCAGTGTTGCCTCTGGATCATTAGCCACACAAGCAAGTGCCACGTGGCCTTGGGTGTTTAAATACAGATGACCAAAGGATTTCTAAAAACTAACAAATGGACTTTGGGTGCAGTTTTGATAAATGAGGTTTTTCCAAAGGAAAAAAAAAACCTCAACACTGTAGTTTATATTGGTGAGCAAGAGGAGGAAGAAAGGCCAAGAGGACTGCTTATGCTAGTGAAGGAAAGACAAGAACAAAGCAAGTGAAATTTAAGAGCACAGGAGCTGTCAGGATTTATAAAATTGCTTGGCATATGGAACACAGTGTGTGGAGTAACGAGAAAAGAATGTTTGGGCCAGATGTGTGTGCTTGCACGCACGCACGCACACACGCATGCGCACACACTTACACACATGCACATTTTTAGAAAAGTCTGTCTTTTGCATCATTGATATTGACGTGTTTAGTAAGGACGCACCCTGGCATAACTCATTCAGTTCATCAAACATTCATCACGCCATTGGCACTATTGACATGCTGAGTGCTTGGAGCACGTGCAAATACTACTCTAGTTTTCCCTAAGAATTACCTTTGGAGTTTTGCTGCATCCCACTTACACAGGAACCTTATTTCACTCCTATTGCTATCTCCCTTTCTACCTATCTTAGCCCCATTCACTCCCAACTTCATCCTTGGAGGTAGAGCGAGAAGACTCCATTTAGTTTTAATACCTACATTTATTAAAATGAAACACTTACCAGGCAGAAACTCCTCTGTTCATCTCTCACAAGGTAACCTTCAAAACAGAGTCCTAGGACACCCGCCTCCTACTGAAGAGGAGAGGATAGACAAGGACGAAGTGACTGCAGCGGGCAGCAATTGTATCTAAGCCCGTTTCTGTGAGGACAACGCTTTGAATCACTGCATCAAGCAGCAGCAGGGTACTTAAGGATATTCTGCTTTAACATAGAACAGGCAAAGACTAAGGTTGACTAAAGCTGCATATAAATGCAAGTGCAAATGATGTTTTGTCACCCTGCTGGGGTGATTGCGGAGTTCATGGGACTCCGACAATTGAGTTGTTTATTTGTGTCTAACCAACTCCTGAGCCACAGGGCTCATTTAGACACTGATCCAGTCTATCATCCAAGAAGCAGAAGCTATAGAAAGACTCCAGACAAAGACAGCATTTGCTGCTTCCCACATCCACACATAACTCCTTTCCCACCACTTCTTCATAAACACTCTGAACATTTCCCTGCTGTGTCAGATCATCTGAGCCTCTGACTCTCACTTCAGGTTCTCATTTCAGAGTGTGGGCTTTCGTGTTAGCCTGAGCAAAGCTTCATTCACTTACCCAAGCAGAGTGTGGTGGGAAATATATGAGATTTGCAGGTAGATGAACATGAGCTTGAATCTTGCCCCCTGCTTATTAACCAAGAGACCCTGAGTGATCTGATGCTAAGTCCAGGCTTCAATTGCTGCTGCTAAAATCAGAGACTCCTTTAGATTTGTTCACTGCATTGAAGAAATAAAGTCTCAACTCACATCTCCCTTTGAGGACTTTAGCCTCATTTTATCGATCCTGTACATTAACCAAATTAAACACATATGAAGGTAGCTTCTAATGCTGGAAATGCTAAAAAGTCATAAACATAAATGTGTCATAAACATGCCTACTTAAATTTTGGTCAACAAAACTCAGTGGATTGACATAAAGCATATTCTCAGCTCTGTGCTTGGTTAGTATGATGATGTGATCTGCTCCGGTATCCCGAGGACATTTCAGATCCGTCTTCAAATCCAAATGCCTGCAGTTGAGAGTTTGTAAAAATACTAAGCACAGTTTGTCCATGTGCTGGAAGTGCCTCATCATTTAAATCAAAGCTCTATTTTCCAAAATCTTGCCAAGTGGAGAAGCAGATACTGAACACACTGGTCTGGTGCAACATCAAATCAGAATAACTTGGCTGTAGGGTACTCATAGGTGTTGAAATGCAACAAAGCTACACCTTCCAGCACCTTCCCCTACCATAGCCAAATGACTTCAGAAAGTATTGATAACCTCACTGAGCTAGTTTTAGCTTCCTCAACAGCAAAATGAAAGCACAGGTCCTTAGGAAGATGCCAAGGGTGGTGCCGGGCACACTGGAGCTGCTGGGTAAGTATAGTTTTTGCCTCCTATAACCTGTCTCCTACATCACACTTCCTTCCATCTGGGTTGCGAAAACGTTTGTTCTTAAAAGCTTACCAACTGAAAAATAAAGTTGTCTCAACACTGTAGACCTCTTCTAGCTGGTTTTTTTCCTCATTATAGAAGCTTCCTATTTTATACCAAATAGTTCAAGTCACATTTATGACTATTGATCTACACAGAGCATTGCGTTCCATTTCTAGTGCTAAATCAGTATAGTTTGGAATATGAAGGACAGGTTTGGGGGAAATGGCTAGTGTGCAAACAGGTATTTATTAAGGGTTTGGGGAATCTAAGGTTAGTCTGTTTTTAATATGAAAGAAAAAAATCAGATACAGATAATTACTTGTATCCACTTGTCTTGGTTACTTTTCTCTCGTTGTGGGACAAAATACCTGAGGCCCAAAATGAAGGAAGGAAAGGTTTATTTCGCTTAAAGTTTGTGGAGGTTTCAGTCCATACTTGGCAGGTTACAAGGCAGAGTGGCACATGGCAGAGGGCTACAGCTCATGGCAGCAGAACACAGCAAAAGCAACAAGCACTAAAAGGGAGGAATGGCCACAAACAGCCTCTTCCTCTCCTTTACATATGCAAACTGCCCACCCCAGGGCGGTGTAGCTCTCACACCCATAATCAATCAAACTCTAAAAGCCTACCCCATGACTGCATGAGGCTCTGGGGGGACACACAGACACAAACCATAACACCACTTCTTCCTCTGTTGAATTTATACAATAAACATATGTATGCACCTATTTCCTTTGTTAGATTTAGTTGGAAAGATTTAGGTATTTTTACTACTATTACTATGTGTTTACAGTAAAAGATATCTTTTGAGTGACAGTGATTATATATTATTTTTAATAAGATTTTCTTCATTCCAAGTAAAGATCACAGAAAATAATAACATTTAGCAGAAAGAGAATTCACTGTGTGATAGATTATACGATGGATGCACATATAATTATTCCTTGGGGAAAATTAGATTTATATCAAGCCACTAAGACAAGTGACTGGGGGAAAAAAAAGTTCAGAAATCCTGAATAGGTGGTATGATAATATAGTGAAAATTTTCTTTTTTCCTCAGAGCTCCTTTATTATTTTGCTAAATGATTTTCATGGACTTGTGACTCTTTAAAAGCCAGAGTGATTTGAAGAAAGTGGCTTAACTGGAAAAACAAGTATTATGTTGTCACTACTATATTCTTATTCTTACAGTGTTCCTTTTCATAACATTGATTTTTCTTAAAGTTCTGGTTTCAAAAATATAAGCTCCACCTTAACCATTGCTTCCACCCACTTTGACCTTAGAGACTGTTGAAGTATTTATGATAAAATTTGGCCTGGCTGTAAATTCCATGTCAGTGGTTCCCATAAACATGACGATCCCTCCACGCACCTGACAATCTCTTGTTGACATTGTCTCAGCCGCTGCACTGGAAATCCCATGAGCTCACAGACCATTCAGCCCTCTTTACACTGCCTCCAGCCGGTGTCTGCACATCACAGATGCTCCGTGAGGGTTTCCTGAATGAAAACACAAATTCCCCAGTTCTCACAACTGCTCCAAACAGGAGCAATATGAACATAAGGAAGTGAAAGGGCTTATCTTTGTGTATTTCTGTTCTCCCTGGAGGACAATTATTTTATTTATATAAGCCCAGGAGAATTTAATAAGGAAAGTACAGTTTTAGCTCATGTTATGATTTAGCAATGGTGGGTAGATAAAATAACAACCAGTCCTCCCATTAACCATCTACTCTCTTCCAGGCTCCCTTAGGCAAGGATAAATAAAATAAAAAAGGTAGTAGAGTAGAGTAGGCTCCAGTAGTATAAGAGAGGGAATGCAGCCTGTGTGAACTGCGAGCAACTGGCAAAGATTAAAACCGAGTTCTATTTTCAACTGAAGTCACCCCCTCAGTGAATCTGATGCAAGACTGGGCCAGTGGCAGCAGCTGGCTGAGGGGAGAGTTAAATCTGAGTTTCTCCCTGATTTCCTGCAGCTCCTTCAGATAAGATGCAAGGAAGACCATATGATTTTTTCAAATAAAAGGGAAACCAAATTAGAAAGTAGTTGAGATTATGTGTAGATTTAGATATGAGTCCTCCAAATTTTCGGCAAAAAATAAGTATATAAAACTTCTTAATTTTTACATTCCTTGTGTGGAGTTGGTATAAAAAACAAAAAGAAAAACAAAAAAAAACAAAGGGAAACAAAACAGAAACGACTTCTGAGTCTATCTGCCTTTAATCAGGAGCCTCTTATTCTCTGAATTCCAGATTCGAGGGCCTTTGATTTTTAGATGGCTAAGTCTGTAACCTAGTACAACTGACTATTCCCACGTAACTCACCTAGAATATGTCTTTCTTGACTTTCTCACATTGCTTAGGATATTAAATCCCTCTTGTGGTCCATAAACCAGGAAGGAGGAAATCACTGACCACAGGCTCTAGTGAAGTTTTGAAACAATGAAAAATTTGTCTACTCCAAAGCTGGTGGATGAACTTTCCACACACTTCCTTTTCCCAGTGAGTGAGAGACAGACTTGGAAAACACCACCAACACCTGCAAAGCTGGATATGAAAGCAGCGTGGCAGGTGGGGGTGGAGGTGGGTCCCCTGCTGAGAGACCCAAAGACAATGAAGCAGGCATAAGAGCCAAGGTTAATGAGAAGACTTAAAATGTCATATTGCGTTTCTGGGCTCAACCTACTTAGACTTTAATAATGGTTCTTGAGAATTCAGGAATTCAGTCAAGAATAATTGTGTTAATAGGATCTACTTGCTAAGCATGTTCTATGATTTTATTTCGTGTAATTTTCACAGCAACGCTGTATTTTGATATTGCTGATTCTCTGATGTTTATTCCCTGATAAGAAAACAAACTCAAAGAGATTAAGTAACATGCAGAAGGTCACCTGCCCAGGAGCAGGGAGAGGTCAGAGTAGCCGAGCAGAGCGTAGAGACTCTGACTGCTTTAGCAAGTTCTCTTGTGGGTCAGTGAGTCTCACAGAATCAGTTTGGAGCATGTTTCTCTTCTTTCTCCCATCTTCCTCTGCCAAAGAGGTTTTAGTAGGCAGCCAAGAGGATTCAGTGAGGAGAGAAGGTCACCATTACCCAGGGGCAGGGCCAGTCCTGTCTTCTGTCAAGGCCTTGGGCTGCACATGCGTAAGACAAAGGGATCTGCCTACACTGTCACTTCCGATTGTTGGTACTCTGTGGAGTGTCGTGCATGTGAGACAGATGGAGGTCTTCCCCTGGGAGCCTTGTCCATCTGTAGAAGAGAGGACATGTGCCAAATGCTCAGATTTGGCAAAGTTTTAAGAGAATCTATACTTATACTTGAATAGGACTAACCAAAATATGTCATTTCTAAAGTTCTCGCCCATGCTGGGAGGAGTGCAAGGGTTTAACAAGGTACAAGGCTAGAACGAGAAGCCACGGATGGGGGACGTAGTCGTCAGATGCTGCTGGAAGGAAACGCTTCCTGTGTGCTGCGCTTGCCAGACTTTTCCTCTTTCTTGGCTTCCTCATGACTCTTAAACAAGTGACTGCTTGACCCTGTTGTTGAGAAACATGTAATGTGATTGAAGCTGGGGAAATAACTTAAATGCAACAAAAAAGAAAGAGAAAACCCACTTGAGTTGCCCCAAAACATAAACAACAAATTTAATGGTCACCATTTGAAAATACATGTAAAGAAGTCCAGGTTCCCCTGCAGGCAGCTGCCAATGGCTGTCCACAGGACACCTTCTGGACCCCACACGCTTTTCTAGGAGCCTGGAAGTATTTGTGAAAAACACAAACAGAAATGCCCAACTTAGGAGGGGGCCTCAGGTAAGTAAATGATACGAAATTCAAAAGGATGCAGTAGGTGGGTGCAGCGGTGCAGGTGTGGGGCCAGGCAGAGCTTCCTGGAGAGGTGGACATCGAGTAAGGAGCTGAGTGGCCTAGGAGCTGGCCTGGAGGCTCTGTGGAGACCATGCCAGTGACCTGTCTATGCCATGTGTGTCTGAGGATCGGTAAAGAGGGCAGCAGGCAGGAGCAGGGACCACCAGCAGGACAGGAGGACAGAGTAAGGATGGCAAGATGTGACACTGTTTGCTGAGAGAGCGAAGACTCGGAGAGACATAAAGTGAAGCAGGATGATCTGTTAAGGAGTAATGCGGAGACAAGGGAGAGATGGTGGTCACTGGGGGTCACATTCTGGGTAACTGAGGGCAGATACAGCCTGAGATCCTAGGGGATGGAGTGGGAGGTACAAGAAGGAGAATTCACGGCTGATGAGGGTTTTATGTGTGACCATAAACCCTATTATCATTATCGGCATCAACTTTATCTACTTGGACACCTGTGAGAAAGGAGCTCAGCTAACACTGCTGAGCTCAAAGTCAGCCCCACTGCTGGGCGGAGCAATGCCTCTGGCTGGTGCTGAAATCCACGAGAGGGTGGCAGGTAAGGCGAGGCAGGGGGAAACTTCACTGCTGTGTTCCAGTCAAAAGTGTTGCAGTTAACTCGAGTTCCCACCACACCCTTAGCAACTGGTGATCTTATCTCCATTTTTACAGCTGAGTGATTTAAGCTGGAACCTGCTCTCTTTGACCCCAAAGTCTGGACTTTCTCCCTCTCCACAGCATAAAAGCCAGATGTGCACGGAGAGTGACCCATGTCTTGAAAGCCGTAATTCAACAAATGCTTGTAAAATTAGAAGATAAGGTCATTAAAGCATCAGGCAAAGCTTCTGATGGGTCTGAATTTTGCTGCTGGAAAGAGTGAAACATGCCTAGTCACCAGCATCACCTCCAGGGCTGTTTAGTAACGTCTGTGGTTTGTGAGCAGTTCAGTACATGGGCAGGCTGGGAGTAGTTCATCTGTCCAAGGCCTTGCGTTCACAAACCTCAAAGCTGCTCCTTGGTGTCACTAATAGTAAGGCCACACCTCAGACACAGAGGTGCTCTGATAAGATTGAAAGCCCAAGGCCTTTGACATTCAGCTTGGAACTCTTCTCCCTTTCTGAAGAGTAAGAAGGTATTATGAAGTGTGCGTATGTGTAATAAGATGAATACATTGCAATATATTTGTTCAGTCTAAAAAATGTTAGTTTATTAAATTTAGACATTTGTTTTTAAAAATTCTTCCAGTCTTGTCTTAACATGTCTCCCCTAACTCCACCTTCTGTTCTTCAACATATTGGTATTTGAACTTTTTTACAAAAAGAAGAGAAAGAAAGAAAGAGAATGTCTCAGGTGCACTCTGACCTTCCCATAGGGGCACCCTTTACCTCCACGCGAGCGCGCGCGCGCGCACACGCACACACACACACACACACACACACACACACGGAGTGAGGGAAAAGGAATTCTGGGAAAAGAGCACATCTTTAATTTCCTGGGACAAGTTAAGTATTCCAGGACAGAGGGAGCTACGCACAGGTCATAGTGGGTGATTCTGAGACCTTGCCTCCCACTGAGGAACTGTGTGGTGGGCCCTTTATCATACTTGGGAAATGAAGCAGGTACCTAGGTGAGAAGGTAGAAAGACTTCTACAGAGACAGAGCAAGGGATCCTCCAGACAGCCTGTGTATCCCAGTGCCAGCCCCACCTTGTGGTCAGAGGCAGCTGCTGTGCAGGGTCATTTCCAAAGCCACAGCCCACAGGTAGAGCTGGGAGGGCTCCAGGTGGGAAGCGCAGCTGGACCTACAGGTAAGCATGAGGTCCCTGTTCCTCAGCCTTTGTCCTTGCTCTGGCCTGCTCCCAGCTCCCTGCTCATTTCCTGTGTGTGCCCGCATGTCAGCTATGGATTGAGACCCTGGAGTTTACCATGCGCTGCCTCTACCTTTCCCCCCATCTACCATTTTCCTACCATTCCCAGGGGAATTTGCAAAACCTCTGCAAAACCAGGCCTCTCACACTAAAACAAAGGCCTGCTCCTTCCGCTAAACAGGGTAGCATTAAGTGTCTTAGTTTAATTCATAGGGACCAGAAGGTCTGTAGCACTGCATCAGCTATGGACTGGGCAGCAGACTGCATGAGTCTGTGTGGGACAGTGGGTAGTCCGTCTGTCCAGTGAAGGCAGAGGGAGAAGCAGGGAAATGAGATGGGGCAGTGGAGAATTTTTTAAAGGGTGGAGAGGGGAAGGAGGAGAGGGGAAGGAGGAGAGGGGAAGGAGACCTATGCCTGGAGTTCCTTGAGCCAGATTAAGGGGTGCATTAGGAATGCACACTTTCTTAATGTGGAGACCTGATGAAATAGTCACGTCTTCAGAGTACGCAGCCTGTAGTACAATCACACAGATGTCTTCTTTAGTTGTAAAGTACACACATCAATAAACGGATAATAGCTGGGGATGTAGCTCGGCGGCACAGCACCTGCCTGGCAAGCACACAAATCATGAGTTCGATTTCCGGTACCAGAAAAAAACCCAAAAAATAAAATAAAATAAAATAAATGGATAATATTAACCATTTGTAACTGTTTAGAACAGTGATAAAGTACACTCACGTTTTTGTTCTCCTATCAACACCAGTCATTTCCAGAACTTTTAGTACCAACTTTAAATAAAAATTGTTTTGATTCTAACTGAAGCCCTGACATTCAGTAGAAGAGATCATTATCTGAGGTACCAGCTTTTCTTTGCCTGGTGATTAAAAAACAAACAAACAGAGGAGATCAGGTTGTTTTAAAAAATGGCACCGTACTCATAAGTGAAATAAATCAAACATACATGTGCAAGCACCGCATTGTGTCACTAGTGTAAAACTTGAAAGAGTTCATTTAAACTCGGAGGTATGATAGACACTCTGAAATGATAGGAAACCACCGAAGAGTAAAGGGCTTCTGGGATGTGGGAAAAGAGAAGGGAAAGAAGGAGAAATTTTGTATGTATGTATATACAGGATA
>NW_004955474.1:214019-236121 GCF_000276665.1 Chinchilla lanigera | reverse complement strand
TGTATTGTGCTTGTGATATGTTGTAAAATGTTGTATGTCTGTTAATGTTTCCCTCCTTTTATCCTTAAAATAAAAAAAATTAAAAAATAAAAAAATAAAAAATGGCACCGGCATGGTGCTCAGTAGAGTAGAGTGCAAATGATCACGTCACCACTGTCCTTCTGACGAGTTCCTCCTCCTCTTGCCACTTGGTTCCTCCTTCTGATCTATAAGATCCCAGCTTTTCCTAGGACCACTTAACAGAGCTGCTCCCCTTGCCGCAAGAGCCTCGGTGAACATTTCCTGTTACCCCATATATTTCTTACAATATTTTTATTTATTAGTTTGTGGATTTGTGGGTTGGCTCACATAGCAGGGAAATGGAGCTAGGAGAGCCATCAGGGACCTGGTCCTAAGCACCACTCATTCGGCATTCAGGCTGCACAGCTGGAGCCTCATAGGCTCCTCCGACTAACTGAGGCTTGAGGCATGGCTTCAGCAGCAGGGCAGCCTCTGCCCCAACAGTCAGAGCGAACACTGTCTGTCTGTCCTTCTGCACGCACTGCCTCCTCTTGTGATGGCAGTGGCTACTCTAGTGCGCAGGCAGGGAGAGCATAAGAGACAACTGACCTCCTCTCTGAGCTCCAGCTCTTCACGCCCTGTCTGCTCCCACAGCCCCACAATATTTCCCAGCCTTGTCACAGGCTGGCAGTCCTGCTTTGAAGGGAATTAGATTCTCCCTCTCTTTCTCTGTGTTTGTGTCTCTGTCTCTGTCTGTGTCTGTGTCTCTGTCTCTCTCTGAGATTGAGCCTTGCTATGTTGCCCAGGCTGATCTCAAACTTCTAGACTCAAGTGACCTTCCTGCCTCAGCCTTCCCAGTTGTAGAACTACAGGTTCAAGCTACCATGCCCAGATACAGGTGATTTTTAAGGCAGGTTAAGTTCAAAAAGCTCCTGTTGGAGTTATAACGTACACCTACCTATTCATAGAAACATGTTGACTCCCATAAATTATACCAGTCAGCATTCAGGGAGGACATGATGCTCCTTGCTTCCCTCCTGTTCCTCTCTGCATCCTCTCTCCCCACCTAACACTTACAGTTTCTGACTATAAATATGATTTGCTCTCGGTATAGAAACTTGGCAAATGAAGCAGGTACAAAGGAGGGAATAATCCTCTGTGATCTTACCTCCCAGAGAGAGATTTCCAAATGTCTCTCCCAGACTCAAGTGAATTCATGTGCATCTCTTTCAAAGCTGACCTCACGCTGCACACATGATATTATGGTCTTTGTATTCACTTTCTGCTCTTGTCGGACTGCTCCCTCTGCTTCACGACTGTTATACTTGTCACTGTGACCCATGGTCCCATGAGGCACTCTCCTTCCTAGCCCCGCAGTGCTGGGCTGAGTCTTGTCTTCTCTGGCCCAAGATCACCACACATGGCTGGAACCCCAGCTTTGTCCCTTCTCCCTCTGCCCAGCATTAACTGTGCATCGCTAACTCGACGTTGTCTTGCCTGGGCTTCGCTTTCAGTGTCTACCGGTCTGTAGCACACTGTCCTCATGTCTCACACATAGAAGTCCATCTCCTGGGCCCCTTCCGACCTCTCTGGTTCTCTCTCCCCACCTCTTGCTTCTACTTTGAGCTCTCAACACTGAGCCCTGCACACTCTGACTGCCTACTTTCTCCGCTTTTTCTCAATAAATCCACAGCCCCATCTACGGGTCCAGGCCCCACCACTTGCTGAGCCTTGCCCTGGCCCTCCCTAGGTATCAAGGCCCGATCTCCTCTGTTCTCTTAGCCCAGGGTGTCTCCTCTTCCGGGTGGATCAGAGGCCTGGGAGGCAAGGGAAATAGCTGATTGGGCTCCGGCCCTGTAGCCTGTGGCAGGAGTGCAGGACTCCTGAGCGGCTGCTTTTCTAATGTGCACACAGGTGTCACTCGTGATGTTTGTGCAGGATCAGAGTTTAAGACGCATGGCCCACTGTGCTGCCTCACAAGTGACTTCCTGTGCTTCTCCCCTGGGAACACATGAATGCTCCCGTCTAGGGGGCTCTTTGGAGTCCTCTGGCTCACTGTGCTCAGCTTCCTCCTGCATCCTCCCTCCATCTCAGATTCCTGGGGGATGACTCACAAAGTCCAGTGTAACAGCACTTGCTGACAAGCCCCGGGAGTCACGGCTGAGGGCCCCTGGACCTCGACTGGAATTTCCCAAGGCCTGGAGAAATCTCCCTTCAAGTCCCCTTTCTTCAATGCGTTTCCCATCACAGATGTCTCAAGGATAAGAACAGTAAGGTACTGTTTGCCGTGGATAAGTTACCAAACGCCTAAATGTGACTCGCAATTACTACCCAAAGCCACAGAAAGGTGAGGGAAGCTATATGAATTTTATTTTAAAATTTTGGTAAATTTTTCCACATGAAAATTATTTATGTTTCTAGTAGAGCGTGGGATGCAGGAAAGGCAGACGTCTATGTTAAGGAAAATATGTTGCATCAAGAAAAGTCCCTTTGAACATGACCTCGAAGATGCTTTTTATGGGAAGAATTCTGTTCTATCCACTACCCTGTTAACCACATCTGCTTTTTGAACACAGCATGTCCAACCTAATCTGCATCTACTAAATTCGGGAAAGTGACTGCTCACTCAACTTCCCATTAACCTAAACGCAGGAACCAAAACACCGCTTTCCCAAGCTCTTCTAGTTTCCTTTTTACATATTATACTTATAGGTGTTTAAATAGTCTTTTAAAATATGCTAATAATTTTGTAGATGACTTCTATTAAAAATGCTAGTAATTTTTATGGTAGTAGCAAATAAAAGAGCTCATGTGGTTCCATGTTTTGAAGAAGCCTGTGAAAGAAATTTCAGTTGCTTTAGGTAATCTTGGACGAGACAGGCTTAGATGTTAGCTTTTCTTCTCACTGCTCAAGAAAGATTTTTAAAAAGTTTATGAGAATGAACCACTTCCTTCCATGTGTATTCCCTCCTCATTTCTTCGAAATTGTTGCCTAATCTTTAGGAAGTCACCAGTTCTAATCACTCCTTCATTAATACCCTAGTCACCAGAACACAAATGACTTAGAACATCAAGACATGAGCAGGGCTCTAAACTAAGAAACAACAGCTCAGTTCCACACCTCATGGATGATGGAGTAGTAGGTGACTTGTAGATGTTAAATCAACAGGAAAGAATCATAGCCATGAGCGGACGCATTTCCAGTAACTTTTATCTATAAACAACCCAGGGTAGAGAGGAAGAAAGACCTCTCCCTTCCTTCCTGAGAGAGGAGATTGAGATTTACTTTGAAAAATTCAGGTGACTGTCTAGCTTCTGATTAATCACATGCACTATATCAATCAATAAAATTCAATAATCAATCAATAAAATCTCAGCTCGAGCCTGTCTCTGTAGTAGAAAGCGGGCAATCCTAGTTCTCAACCAAAACAAAGCTTATCAGTGTTATTCAAATGGAGCTGGAATTCAGAGAATCCAAAGAGCTGTATGTAGACACACACACCTCCACACAAGGCCCAAATGTTGGCAGTGACAGTTGACTGAAATTACAAAATGATAAAAAACTGATTTCTAGGAAAAATGACAAAGTGGTTTATTTGAAGTTTGGATGATTTGATCTGACAATAGTAATTAATCTACCAAAATACATAAGTAATATAAAATGTTGTGAGTTTACCTAGAACATAACCATGGCAGTGCTTTCTCCTTCCATGTTTTCTCTGATTAATTTTCTCTTTATTTCAGTACCTTCTACCAACCATTGAATGAAGATATATTAAATACTGAGCATGGTGTTAGGTAAAAATGTATTTTTGTTAAAATTTACTAATGCCTTCCACTGAAATTTCTTAAGAAAAAAACTAAGGGTTCAATTTGAAAATATTTGTCAAAACAATATTCCTTTATACATAAAATTTATACTCAGAAGGTACAAATATTCATTCAGCCTGGAAATTATAATATAGATTACTTTCCCCTGTTACACAACAACTATGATAATGCTATTGCTAGACAAAACTCTGATGTCCAGATTGAAGACAGTGGAAGGGAGTGGAGAATGTTCATGCTGCGATTTATTTATTTCCAAAATGATTACAGACATTTCCAGTCTTCAAGTTTATGTTGCATAGGACAGAAAAAAAAAAAAAATCCCGAAATGAAACCACTCAGAAAGCAAAGGTCCCTGTAGTATTACAGTCACCATGTAGCTCCCACTCCGATTTGACTTTTCTCTAATCCTTTCGTCTCCCTGTCCGTTATCAATCCAAATGGTGTTGGGATGTGAACAGCCTATAATTAGTGCTCAGAGGAGAAAGCATGGATTCATTCAAAGCCATGAATCACAGCTTTTAATGCAATGTATGGGCAACTAGAGTGACGCATGAAGAAATGGAACTAGGAAAGTTTGTAGGCTGCATCTTTCCATGTACCTGACTACCACATTGGGGAACCCTGATTCCTGGGGGTGGAAAAGCTCTGCACTGAGGGGTAAAAGAAGCCACAGAATCAACATGCACGTAACCCCGGAATATCAACTAGCAGGCTCGAAGAAAGTAAAATCTCACTTTTATGGTAAGTATGCAAGGAAAAACTATCAAGTAGAAAACATTGCTGGAATATTTAATTTAAAATAGGTGTTTTGAAAAGGGTTTCACACCCTCGGGGGCCACCAGCTCTCTGACTTATCAGTAGAAGCACCAGGGTTGCCAAGGGAGATGGACGGGTCCACTGCAGTCTCCTGGGAATCCAGCTCAGTCCACCAGCTCCACCACGCTTAGCGATGCTCTTTCATCTCATGTGTGTTCATTTCATCTCCTACTAGATGGTGCATTCTGTGAAGACAGAGGCTGCGGCATTCTAATCTTCCGTCTCCTCCGTAGTGTCCAGCACATGGCTTGGTACCTTGCAAACAGTAAGGTTCGTTCCTTCTACTACAGAAGTCACTTAGGAATATTCAAGCAGAGAGTTGGTTCCCGTCATAATTGTGGGGAGGCCTGCTACCAAAAGTCCCAAACATCTCCAATTCTATGCTCCACTTTTAGAGTCTAGAACCTTCATTTTCTCTTCTCTTTTCTCCTTTTGATTTGTCCTTTTCAATAACATAAAGTAAATGATTGTTTAAGAGTTAAAGTGCTCTTTCTCTATGATACAAAAATTTGTGTTTCAGGGAACATGGACTAAATCAAAGGGCGTTGTAGCCATCATGAGTGGGCAGAAACTATTTTTGTCATGGGCATTCCCAGTTCTTCTAAAAGCACACTGCCTAAGACGATTACATATGCCAATGACTTAGGAGACCAGCCCCAGGATGACCCTGGGTTACATGAGTCAGATTTAGCTCACTCTTTTAGTGAAAAAAGAAGTGATTTTCCAAGTACAAAAATGAGCTGTCTGTAGCTGATGATATTACACACTGTAGGACTCCCTGGGGTTTATCATATGGATTTAAATCTATGACTAATAAAGCTCTATTCTGTGAAATGCAAAGAAAAATACTTAATACCGATGGGTTTTGCTTTCCTCATCTATTAAACAAAAACCTAATCTCCAGTTATGGCTGAGGGTATTTAACAGTGCATTTTCTAAGTACTCACAATTTCTCTTAGCACTGTTCATATATTCAGCCACTGAACTGTCACAACTACCCTATGAATTCAGTACTAAGAACCTGCAAGTCTCTCTCATTCATCCACATGCATATCCACTATGACAACCTTAACCCATGAAATAACTTAACAAAGAAGCTGCAAAATATATAACTATATAATGAATAAATTATGAAGAAAATAATATGCACATTGTTCAAGTTTCAGAATTATAATTAATTTAGAATTTTTTTCTCTAAACCTCTATTTGGGGGCTATTTTAAAGTTCTATGAATTCTGAATTACTAAGACCACTAATATATCATCCCTAATGTAGAGTTTTTTCCCTTTTGCTGATGCCAGCAAAATAGATAATTTTATTTCATTAATTCCACTATATGTAAGAGGTCACAATTACTGGGCTATGAGTGTCATACCTAGCATAAGAGCTGTAAGTGACCTTATAAGTCATCCAGCCCAAATCCTACAACATAAATTGTTTCTTCCTTTTTTCACTTGGGCAATGCTTTGCTGTGTACTCCAAGCCTGGAATATAAATACAGTTAAAGGGCCGGGGATATGGCTCAGCGGTACAAGTGCCTACCTGGCAAGCACAAGGTCCTGAGTTTGATTCCTGGTACCAAAAAAAAAAAACAAAAACCAAACAAATAAATACAATTAAAGAAGTTACAAATATTTGACCATGTTTTTCATGGTCAAAGAATTTCTATTACAAAGTGGAACAAAAGCTCTAAATCTTAAAAAGTGAAACTTAGCAGTAGCTCAGTAACTCAGCCATGTGTCAAAAACTCCATGAAAATTCTTATCTAGGGATGTGACCGGGATGTGGACCCTCACTATGGATTTAAACTAATCATTAGACTCATCTGTCTCTCACCGAATAATTTGCATCACTTCACAGTAAGGCATTTACTAAGATCCAAAGTGTAGCATAGATATTGTGAACTGAGAAGAATCTGTTCAAAAGAAAAGACAAACTGTGATGGGGAAAGGGGAAAGGAAGAAAGGGAAAAAGAAAAATATATATTTATACACAAGATAGTTAAGATAGTTATACAACTAGTTTCTCTCAGTTCACTAACACAAAGGTTTGTGCTAGTATTGTCTGGACAAGATATCATGCCTGTATCTTGTCCTTTGAATAACTACTATGAAGACAACAATACAAAATGTATTAATTATTCTAACTATCCTACTAACTTGTTTTGAAACTCAGTTTCATTGTTCTTTTTATCTTTTTTCTTCTTCAAAATAATAATAGAAAAAGTATTTACTGAACTGTTAACCATTAAAATATCTTGCATGTGCTCCCCAGAACAGATACACCTGTGATAGTAGAGTCTGTCCTGATGATTACACACACGAAATTGTTTTCTTTAACTTTTTTCCTTAGAGTGTTTTCAGGTATTCTAAACTGGCTACATCAGACACTTAGTTTCTAAGCACTTGCTCAGCGGTGTAGCTGCTTTGTGATTTGGAAAAGCCACTTAACCTCCCTGGACATTGGGTTCTTCATTTACTAAACTAGGAGGTTGGTCTCCTCTTATCATTCCTAGCCTGGTTGTCCTAGTGGTAAATTTACACATGGAACTTGAACAACTTGATTCTCACTGGAAGTAATTGTCAAAGGAAGTGTCATCATACCCATTAAAGTTCCTTAATCAAATCACTGAAAGAAGCTGTGGCTTCTCAAAACACAGCTACAGCAAGGCTACAATCTGCTTGACTTTTTGTCAACTCACTCATTAAAAATGTTAAATTTTGGATATTTCAGAATTGAAGTTCAAATTTCTAGTAAGTGTGTGTACTTGTTTTAAAATTATAACATCTTTTATTGTATGAGCTGTTACAAAACTAAGTTTAAATACATTGTGCTTTAAGTAACCAAGCATTTTCAGCAAAATTTTCACACTTCTTAACTGGGTTCAATCTAAGATCAGTGTTTATTTGAAATACTGCCTCAGGTCAGGCAGACCTCAGTCTAATGGTGTGACATTTTCACATTTCATTCCAACCAACCTTAGGGAAAAAAAAAAATTAAATGAAAGATTTCAGTAGATCTAATTAAGGTTAGTTGAGTTAATCCACAGAATAGGTGTATTTAAAAAGCAAACAACTATTGTCAGTATCTTGGATTCTGAACAATTGTTAAGCATACAGTTAATTGTTAAGCATACAGTTAATGTGTCCTGAAGGAGTGTTTTCCTGTCATTCACTGGGGCTCTTGAAATCTGTTTTCAGAATAGATTGTCATCAGCAGGCACTATCTGGTTTGAGCATCACCCTTGAAAAGAAAAATGATCAACATTCCTCAGATAATTGCTTTAAAGAGAATTCGCTGAAAAGGAAGACAATGCCAGAAATATTTCAGAGCAGACTTGAGATACTTCATTTGGTAACATTCCTCCTTCTCTTTCTCAACTCAGGTTGACCTGATCCAATTATGGGCATTTGTGTTTGTCTTTGGCAGCCACTGAATCTTGCAAACCTATCTTCACCCACATCTTCCTACCTTTGAACTGTGTAACCAGAATGACATTGAAATACTGAGCATTCCACACACCTGCAAAGGAGCCTGCTCCTCAGATTTTCAACATCACATTGTCTAAAACAATACTGTTCTCCTTCCTTCTCTTCTTACCACTGGATGGTAATAATCTGGCAGGACTTAAATGATGATCTTTGGTAGAGAACAAAGGTAGAGCTGCGTGTTGTGGCACATACCTGCAGCCCCAGCTACACAGCAGGATTGTTTGAGCTCAGCCTCACTGTGCATGACATAGTGACACTGCGCTCAAAAAAAATTTTAAAGTAGAAATGAAGATTTTAGATACTTAGGCAACATGCAGCAATGTGTAATAAAAGTAACACATGCTCTGGAGTTAAATGTATTAGAATAAACATCCTAGATCTACCATCCTCTGTGTGACTTTAGCCAGATTATTTAATCTCTTACTCCAAAGATTTTTATATGTAAAATGGGGACCAATAATTACTATCTGATAGGGTTGTTTCAAGAATTAGATGGGACAGCATAAGTAGAAATATTTAGCACAGTGTTAAGTCTACTAGATTTGGTCAGAAACAGCATAGCTGCCTGTACTCAATGTGAAAATATCAAATACTTGGAAATTAGAGAGGCTCATACTGGCAGCTGAAGGACAACCCCATCTGTGACCGCTTTGCTGAATTTTTACAAGGGCGTTCTGGGATAAAAACCAAGTAGCCAGCCAACCAACCAGCCAACCAACAAAAGAACAGGGTTAAACCAACCAACCAAACAACCAGCCAACCAGCCAACAAACAAAGGCACAGGTTAAACCAACCAACCAACCAACCAACCAGCTAACCAGCAAAAGAACAGGTTAAACCAACCAGCCAACCACCAACAAAAGAACAGGTTTAAAGGCAGAGAGAGGAAAACAGATTCCTCATGCAAGTTGTACAGAGGAGCAGACAGACTTATAGAAGAACAACATGGACAGCTCTACAGTCAATGGTGTGGCTCTCAACCCTGAGTGTGACAGACGTATTTAGGGTGACCTTTAGCAGGTTATTAAACAATGGAATTGCTGCTTTCATAAGTGTAAATTGGGGATAATTATGATTTCCTGGAAGGATTAACTGACATGATGAGTATATGTAATCAATATATAGTAGACATTCAATAAAGGGTGCAATTATTGTCACTATCATTTATTGAGAGAATTACTCCTGGCTGCTTATGTTAAAGACCTAAGTTAAACCAAGGCTTAAGTTGGCTTCCAGTGGATCCAGAGTGGCGGTGAACCATGCCTAGCAGTTTACTTGTTTGGCAGCGTGAATATTTGTAACTTTCCAGGAAGTTGCTAAAAACAATTTCCTGACCCACAGAACAACATCCTCTTATCTCACATGGGATGGGGACTGCTGTGAGACAGCATTTTTTCTGATGACTTGAAAAGCTTGTCCCTCACATGAAAATGTAAACACCATCATCCTGAATCAGCTGGGCCAACCGTTCTGCCAAAACGCTACCCTAGAAAGTGTGAAAGGTCATGACCATCCACTTTGACATCATGGGTCTTAGCTTCTAGGGTAATAAGAGGTGTAATTATTGTAGTTCCTTTTCTCTTTCCTTTCTTTTTTTAATTTCAACGTTTATTTCAGCATCCTAGGCATGATCATGCTTCCTGTCTTATTTTACCCTAGCAACTCTGTGAGACTGCCCTGTTGCTGATGTCAGCTACCCACTGGCTGGGGGTGACCTGGAAGAGGCACACTGCCTGCCCACCCCACGCAAGGGCTTTCCACATGGCACAAGACAGCATCGCCAGCCAGTGCTCCTAGCTGCTAGGGCATGAGAGTGCAGCTTGGGAACGGGAACAGCAATGGGTATCAGTAGCATCTAACATATCTTCATCTTGCAGGGGCAAGGGGAAAAATATGGACTAGAACATACCAGTGACTTTACTGTGTTTGCATATCTGGTAGTTTGAAGCCGGATCCTAAATCAGACCGCCTGATTCCAAGTCAAGGGCTCTTTCTACCATAACCGCTGGTTTACTGAAGGATACCAGGGGTACAGCTGTCAGTTACATAAACCTCACAGGAAGCAGTAAGTTAGCAGTAAGTGTGTTAATCATGGTAAAGTGTAGCAGTTCCTTCAGTTCCACAGTTAGCCGGCCTTAACACCTCAGCAGATGCTCTGCCATCTCTGCTTTCTGGAAAGGAGGAAACAAACTGATGAGCTTCTATCCAGACCTCCCAGAGTGGCACACACAATCGTTTTGAGGCTTCTTGTAAATGTGATGTCCTGTAGCTGGAGTCTGACTTCATTCAGCACTCTCTGACCTCCTTGGAGTAATGTCCGAGTTCAGGGCGTGGGCAGGTAAAGCCTGGCGTTAGGTAGACCTGCTCTCTCTCACGTGCCCATGTCCTACGGCTCCAAGCTGGGTGAATCTGGATGTGCCTAGGACACATTTTCATTTGGAACTAATCCATTTGCAGCTACCTGACTTAATCACAAGCACTAAGGAAAGAAGAAGAGAGGAAAAGGAGAGAAGGAGACACTGAATGTCACTCATCCCCTCCAGGGAGCTGCAGAGGCATAAAGGAACAGGAGCGGGCACTGGCTGGGGCGCCTTGGCAGTACAATGCTGTGATGTGTAACTATTACTTTACTAGATGTATTCAACAATATTGCAAGCACTGACTTCTCTAAAGTATTTCACCTAGCGGCTCACTTTCACTTCCTTCCTCTTCTCACTCCTATCTTCGGCCCCCAGATACTGCATTTCCTTTGCCTCTCTTAGCTTCCTGTGCTTCGTTCCTCCCATACCTCTAAACGCTGGCAGACTCCACATTTTAAAACTCATCGTTTCACTTCTCTATCTCTATCTATTTCTTGCAGCTTTAAATATCTTCAGTGCTGACAAGTCTCACCTTTAGGTATTTGTCCCTGTCCTCTCTGCAGGCTGCAGTTTCTTCTGTCCGACTGGCTGCTTGGCCTCTCCCTTGGGCAGCATAGGAAACTCAAACTTCTCCCGTGTAAACCATACCTCCTCCTCATCAAGACTTTCCCATTCCAGTAAAGAGCAGCTCCACATTTCCAATGCTTAGTCTGATAATTACAGTGACGTCTCAGATCCCTGGGGTCTCTGTGTGCTACTGATTTCTTTTCCATCTGTTCCAGCCACACGGAGTTTTTCTTTCTTCCTGTCAGGGAGGTTCTTGCCTCAAAACCTTTGCAAGAGCTCTTGCCTCTACTGATACAGTCTCTTTCAGGCCCCTGTGTAGCTAGAATCTTTGCTTCTTATCATGCCTGGGATTTGAACCCTAGTTCCACTGCCTACGGGCATGTGCTTGGAGCAAGTTACTTAACTCCTCTGTGTTCTGTTGCTATTCCACAAAACTGAGAAGGGGGAAAGAGCACCTGCGTATCAGGTGGGTGAGTACCCCGGAGAATGATGAGGATTTGTGTGCTAACACTGGTGAGGTGCTATAAGAATGCTGCTGTGACTTTTATGGGTCTCAGAGGTACCAATGTGCATAGAAAGGTGGCTCACTGACATCGTGACAGAGCTGCTGAAATCCAGAGAACACTCTCTAAAGTCACCACTCACGGTGCTGATGACTCATTGTTAAACTTCACCATCAATTTGGACTTGGACAATACCTCTTCCTTTCTGTATCTTCTTTCTCAATCTGAAAAATGGCCAGTAGTGCCTGACTCACAATGTAACAAGAACTGGGGCTGGGAATTTAGCTCAGCAGCACAGCGCCTGCCTGGCAAGCGCAAAGTCATGAGTTTGATTCCCGGTACCGGAAACAAACAAACAAAAACAATATAACAAGAATGAACTTTGCAAAGAATTAAGTTGGAACCTGCCAAGCTGTCAGAGAGAGCCTGTGCACAGCCAGAGCTAAATAATCAAGGGCTTGGGGCTGGGGATTTAGCTCAGCGGCACAGCGCCTGTCTGGCAATCGTGAGGTCGTGAGTTCAATTCTCAGTACTGGTAAAAACAAAACAAAACAAAACAAATAATAATCAAGCGATCTCATTTTTACTACAAGTAAATAATTACCTGATATATGTAGGCTTGTACATTATCTCTATGCAAAAAAAAAAAAAAAAGAAGGAAAGGTAGAGGAGGAGAAGGAGGAGGAGGAGGAGGAGAAGGGGAAGGAGAAGACTTTAGAAGTTTTATTTTACTAAAAGTTATGAACCTTCCGCTTCAACAACTATGGTTTTGCATCAGGCATGGATGAGGCCAGTAGCACACACCACCTGTCACAGCTGGAGTTCAAGATTTCCTCACAGTCCCTCTGGCAGGCTTGTTCCTCAAACCAAGTCAGACTCATTTCCCTTTACAGTGACGTAAATGCAATTCATGTCCTGGCAAGAAAACAAAATGTTCTTTTATTTGCCATTCATGTCATAGTCATTCACCTTAGCATGAAGATGCAACTCTTGAAAAACTTAAGCAACGATAGAATTCAGGAAGGTCAGATCATCACTGGTGTGGACCTAATTCTTAGAAATTTTGCCTCACAGCTCTCTTCATCGTAACTTTGATGCACACATCCCTCCGTGACTGTCTAAGAGTCAGGTCAAGGGCAGCTGAGCAAATCTCTGCAGTGAGGCTCTTCCTCACGTCCCTGGGCCTGGAAGCCCATATCTGTGTGTCTTAGTTTCCTTTGCTACATCTGTAAAATGGGGAAGTAGTGGCACTCCACATTTCAGCAAGGAGCTGGAAAGACTGAGGTCATTGTAAAGCCCTTAGCCAATATCGAGCACAAAATAAATACCAATGTGTGGTGGGCAGGATTATGAACATTTTGAGAGATCTAATTAAAGTCCTCCTTTTTCTCCTCCTCCTTCCCTTCTCCTTCCTCACAGAGGGTCTTGCTGTGTAGTTCAGGCTGGCCTTGAATGCATAATCTTCTTGCCTCAACCTCCCCAGTGCTACCTAAGCTCACAGGCATGTGCCACCATTCCCGGCTAATCTTCTTCAATAAATAAGCCACTAATGTTTGGAACACTATAATCTAAATCAATGCAGTGTTTTAAACTAGATTCTTAAATTTCACCTGGAATTATATATATCATAGTTTTCCATTTTTCAAAAAGGATTGCAACCAGAATTAAATAATTAACATAGGACAAATGAAGCTTGTACATTTTTAGTTTCAAAATGTCTCCCCTCACCAATAACTTTCTTTCTTTCTTTTTTTTTTTTTTTTTTTTTTTTTTTTGTTCAGACAAATTGCATTTGAGTGACCACTTACCTAGGAGATTCTCTGATGGTGTTATCCATTGTAAACGGGCGGCCACCTGATCCAGGTGAAAGAGAAGGTAAACTCAAATAACTGAGACTTATGCTCCCGGCCCACCCCTTCTGTTTGCTGCCTGTGTTACTCTAGATTACTTTCTGCTTGTCATTTATTGTATCTATAAAATACCACTAATAACCTCTGTTTACAAAATTGATGCTCTAACTAAATAGAGCCATAGGAAAATCTAACACATTGCCTAGGCCAAGAAAGTTTTCAGTGGGCATTTGGAAGTTCACCCTGTCAGTAACCTTTGCTCTATTATAATCTCAAATTCACCATCTCAACATCAGCATGCATATTTGTAACCACGTGCATTAATCCAGTGCTTGAGAGTTTACCAATTGTTTGCATTTATATCGCTGGAAGCTGAGGCTCTGAGACTGTCTTTTGTGCCTACTGCCCTGGTCCTTCCATTCTCAGAGCGGGTCTTCCCCGTGGTTCTGGTGACACATGCCCACTTCTGCAAGCCTCTTGTTTATCTTGACTGCTGTAGATCATCCTGCAATATGAGTCCTGCGGGGTCTGTCAGAGTGAATAACCAAGCTTTGCTAAAACGTCAGTAATGGTAGGGTCGAGCGATTCAGTCTGTTTCATTTACAGGAGAGTCCCAATGGTCTAGATTAGTAGCTGGCACGTAGCAGATGCTCAATAAGGAGAACATTCTACTTGGCATAAATACGATCCTAATTGTGACTTCACATGGAAATCCCAGCAAGCCACAGTCTAGCCCTCAGTGTGAATTGCTGATAAGAATAATTGGGCCAGGAGCTCTCTGCATCCTCTTATCTCTTCAACAGGCTGTAAACTGTTCCAGGGCAAGGGCTACGTCTAGCCTACCACAGAGTATTTAGCATGGCTTCAAGCCCAGTCTCCTCTCACCCCCTCAGCTCCTCCTTTATTTTGTATTTAATGAGTGAATCAGTTTTTATAAAAAATGTTTAGAGGAAAATGTGATTTAATTTAACTTCTTTTTTTTTTTTTTTGTGGTACCAGGGATCGAACTCACAACCTCGCGCTGGCCGGGCAGGCACTTATGCCACTGAGCTATATCCCTGGCTAATTTAACTTCTTAATGAGAAAAAATTGTAATGAAAAGAACCATAAAATGTTTCCAGTGGCTGCTGGGTGGATTTCTGCTTTGCCTCCCTGTGCTAGTTTCTCCAGTGATGCCTTGGGGCGTATCTTCCAACCACCCCACCCACACCGTCCAGGATTACCTTGGCCAGACCTTCAGAATGAGAAAACAAGAGAACTGGCCCTCAGCATGCATTCTCAGAGCTGGAGGACTTTACACTGGGGATGACACAGGAGACAGAAGAAAACCTGCTTACCACGTTCGTAGAATAGCTTTCCGCTAGCCGCTTCCAGTGCAAATCATCTCACTGTGGAGTGAGACAGCTAAAGGTCACAGCCATACTATCACTAATGCTTGTCTTGCAATCTATTCTCCAGTGAAAGGTGAACTCCAGAAGAACATGCACTTTGGGGGACCCCCCCCAGCACCCAAGTCTGTGTCTCTACCTGGCAAGCTGTAGCCGTCAGTACCAGGGAGTCAGTAACTCTTTGTTGAATGGAATACGTTTTATCATCGCCCTTGTGGTAAGGATAGCGAGCTTGAAGTCATGGTACAATGAACAAATATGGAACTAGAGGCCTTAACTACCACTGACCATGTCCTGTGTACAAATAGCCTCTCTACCTTGTACTTTGCTTGTCAGAAAATTAAGAGACATAAGGGGCTGGGGATTTAGTTCAGCGGCAAAAGCGCTTGCCTGGCAAGCGCAAGGTCGTGAGTTCGGTTCCTGGTACCGAAGAAAAACCAAAAACCAAAAACCGAAATAAAAAAAAAAAAAAAAGAAAGAAAATTAAGAGACATAGCAGTAGATTATCTTTTTAGGTCCCTCCCACTTATAAAGTGCTATTTCTCTCCACCTTCACCTAGGGCCATTTAATACACCTCATCAAGGACATGCTGGTTTTGGTCATCGATCTATACTCAAGATTTCCAGCGAAAATGAGGTGGAGCTATAAGAAGGACCCAGGGCTAGTCACCAAGAGTCCCATCTTTCATGCAGACATTTGGGAATGATGTCTAGCTCCAGGGGAGTAAGTTCCTGATCTCTGTTACTGCATTTCTAGAGCCAGGGCTTGGTGTCAAAAGAACTTTATTTATCAATCAGTCCCCCACCCCCCCGTGAAAAGAACTCTTTAAGAAAAACACTGTCTGTAACTAAAGATTCCCGGATGGGGAAGAAAAAAGATGTGACTCAAAGCTCCGGGTGAAGGTGGAGCCAGCCAGGCGAGGACTGCGTGGTGTTCCCTGTGGTGTGCTCTGGTGGGTGGTGTGCTCACAGGGTGTGCAGAAGGGTTCGCAAGTAACACTGGGGAATGTGCACTCACCAGCAGGGAGCTCCTGTGGGACAGGGGCTGTGGCCCTCCTACAGCCAAATACTTGCTTTTCGAATGGGTTTTTAGTTTATTTTATCACTTTATTTTAATAAAAGTTAGTTCTGGGGGCTGGGGATTTAGCTCAGCGGCAAAGCGCCTGCCTGGCAAGCGCAAGGTCGTGAGTTCGGTTCCCGGTACCGGAGAAAGACCGAAAAAAGACCAAAATAAAATAAAATAAAATAAAACTTAGTTCTGAAGTGTAAATGGCCATTCATTCCTGGGTAAAGGGAAGTGACACACGACGGAGGACAGGGATGGGGCCTCCCTTTCTCATTCCACCCTAGGACCTCCCTGTCCCGCCCCCTGTACCTCGGACCTCAGCCTCTCTGTGGAATGAATGTGGCCCTTGGCCCCAGCCTGTAAGGGAAACTGGGAGCTAAAGTCTGAAATAAACTAACATCAGCTATCAGCCAGGCCACAAGGAAACCAGGGAAAAATTAGCATGAAGACATTGCCTTCAAGCGTTATTTTCCACTTTGGATTTGCATCTGTTTGTCACGGGCCTGCTCACAGCAGGAGGAGCAGAGCAGGGTGACCTTTGTCCCTCTCCTCTGCAGCAGAGGTCAGGCCTTTTCGCCCCTGCTTCAGCTCCGCTCCTCTCAGGGCACCAAGGGCTGCGATGACTTGCTCAAAATCCTGTGTGCTGTGAGTGGCCCAGATTGTGCAACACAACCCCTTCTGGCCAAGATTTGAGTTTGCTGAGTCATCAGCCTGACGAGTAGCTGCAGCCCAGGCAGCGGTCTCCTGAGTCAGTGCAGGTGCACAGGGAGCGGCAGCTGGAGGCTTAGCGTGCAGGGACCCTGGCACCAGCACCTGACTCCACGGCCTTGTGCCGGGATACGGATCCTCCAGACCCAGCTCAGTGGCTTGGGTTCCCATGCATTCACAGTGAATCTCAACCTTCAGGAGTGAACCCAACACACACATGAACAGCACTGGTTTCAGCCTGCTCCTGCCCCAGCTGTGACCGAGACCCACCAGGAAATGACAGTGGCCATCAGTGTAATGCATGAGGCATTTGGTGCTTCTTACATGGTAAGTGCGAGTTGAGAAATGGATTTCCTGTCTTCAAATTCCAATGCTTTAGAATTTCTTCAGTGAAGAAATACGTTTATTCTTTGCATTAGTAATGGAAAAAATATTATCACAACACCAGTGAATGTAACTGTCTTGACCGAAGTCAGCAGGATGGGTTGGGCTCCTAACCCATCAAGTGTCGGCTCTGTCTCACGATGTAGTTTTCCCCTACTAAGAAATGAAAATAAGCCAGACCATTCGCCTACTTATGCCCCATGTTATCTTAAAAGTAATTTTAATTAAAATTTTACTCCATTAATTGTTCAAGAAATCATGTTTGAAAGAAGTATGTTTACAACCTGCGAGTGATGTCCCACCCAGAAGTCGTAAACATCGTAACTTGTGCCTTTCCCCTGTATCCTTCTCCAATTAATTATGCACTTGTTGAATTCAAAGTGGAGCAGAGAAATACAAATAGAAAGAAGACTTTCATGGAGGGAGACTACAAAGTGGTATTAATAGCTACTTGTTTTCAAAGTCCACCTCTTCAACAGTTTCTTCTAAGATTGCTTTATAAAATTCATCCTCCTACCCTAACTCTCCCTATAGCATCTCCATGGAGATTAATATACAACATTTCCCTAATTAATTATTAAGAACTTTAACTTCCAGGTACTTTTGTTAAGGTTGAGGGCTGTGTTTATACTGCTTTCTCCTGCCTCTAGGAAAAGTGCATTTAGTTAGCTTATGAGTAAAGCAGCTAGCTGAGATAGAGTGGGGTGACCAGTCATACCAATAATAATTAAAGACAGACAGTAAACTGGGACTCTGACCAGAAAAGTCCTGAAAAGTCCTTCCTGAGCCACTTGCTAATGCAGCCTGGAGATTCTTTTTCTGCAACAGGAGTTAGTGAACCTCCCAACAGCCTATGTTCAGGGTGGGTTAAATTTCTCACAACAACTTCACGAACCTCCTCAGGCCCAGGCCGGTGACATTTCCTTCTATCAAGAAGCTCAGGGTATGGCTGAGCAGACAGCAGGTCGCTCCGAAATTAACACTCATCAGGCAGCATGAGATTGAACTCCTGCCTCTTAAAGAGTGCCCCCTACTGAACTCTTGAATTTTGCGAAACTTCCTCTAATATCGAATGCAGCCTACAGGCATTAGGACTTTTGAGGTTATTATCATGTACAATAGCTAGTTCTTTCTAAGATCGGTTTACTACAAACATTATGTGAATGACCTGGGCAGAGAGCCTGAGTCCCAACCACCCATGAAATTCAAAGCCACCTGTGAAAGGTCACTATGAAATAATTAAGCAATTCCTGTACCCTACTTCCCTAAGAATAATTCTAAATTGAGAGGGCACGTGACCACCCCATTCGAAACCCCTCCTGGAAATGCAGGAGCTATTCTTCTCCTTATTTGCAGTAAGAACTCTCCTTTATTGGTTCATGACTTCATTCTTCAGCATTTGTAGAGCCAGGAGCCCAGTACATACGGTATCCCCACAGCCTGAGGAAAGTCGGGGTTCTCGTCAATTAACCTGCTGTCTGCTCAGCCATACCCTGAGCTCACTGATAGAAGGAAATGTCACTGGCCTGGGTCTGAGGAGGCCTGTGAGGCTGTTTTGAGCAATTTAACCACCCTAAACATAGACAGCTTGGAGGTTCACTCACTCCTGTTGCAGAAAAAGAATCTCCAGGCTGCATGAGCAAGGGACACAGGAAGGACCTTTTAGGCAGAAATTTAGGCAGAAGAGTGGAGTGCAGGTCCTCAAAAGACAGAGGAACACCACAGTTTGGAGCTGGAAATATTTACATGTTTTTGGCTGTGGAAATCTTTGGAATTTGACAATCTAGAAGTGATGGTGAGCCTTTTACAGACCAAATGCCAAACTGGGAACCAAAAGTCCTTTATTTATTGCAAAGTGTCAACCCTGCAATTAAACATGAACACTGTACTAAGGTTTTAGTTTAGAAAAAACAACTCTATTAAAATCTTTTGTCTTGAAAGAAAAACATAGTAACATGTATGGCATAGGATGATGCCAGTTCATGAAAACACAGAAGATATAATGAGAGTTTCTGTCTCTGTAACGGGGCCCACTAACTCCTTACAGAGGTGTTGAACCCCTGATGGCTCTCTTTGTCCTTGGAAACTCCCCTGAGATTAGGGTGGAGTCCTTCCCCACCAGGACTCCCTCAGCCACACTGAGCCACTTGATGGCTCTACTTAGACAGAGTGCAGCCACTTGAGAAATAATATATCTTGGATTTATTTTCACAGTAAAAAAACCTTTTTGGTACTTTGTTTAAGGAAATAGAGACAGAAACCTCTTTTCTAAGAAAAAAAACTTTCAAAATTCTAAGAATGATTCACAGTCACTTGAGTAAAGCTTTACTGGATGTTCTTTTGTCCCGCTCAGGCTGTCAGGCATGTTTTTTACCTGCATTTTATTGGAAGAAACAAGGAAGGCGATCAAACATGGTGGAACCTATGTGGCTGATACAAAATGGATGGCCAGTCACATGACCAGACAAGATGGCATCCATCAATGAGACATGGTGACCCTGACTAAGCTAGGACCCTGAGAAGGAAATGACCACTGATGGGAGCAGTGTGGATGGAGCTTTGAGCTCAAAAGGCATAAACTCCAGTAGGCAGTAACTCGGGCAGGAGACCAAGTTACCAACCGCTATTTCCCCCCAAATAGTGAGACAGTTCAGCCAAGTATCATGCAGACCAGAAACATGAGGTCAAAAAGAAACACTAAATCTAGGTTGACACATGCTGGATGAATGTTATGCTGTGAAACTGGGCTAATAACAGGCTCTCTGGCTGTTTTTTATTGACTCATATCGGCAATGAGGGACAAAAAACAAGCAAGAGAAAAAAGAAAAGGGGAGATAAACTTGAGACAGATCTATGGTTTTCTTACTGGCTAGGAAAAACAGAGGCCATGCATGTCCCCCCTTCCCCACACCCATGGTGGGAAAAGCAGAAAATAGTTCCCAGCACCATGAAAAAAGTCTCTGTGCTCCACAATCTAGGACAGAGAGACAGGGAAAGAAAAAACAAAACAGAAAATTTTCAAGGTGTTTTAGAGAGAAAGAAAATATGTGCCCCAAAGACCTTACCTTCTGCTCTTACCTGGCTCACCAGATGTTACTAAGTTTTGGGGTGCTGGAGTTCTTTCTGGAGGTGGTCTCTAGGTTCTTTGTGTCCCAGACAAAGAATTGAATGAAACAAGTATAAACAGTTTATACTCATATTTATTAAAGGTAGAAAATAAACAGAAAGGTAGGAGAAGAATGGGCTCTGCAGAGTGAGTTTGAGCTGAGGAAAAAGGGAGGGAAAAGTAAAAATAAAAAATACACCCTCCAGTCTAGGGTGGGCTATGGTAAAGAGGCAAGATAGTGAATGCTGAATGGTGACTTTTCCGTATTTCCCACTCTTGCATTATTATGTCTAGGTCATACTGTGAAAAACCTGCTTAAGTTTTTTAAGAAGTCCACAGGCAGAGTTTTGGGAACTGCTGTGCACATGTGTTCTGGGATCCTGTTGTGCCTCCTTTTGCAGATAGTTTGAGCCACACCGTTTTCCTGCTTCGTACCTTATATATCTATGTTGGGTTATACGTTCCTGTTGGGTTTTTAAGGTCAAGTCAAAGTAAGACTTTTTTGGTCAAGGTCAGTTAAGGCATCTTGGTGGTTATTTTGTGGGCCTTGTGAGGAGTCTTCTAGCCCCTCTACAGTCTTTCATTTCTCCAGCTGCATCATGTGGCAGGACCGGTCACAGCCTTTGTTTGACCACATGACTTTTCCTGGGAGCATGGGGACATTTTCCTCTTTGTGACCCTCCATTTAGCACAGGGCACACTGGTTGGTTTCTGTTTTCTTTTGTCCAGTAATCTCCTTGTTCTGGAGGCTTAGTGACTCACTGGAGTTTCAGGGCCCCTCATGCCCTGATTTCTGGCATATATTTACTTAGTTTTCAGTCTTAAGGCAAAATATAGATTTCTTTTACAAGGTGTAATTACACTAACATGATTGTTTTGGTTGTTTGAGATAGGCTCTTCGCTATGTAACTCAGGCAATCTTCCTGCCTCAGCCTCCTACGTGCTGGGATTATAAACGCACACCACCACACCCAACTTACACTGACAAGAATTGAAGGACATCTTTAGAGCTCTTATCAACTGAGGAAATAGTATTAATGATAACAAATAAAATTATTGCCCTATATCTATTATTGCCCAAGTGTCTATCATTTTTACAATAACAAAATGTTTGTTTAATTAAAGCCAATAGAGTTAGGTTGAGTTTTAAACAGCAGGATGAAAATTAGGGGGTGCCAAAAATGTTGGTCATTTTATATGTCTAAGTTCTAGGCATAATGTATACTGTGTCAAAGACAGCACTTGTTCATGACTCTGCATGTATTGAATTTAAACTTTAAAGCTTAGTCTCACAGCTTTTTGTCTTCAGAGGTGTGTACATGTATAGTCTCAGATACAGAGGCTATTCTGTAAACTAACTGGTAGTTGTTCATTCAACCAATCGTAAACTGATTACTGAAAACATCTTATAAGTCATAACTTAAGTAATCTTTAACTCTCAAAACTCAGTATTTTTTTTTTAAAAACAAACAGCCAAATATCTAGTAGTGGAAAACACAAGAAATTTTCTTAGTAAAATTTAAAACCTTGTTTTTTAAGTTTAGTTTCTGTAAGCTTAACAAACAGCATTTTAAATCTTAAGAAAGTCATCTTTCTTTAGACATGGAAAAGTCTTTTTGTATGACAGTAAATAATTGTATATCACAAGAATGTTTAATAACACTTGTTGGAGTGAGGCACAGTAAGATTCCGGGGAAAAGCCAGCAAAGTCACCCACCAGTGAAGAAAACTGGGGCAAATTGGTTCAGGCAGCTGCTTTGTTACTACAGAGCGGAGCTGTAGACAGTAGATCCCCAAGTAGGGGAAACTAAAAAATAATATTTTACTAGAAAATTAAATATTAAAAATTTAACTCAGTCAATTTAAGGAAGCAATCTTACACCTTTTGACATATATTAATAATTTATTAAAACACACTTAATAACCAAAAATATTATCTTTTTATAAACTATAAGAAGCCAAGAATACTTAAATTTACATTTAGCCACTGATTATTTGATGTTATGAGTACTTATAAGCTTTGACCTTATTT
>NW_004955474.1:193131-213894 GCF_000276665.1 Chinchilla lanigera | reverse complement strand
TATATATATATATATGAAGAAATATACATAGAGTCTGGCAAAAGTGTATACACACTTCAGGAAAAGAAAAACGTATAAATACTTTAATACTAAATTTGTTAAGACATCATGAGATTAATACGTTACTTTAGGCCTCTACAATTACAAGAGGTGTTCAAAGTGGTGGTCATTACCTTCCAGACATTTATTAGTTGGACAAATTGCTGCATGGGTGACCTTGATCACTGAGATTGCTGCATACAGAGTTCCAATTTCTTCTCTAAGGGCCAGCAATGCAGTGGGTTTTCTGCGGTATACAACATCCTCTAGGATGTCCCAAATGTGGTTATACCATGGATTTAAAAAAATACAAATTTTCTTTTTCTGAAGTGTGTATACATTTTTTCTCTCTCTCTTCTCCTCTCTCAATATATATATATATTATATATATATATTTATATATAATATATATTTATTTGTATATCTTTAATCAAGAAAAATGATCAAGCACAGAAAACAATAGACATTGCATTTTTAAAACTCACTTTTTAAGATAAATACTATCTTGATTGGCTAACAATCTGGATAAAAACATCACCAACTTTAAGGACATGTTTACTCTTATCTTACCAACCAAAGTAAATTAGCTTTCTATTAAGCCATGTGAATAAAAATCATTTGGGCTAATATGAGAGTTCATTTATCTATAAAACAATTTAAACTTTTACAGGATAACATATACCTGAAAGTTAACACACAGAAATGTACATATTAACCAAATCATACCTAACCTTTATGCTATCAAACTTTAAGTATCTATTTGTAAGTTTTATGTAACCCTCAGGCCAAGCAGTTTTTACCCTCTAAGGTTTAAGTGAGCTTAGTTACCCTTGAATATTTATAAAACTTTTTATCAAAAGCCCTAACATAGCTATAAGTCCATAAGGGCAACAAGAAAAAGAAATTGATATATGCTTAATATTTTTTTTTTGTTATTTTGGTTTTTCCGTGTCAGGAATTGAACTCAGGACCTTGTGCTTGCCAGGCAGGTGCTGTGCCACTGAGCTATATCATTGGCCACTTAAAATTGTTTTTAATGAAGCAGCTGCAGGTTCTTTAACCAGTTATTAAAACATATTGACAGCAGACAAACAGAAAAGAAAACAAATAGGATACATAAAATAATTACATTAATTCATAGTTCACTTTTAGATACATTAACCATGAATTACAGTTATTTTCTTAGCTTTAGGTTTATGACTATAGATTAGTCCATTAGAAAATTTCCCTACCTGCTATCAATTAGCAGTTCTTTTTTTCTCTTGTAAGTCATAAAAATATTTTTAATTCTCTAAGCTCCTCTGAGTACCTTTTCCTGTTACTTCACATTATATATTTATAAGGAGTAAGAGTCAGGGACAAGGAGGAGAAAGGCTGCAGATTGCTAGATGGAATCTTTGCTTATTTTCCCTCATTATAAAACCAAGCTTGGGGACTGGGGATGTAGCACAGCAGCACAAGCTCCTGCCTGGCAAGCGCAACCTCCTGAGTTTGATTCCCGGTACCATAAATAAATAAATAAATAAATAAATAAAACCAAGCTTGAGGTCTTGTCTTTTTACTCCTTAAAAAGAGGAATTTACATTTAGAGGAATAAAGAAAAATCAATTTTCTATACTTCTCCATCTTAAATTGATCCTAAGTTCAAAAAATTTAGCCTAAAAGTGATGAATGTTTGGGGGATAGACATTGAGTTTACCCATAATTAGTGAGGAGGCACTACGTGCCTTTGAGATCATGCTTGTGTACTTTTGAAAACAGGTACAGAGAGGAAAGAAATGGGGGTGGGAAGCAAAGGAGAAAAAAGACAGAATGTCAGTGTCAGATTTTTCCAAGTGGAAGCATGCCCTGTTACTCAGAGTTGGAACTGCCCAGGGGCACAACTTATCCCAGGCTCAGAGCCACCCACTGCTGGCAGCTGTGCCATTTTCTGACATGAGTAGCCTAGGTATCTCTGCTAGTCAGGCAGAAATCTGTTATTTATGCTCAGGATAAGCATCCATATTCCTGGAACATAACTAGTACTCCAACTTTTATCTACAGATCAAGAAAGCAGGACAAGGGACTCATACACAACAGCCGGGCTTCACTCAAAATTCACCCTGAAGCTTTTTATATCTGCAGACATGAAACATGCACAAGGAACTTGTCGAGGGTTTAAGAGGTCCGGAGAGGTCACCTAGCAACTGCAAATCACTTACTATCTTAGACAGGGAGATAAATTATCACTGAAATACAGGTACTAGAGCCAAATAAGGTAGAGGAAGGAAGCAAGCTGTCCTTAGAGGAACAATTCTGCGAGGTCACAGAAAGAGAAAGAAAACAAAAAACCCTATAGGTGGTGCTGGACAGGTGCCCCTGGAAAGTCATGGCAGATGGCTGTGAAGGGCTGAGATGGAGGCTGTGGGCCTCGCCTATGAGCAGGAAAGCTCCCACATGGTGGGACACAGTAGGAAGGGTCCTGAATATGAGAAATCTTCCTGAGCTCCTGGATCCCACTGATCCGCCTCCTCCCACCCTCCAGCTTTCTGCCTCAGCCTGACCACTAATATCAGGCAAGGTTGGAGGACTCGAGTTTTCGATAGACAAAAGCCTCGGAGTGGTAGAGGAGAAGGGATAAGATGGGGATTGAGGCTTTTTTAGGGGCAGAGAGAGAATGAAAAGAGCAGTTTAGAAGTTCTCCTTTTATCTAAAGTGTTTAGCACCAAAGATGTGGGTGATTCAAGAAGGCTGCTCCCTTGGGTGCCACCCCAAAGCCTGGTCCCCTCTGCAGTGTCTCAGAAGTGGGTTTCTCATGCTGGGTGTTTGAGAAGACTTGCTGGAGACACTGGATGGGTCTGTCCTTCCATTTGACTCCTGAGGAACAAGTTTTAGCTTCATCTGACCCAGGAACAGGGTGTGGTGACCTGAGGGCACACCTTCCCAGTCTGCCTCAATCAGAGAGCCTCCTCCTTGGCTTCTCTTCCCCTCTCTGCGGTGTGGTCAGTGCTTCCTGTTTTCAGTCCTTTCAAATGTAAGCACTGATTTTCTAGGAACTTGGGATCCTCCAACTGCTGAAAAGGAGAAAAAAAAAAAAAACCAAGCCTGCAGAAACTTGTAGACAGGGACAGAGAAAAAGGAGGAAAAAAGAAGCTGTGCTTTCGAAGGCAAAAGGTTGAGGGAAATGGGAAAGAAATAAAATAAAATGAAATAAAATAAAATAAAATAAAATCCAGGAGCTTCAGCTGGTCACGCCTAAGTTGTGTCCCAAAGCTTCTTTTACCTCCTGGCTGTCTCCCCAAGAGAAAATGATACCGACCTGGGCCTGAGGAGTTTGAAGGGCTGAGATGGAGGCTGTGGGCCTCTCCTATGAGCAGGAAAGCTCCCACATAGTGGGACACAGTAGAAAGCTGAAACGAAGCTGAGAGGAAGAATTTAACCTTCCCTAAATATGGAGGGAAGTTTGGAGGTTCACTGACTACTGTGGTGGAAAAAGAATTTTTAGGACACATCACCAGTAAAAGGCACAAGAAGTGCTTATTAGGCAGAAATTTAGCGCCCACTCAAGAGTGTAGTGTGGGAAAGAGAGACACACAGACAGACTATAGTTTGGAATTGGGGATTTTTATGCGTTTGGGGCTTGGAAATCTATGGAACTGGACAATCTATAGCCCCGGCCTTGATGAGTGAAGGAGGATGACCCTGGTCTAGTCATAGGAGAAAGCCCAATTTACAGGTGAAAGGTGATCTCTTCACAGGTGAAACTTGACCACATCCAAGTTCAAGGGAATGGCCTAACCCATTTGTAGGTGAAAGGGAATTGCTCAGGCCTACCTGTGTTTTGGGAAAAGAGAAAAGAAAAAATTAAACTGAGCTTCTGTCCCCAAACTGAAGGTTTTCTCATTTTAAAATTATAATTTTCCTTGTCTCCTTTTTGTCTACCTTTTCTGTCCCACCTCAGAATTACCCGACTCTCGGCTCCTTGTTTAGACACCTGATGCTCAGGGGACTCTTGCAGAGTTGGGAGTTGCAACAGACCATACACAGAGGCTCCAGAACTGCATCCTTTCTGAAGGCAAGAGGAGGAGCACAGTCCTTGCCCCACGTGACCTAAGTGCCAGTCTGACACATACCTGAAAATAATTATGCAGATATACAGTGGAAAAGGCTGGGCAGTACGGAGTGCCTTCTGGGCCATACTCCGGCCCTGTGGCTGCTCAATTTCTTTTTTTTTTTTTTTTCCTCTGGTACCAGGAACCAAACTCACGACCTTGCGCTTGCCAGGCAAGCGCTTTGCCGCTGAGCTAAATCCCCAGCCCTGCTGCTCAATTTCTTGCACAGTGATGGTTGTCAATGTCAGCTCACACAGTGGGACCCCTTTGGAAGGTGGCTGTGGAATCCCACACCCCTTCTTCATCCTTTGCCCTCTACCCCAAGCCTGTGTGTGCTTTCCACCCTTTGCTCAGCACTTCTAGCCGTTTCCTTTCTTTTGGCTTTACCATCAGCCCTTCCTCTCCGACAGCCTCCCAGCCCCATCACAGGAATGAAGGAAAAAGGGAGCTTGTGGGAAGGAAGTGGGCACATACTAAGTACCTGGCAATTTCATGCCGCTAGATGAACAATGGTGTTATGTGTTAAAAGCGTGTCCGTTTCCTTTTAGGCTATGTGAACTCAATCCCAAGCAGAAACAAAAATAATCTTAAAGGCTCTTCCTGCTGCTGATGGCTTTCCACTCAGAATGCTGATTCTGAGGTGCCCATGGGGTGCAGGAGAGAATGTTGCAAGGACAAATTAACACAGCCACAGAGCCTGGCAGGGAGGTGTGCTGACCATCATCTGTGGCTCCACAAAGCAACATCAGCATCAACAACTCTGGGCCATCAGGACTCCAGAGTTCCTATCTGAAAGCTAGACAGCTCGGGAAGGCTGGTGCAAAGTGGCCCGGCTAGTGCCTCAAGTGAAATGTCAGCACCTCAACACTGAGTCCTGGGGTTCTGACCTTTACCAGACCTTTCTCTGGGCTCTCCTCCAGTCTCTTCCCCTCGCACCATGGGTTACTTTATTAGGCCTTGGTCAAGCAGACCCATCCCTCACTTTTCTACTGCCAATTTGTACTTTAGAATTACATAGCCAGGACTGCATTTCAGTACAACTTCCCTGAGGGATGCAGAAAGCAATCTACATGTTTACTCACTTGGTATAATGAACACCAAGGAGTGCAAACATGTGCAAAAGTGTCAAAATGGGGTTTGGACCCACTTCTAGTCTCCATTCAACTGGTTTTGCATATGTTTACCCGAGCATCACAGAGGGTTCAATAGACCCACACCCCTCCAAGATTTGTTACAAGGAAGTTTTCTTTTCATTTTTCAGGTATAAGTAGCTGAATTCAGAACAATGGCACGTTAAATACCAGATTTGTAATTTTGGAGGAGGTCAAAAGTGAATCACTAGATGACTCATACATGGATAGTGAAGATGATCCACTATGGTAAAATACTTGCTTTCATAACAAAGAGTGGAGTGGGTGGATGATGATGACTTTGACACTGGCCACGTGAGCTAAATTCCTGTGGAACTAAAGTGGAACAAGATTGGACTGACAAAGACACAGGAAATGCAGACCTCCAAGATACAAATGATGAAGAAAACAGCAATTTGGTTACATATTAGACTAGTGGAAAGGTTGCAAAATGACCATACAACCAAGTGGAAAAATCCAGTGTTAGAATGAGGTACAAAAATAGAGTGAAGGTCTTGGCTGGGGTGAGACCTATTGGACAGGGTGAAGCACTGGCATTCAATCTTGAAACCTGTAATAGACAAAATGCTACAAGATGCTGTGAAATACACAAAGGCTAAATGCAGATTAAACATTTTGTGTGCACCAATAGCTGTATTCAAAAGTGTATTTGTTATGACACCTCACTAGCTGAACTGAAAGCATTCATAGGTCTGCTGTACTCAGCACAGATCTCTCTGGGTGACAGCAGGAAAAGACTTATGGGAAAGTGATGGTTTGAAATATGGCAGAAAAGTATATGCCCTTGTAGATGAGAAGATTTATTATTCTTTTATCGTAGACATTTGCCCTGGAGCTCAGACATCATGTCCTTGTTCGTATAGTAATAAATCAAATGATGTTGTGAATAGACTTGTTGCTCACATCACCCAAACTAATTGGAATGTGACATGGGAAAACTGGTTCACCCGTTAGCAATTGATGTTACATTTGCCAACAGAGCACAAGCACCTATGGGAACACTCATGTTTCTGAGCACAGACACAACACACAGTCCACCTGATGATAAGCAAATAATTACAGGTTCACATGAGGCGAAATGCAAATATTCCTTTGCCATCATCTGCATAAATGCTTATTTCACACCATTTGAAGTGGTACCAAGAATTGCACGGGATCCACCAAGGCCATTCTTAGTAAGTAAAATACATCTTAACCTGCAGCTAGGGCTTAGTCTGTAACTTTTGTTTGGTGAGCAATGTCATACTTATCTGCTAAAATTGAAAATAGGCTGTTCTGTGGCTCTCTCTAACCAATGTTTTATGTCTGCAATCTTGAGTTGCTCCGCGGAGATAGTCAGAGCCCAATCCTTTCTTTCCTAAGTAGGTCATTATTCCTGTTTATGACCCATTGTCTCATCAAGACAGACCGACTTCCTCCACATGTATCTTACTTTACCTCTGTGCTTTAAATGCATCGCTGTCTTCCCCCAGAAAGACAGGCCTTCTTGCTTTTCTGTTAGCTGAACTTTTTATGTTTTTCTGACTCAGCTCACGTGCCACTCCTTCTGAAGATGTTTTTACCACATGCGCATTCTGTGTATATGTGGTTCTGAAATACAAGATGGTCTGTGGGGTAACTTCACTAAGCATTCAGCAGAAGCCAGATTTTAAAATGAATAGTGTAGCAATAGGACAATGTGCCAGGGCCCTTTGGAAAGCTGTATTTGTGAGCTGGCATCCTTATTTTTATAAAAGACCAAGTCTGTTTAATTATAGACTTCTGTACAAAGAGAAAGAATTGAAATGATTTCAGAGAATTCAATAAGGATTGAAATTTTTCTCAAAGAAAAATTCTTGGACAAGGAATATAATTTAACAAAGTAGTTCTATGAATGCTTTCAGAATCTGGATTATATTGAAGCAGACCATTGTAGAAAAAGAAAAAAGAGAAAAGTGAGTAGAAGTCACTTCACATCTCAACATCAGTCCTGCCTGTGTCCAGCATCATTTTTTGGGAATTTTATTTTCTCTTATGCTTGATGAAGGAGTTGGGTAACATTGTTTTTCTAGAACTTTAAGATCTAAGCTTCTCTTTATTTTAACATTCTGCATCATTTCCTGCTATCCAAGAATGAAATGCAGAAGCAACACAATCTCTGTGCACATGATTTAATGGAGACCATTATAATACCCTATTGTAGTAGAGATAGAAAGAAAGGGAAATGATTTATAAGCAAATACTATGTATTGTGTTCTATGAACTGGGGAGCAGATGCACACAGTGAAGGAGGCAGAGGCTTGTGCCTGCTTCTAGTAACTTTACATGTGAACTTAGTTAGTAATTGAGCAGTTACTCAATACAAGAAGCAAATAGAAACAAAAGCCTGGAAGTCTGAGTGTGGACACTAAAATGAAAAACAATGTAGGGTCAGGAATGAGAGATCAGAGCTGGTTTAGAATGACCAGAGGAGGAAGGCCAGGGGGACAGTGAGGAGGCCTAGCGTTTCCATGACAGCCTCATTTGCTACTTCCTTGTAAAATGTGTATTTAAACTTGATGGTTTCACTGATTAATTTGTAAAGAAATAAAATGCTAGTGGAGTGAGCACATTAGTAATTCAAACTCAATGGGGAGGTAACACAAGCAGAGTGAATGCTGGGGTGGTTGTTTTTGTAGTACGGTCAGGAGCGTGTTTTAGTACAGACACAAAAAACAGGCAGTAAAGATTGAGCAGCGAAAGACTGGGGCTGTGGACCGTGTGCCAATCAGCTAGGGGCTGTGCAGCAGAACACAGCTCAAGGAGGAGAGGCAGCAGAGGAGTCAGAGAGGAAGGCGAGTGCCATGGTCATGTGGAAGGCATGAAGGGACTCGGAGGCCACTCTATGGAGACTACCATCTTCTATCTTGGTGAGACAGGAAGCTGAGCTCAGCGGTAGCACGATAGGGTGGATACTTTAGCAGAGCCTTTCATTCATCAGAATGAATGCATTTCTAATTGAAATTAGAAGAAGTAGGTAAACCAATTAGACCAATTTGGACTCTGCAATACTTCAGGTAGGAGAGAATGGTGGCCTAAACATTTACAGTTGCGAAGGAAGAGTTAGGAAGTCATGAGGCGTTAGATATAAACTAGATAAAGAATGGATCTGAGTTGCCACATGATTGGATGTGCCTGTGAGACAAAGGAAGAGTCATGACAGAGACCAAGATGTAGGTTGAGCGACACAAAGAAAGGACTGGAATTCACTAAACGGGGGAGACGTAAGACAGAATGTGGCTGGGTATAGAGTCTAGCTGGGGACACCCAAGAGGAGAGGCCTGCTGGGCATTCAAATGGGCACCGTGAGAGGCAAGTGGGTACAGAGGGTGGCATTTGGGATGAGGTCTGATCCAGAAATTCTCAACTGGATAACCTTTTTATTTTTTGGTGTAAGGGTGGTATTCAAAGCCATGGAACTGAGCAATATTATTAGGAGAGTGACAGTGAGAGAAGAGAAGGGTTAGAAGACAGGGTGCTGGAACGGGTTAAGTGGACACACCATGGAGACTGAGCAGGATCAGAGTGCCATCGGCGGAGAGGGAATCAGGCACTGTCCTGGAAATCCAGGAAGGACAACTGCATTCAGATGAACTGTGTCCAGTGATTTTCAGGTTGAGTAGTATGAGACTGATATTGATCACTGGAATTTGCAAAAAGCTCTGGGTGACTTTGACAGAAGTTGTTTACATGGAATAGTGAGGAAGAATGACTTAATGAAGTGAGATTAAAGGGAAAAAATAAAGCCAAGAAAAACCAGTGTAGACATTTTGTGAAGGATTATAGTGCAAGTGGTGGTAGAGGGGTAGAGTAGTGCCCAGAGGAGGAAAAGAGACCAGAGGAGAGTTCTGATTCTATTTATGATTTTTTAAGATACAAGACTACAGAAGGCTGTATGCATCACGAATGATGTAGACCAGCATTGTCCAAGGAAACTGCAATACAGAAATGTCATCTGTAACTGTGCTTTCCTAGAGAAACCGCAAGGCACATGTGGCTATTGAGCACCTGAACATGATAGGATGGATACTTTAGCAGAGCCTTTCATTCATCAGAATGCATCCATTTCTAACTGAAATTAGAAGAAGTAGGTAAGCCAATTAGACCAATGTGACTGTGGAACTTAACTGTTTGTTTTCTTTAATTATAGTTAATGTAGATACAAACAGTCACATGTGCTGGTGATCATTGAATATGTCCTGTTGAGAGGAAGGTGGTGGAACAGAAGCGGGAAGTTCAGGGGCTGCTCTGATGACCTTGAAGGCTGAACACAGAGGTTAAGGGCTTGACCCTAGGAAGGAGCACAGGCAGCCGATTCAGTGTAACCAACACATGGCCTTGTTGGAAGATGTTGTGGTGGCTGCTGATGCAGTGTCTCTTCTGAATAATTGTATTTTTCCAGTGAAATAGCAAGATAAATTGGTTGTAGGAGGAAGTGCAGAAGCAGTGTTAGATTAATAAAGAGAGAGACAAGCCCTTCCCTAAGGGCCTCCTTTAGGTTCGTGGTCAAGAACTGAAAGAGAAACCAGTATGGTTCAGGGTTTTTTTATTTTCTCCATTTGTCTTAGGGTGGGTGGTGTGACAAGATAAAGCTCAATTTACTTAGAGTTAGGGCTCGATGGAAAGTTTGATCAAAGAAACAGGATTAAGGAAGAAATTAAGGTGAGGAACTATGGAGACCATGCTGGGTGGGAGCAAAGTGGGAATACAAAAAAATAAAACAAGATAAAAAGATGAATAAATAATGAATTGGAGAATATTTTAATCTAACTAAATAAATGACTCAACATGGGGATTCTAAAGATGAAATTCAAGGTGTTTTTTACTCTCAGCTGTGGTCCAATAAATTTCCTATAGTTTCTCTCTGCTTGCTGTAACAGTCTGAGGGGGCGCTTTCATTCTTTTCCATAGTGTTGTTTCAGAATTGCATGTGGTTGTTTTCAGGAATCCAGTCCAGGAAAAATTTCCCCAGTTTCAAATACTAGAAAAATGGCAAATTTCCAACTCCCATTGCCTTTGTGATATATACTTCAGAACCCTGTCTACTGATTTGTCTTTTGACCAACAGTTTTACACTCATGATCTTATAAGTCAAATATTAGTTTTATATTAATAAGGACTATCAGCACCTTTGTTACAGAGCATATTTTGTTTAAATCAATATCCTTTTACACAAGCGAATCATTTGTTCAGCCTTGAATGCCTCTGATCCTCGGTTCATGCAGGTGTATCTGGATGCATCTGATTCCTGACACTACTTATGCAGGTGTTTTCTCTTGAGTTATAAAAACGTTGTAGAATAAACAAGCAAATCTCCATGATGTGAAGTGTGATCATCACATTTAAGATTAAGGCCCTGCTATGGCTTGTATCTAGATGTCCTCCCAAAGCCTCATGTGCTCATAGATGGAATTTTTCAAAGCTGGCTGGATCTAGGATGTGTGTACATGAATTAAGGGTGTGTGGATTTGGACTCAGGATGTGATAACTAAATTAGTCCATTGGATACCTTAGCATGATTCTGGGTGTGGATAATAGGAATGCCCACCCTTGGTATGAATGGCACCAATCAACAGGCTTGTAGCCTGGATGGAATATAAAGGAAAAGATGGAAGGCTGCCTCCTGCCTGCCCTGCCATGGACTGTTTCTCCTTTGCTATGCTCTTCTGTCATACCACCTGTCTTGGAGTGAACTGACTATGGACTGAAGCCTCTGTAAATTGTGAGCCAAAAATAAATCTTTCCTCTTTAGTTTATGTGTGTCAGGTATTTTGTCTCAGTAATAAGCAAAGTAACTACAGTAGGCTCAGAGCAAGATCAGTGCCACAAACTTAAGTTTGGATGTCCTAACCTTCCCTGGACAAAACAGCCTATTTCTATACTGTCTTTCAAATAGTTGTTGCCTTTGACTTAAGACTTAAGAGAGTCAGGTTGGACCTTATATTTTTCCTAGTCTTAGATAATATATCTTCTCTCCATTCCTCAGATCCTTTTCTCCTTGAAGCCACTCTCCTCCTTCTGTCCTCCAGAAATTTTTTTTTGTCTTTTTGAAACAAGGTCTCAGTCTGCAGTTCAGGCACAACTTGAACTCACTATGCAGCCCAGATTGGCCTCAAACTCACAGCGATCCTCCTACCTCAGCCTCCTGAGTGCTTGAATTGCAGGCATGGACCACTATGACTGACTTTCTCCTCCAGAATTGCTGTGGTAACATTCTCAATTATTTTATCTGTCTCCCCCAAAAAAGAAAATACTAGTCATCAGACATATTCTCCTTTAGGCACAATAAATTCAAAGTTCCTCTGAGGCGAAAGAATATAAAGCAGGGAGCACAAGACAAAAAATAAGTCCATAAGGTGCCTGCCCATAGCTGGGAAGGCCACTGCCACACTGCTGTGAGCCTTGGCCCCATCCTGCCTGCTGTTTGGTTAGCCGTGTGCCATGGAAGAGCACTAGGTACAGCAGACTCTGGGATTCCAAGCCTCCACTCAGTGATTCACCTGGCAATGCACTACCTTATGTATTTAGAGCTTTACCACTGAGCCGTACTGTGGCATATCATAGCACATGGCAGTGCTGGTGTATGCTCTCCCCGTACCTGGAGGAAGCAAAGCAAACCCTCCAGACCTGTCCTTTAGGACTGCAGCCAGGATGACTTTCTTCCCTAACATCCCACTGTTCTGCTAAAATCCCAAGGTCCTGAGGTCTGTTAATAGCTGCTTGGGGGATTAGTTCCTAAAGGAGGAAACACATTTCTGCTCCGCTGACCTCCGCTGTGATCTCAGAGCAACAGTGCTTTTGTGAGAACAAAGGTGGTTCTGGGAAAGTCCAACCTTCTCATTTACAGTACTTGCAGCAACGGAGAGTTCTGTTTTGACCCTGTGACTAAACTCAACTAGCTCTTTGCCTTTAAATTTCTCCAACTCTGCCATAAGCTTAACGCAGGTGACCCAGGCTTGAGGGTAGTGTGGACAGCGCTCCCTCTGGGCCAGCCACAAGGACTTGGGTCTGTGATCCAACCTCATTGGCTTGATTTTACACCCTTTTCCAAAAGAACTTTCTGACAGTTGGAAGAAAACTTGTCAGTTTCCTTTTTACTGTAATGCGTTTGCTTTCTATTGAGTCGGCTCTTGCTGTCACTTGACATGACAGAGGCATACTCAACACTAACAGCATCTTGCTTAGTACACAGATGGCAAGGATGTAGGCCGGACTGGTGGCAACTGCACTCTCTGAATGCAGGAGGTGGAGGCCTTGTTGCTCAACAAGCTCTCTGGTGAGTCTCACTCAGCGTGACTCTGTCATCGATGCTGGAAGCCTCCCCAGTCAGTCATCCATCAAACATCTGTTCTGCGGCAGCCCAGGCCAGGGGCCACACATACCCATTGTTGCAACCGCCCACTCCTGGAGCTTCCTGTTTGAGTAAAAATTCAAAATCCAAACATCCCCAGATATGTTGTTTTAAGGAGATCTCAATATTTCTGATTGCATGATGGCTGGAATAGGGATCAACCAGTTATTTTAAGCTTATCTTCCCCAGCTAGGAGGGGAGTGGCAGAACGTTCTCATTTCTGGCGAGCTCGTTTGTTAGTCTCGGCAGTACACCCTCTGGATAGTTAAGCTTTGTGCTGTTGCTTATTCTCCCAGTTCAGGTATTTAGGAAAGAACTACAAAGATTTGAGACTAGAATATTATATAATATCCTGTTTAGCACCTTAAGAGAAAAGATATAAATAAAACTGCCATGTGCAATATGGCAATATTTTCTCATCCTTCTCCTTTCTCTTTCCCTTTCCTTTTTCATTGGTTCTCCTCTTCCCAGTTTTCCTCTTTTTCTCTTCCTTTCTTCTCTTCCTGCTTCTTCAGCTCTAGTTCATCAATTTCCTGTGGCCTATGGAAAAGCTGTGATGGTGGAGGGTGAGGGCCTGCTACTCAGGGAAGTGGCAGGAGCTTTGAATTAGGGAAAGAATTACTAGTTTTATGATTTTAAGCCAAACTCTCCGGGGTTGGGGCTTTGTTTGCAGTATGCAAATGTCTCTGACCACTCTTTCAGGGGAGCCAGCGTGCCCCTTGGATTCTAGACTGTGAACCTTACTGTCCCGAATTTGTATTGCGTTCATATATGCTGAAGTCATGCACTAGACGACAAGGGTGCAAAAGTGAACGGTGCATGACCCCTCCGCAGGGAAACTCATTGCCTGGATTGGAAAAGAAAAACACAATAAATGCTTTAACTGAGTTCTTATAAGAAGTAATGAGGAAACTGATGCAAGGGGAGATTAAACATGATTGAGGTTGACGGTCACCCAGGTAGAGGACTGCACTCAGGGCTTACCCAGTAGCCTTCATGAGTCAGCTCTCAGCTCTGGGGAACACAGATGAAGAAGGTCCCAACGCCAGAAATGGCTTCTAAAGGGAAATAATGCTTTGGTTAAGTCCCAAAAGATGCATGGAAGCGAGGCTGTCTATCCCTGGAAGACACAGGGATGATAAAAATATAACGAATGGTTTTTAAAAATGTATTGCAGTAAAAGACCCATTTGCAGTTAATCCCGCTCAGGATCCACCTCGCTTTGAACACACTAACTGCGTCATTCCCACCATGCCCTGGAGCAGTTTGGGAAGTCCTCTTCTGTGTCTTTAGTTGCATGGTTGTGCCTGCCTTGATGTCCTGGATCAATTCAAAACCTTGACCTTTTATGGTCATTTTGACTGTGCAGAAAAGCCAGAAATCAGACAGTGCCAGATCTACTGAACAAAGTGAGTGAAGAAACACCAGCATGCCATGTCGGATGGCACTCAGCAGCGGTGTGCGGCTTATTTCTTAACACACCTCATAAAGACACAAAAAAGGGCTTTTGGACAGCTTTGGAAAGTAGAAAGAACAATGGCATAATGTGCTCAAAGGGAAGGGGAATATTTTGAGGGAGATACACAGCAATGTGCCTTTTAGTGTAATGTTTTTCTTCATTTAAAAAAAAATTTTTTTTTTCCAGTACCAGGAATCGAACTCATGACCTTGCACTTGCCAGGCAGGTGCCGTGCTACTAAGCTAAATCCTCAGCCCTTCATTTTAAAATTCACTGAATATTTTGATCATACCTCATAAGACAGAGTTGGACACATCGTCTGTAAGAAAGAGAAGGAGGCAGATTGTCAATGTGCCAAAAATATCAGAACACTTGTGACAGCTAATAAGTCAAGACCTCTCCCTTTATTCTTGTTCCATTGGTTAATTATTAACAATTGTGTTGAAAGTTTTTAATTAGCAATTGACCAAGGAAATACAATTTGAAAAGATTAGAAAGGTATTCCTGCATGAACAATTAACATAAAGGATAGGGCACTGTATAAGTCCTAGGGGCATTTGTATAGGCAAAAGCGAACTTTGACCCTGGCCTCAAGGTGCCGTAGTGCCCATCCAAACCACCTGCAGGGTAGGTAGCAGGACTGATTCCTCTAGCTGGAGTGGTGCTGTGGTGCTCATGGCTAGGTCCCCCCACAGGAGCATTCCTTGGTCTAGGATAACTCCCTTGCTGAAAGCCACATACTTCTGCAAGGACAGGTCCATCCAAGAACGGGTTGATATAGGATACAAATTCTATCCATTGGTGACATGACAGGAAGCCACCCTAGGTCCAGAGCTCCAAGGGTTCTGCTGCGAGCTCAGCTGCACCTGCTTCACCACTTAAGTCCCCCTCTGTCCTGAGATAGTATGCATGGCATGGCACAGCCGCCTGGAAAATAAGCAGGACCAGTCAATTGGCAGACCCCAGGATAGTGCCAAATAATTCCCAGGGCTCCATATGTAGAACAGCTCATGGACTCCCATGAGATGTGGATGACAGATAAGGACACAGATGCCATGAAGACTCCGCTATTGTGACTCTGCTCGGCAGCCCACCCTGTACTTCCCAGACCCGGGGTGTACTTTTAATTTTGCTTTTATCCTTTCCTCTCTTCTGTTTGGCCCAAGTTCACTCTACAGCACCTCCTCTTTACCACTCACTTTTCAAAATAAACCTTTGGCACTGTTTTTGTAGGGGACTTGGCCAAGGAATGGTTAAACTATGGGCAAAGGCACACAGAGTGTGTGAGAATCGAATGGTTAAACAACAAGTTTATATTAGTGAAGCGTGTTGTGTCTGGCTGTTATCCCCGCTCCTTTCCCCAGCAAAAACTGCCTATCCTAGAGACATCTCCTTGCCCAAACTGCTTTTCACCTGCTTTTTTCTGTCACACTGATATTCTAAATAAAAGGCAGAGAGTTCTCAGCTTGGTGGCTTGTCTTCTCCAGGAAATCTTCCTAATATCTGGGATTATAATAGCTCCTCTGGGCCACTTGGTGACTGAACCCATCTCATCTCTAAGTAATCCTTTTTATCCTCTATGTTGACTTACTGCCTGTGTTAACTTACTGCTACAGTTTTTGGATTGTCTCATTCAGTTCTTTGTTTGAGGTAAAAAGATCTGGAATGTGTTTAATTGGTGAGCCATTTTAAAAGAGACTAAACCTGCCTCTCCCACTCCTTTGCAGATCTTCTGCCTGGTCCCCCTCTCTAACAGGCCACGTGCTGTGAAGAGTGAACTCAGAGACTGTTTTCCAGGGAGGTTCAGCTAAGATGGCCCTGTAAGTCACAGCACACCCTCACACCAATTCCAGGCAAGAAAATGAAATCACAGGGGGATAAAATAATTTGCACAAGGTAATGCAGCTGAGTGGTGTTAGAGCTAGCTTTGGAACCTGGACGGTTGGACTCGACCATCCTGCTCCCATCCAGCGACAGCAAAGAAAATGAATCAACCAATGCAGCTGCCTGGAATGTCACAGATGAATCACACGGACAAGTGCAGAGTGAGTAAACCAAAGCACAAAAAATAGTTTGATTTTGTTCATATGAAGCACAAAACCAAACAGTTACAAATATAAATATACATAGATGGCAGAGGTATAAAGGTAAGATAATGCTTACTAAAAAGGTCAGAAACTGGTCACCTAAAAGGGTGCAAGTAGATGGGGAGGGCATCCTTCAGATGCTGATAATCTTTTCCTTCTTTATTTCATCCCTTTGTGCCTCTCTCTCTTGTTTCCTTCATACTAGAGACTAAACACAGGGCTTTACACATGCTAGGCAAGCATAGCACCACTGAGCTACGTCCCCGTCCCTTTCTTAAAACTTTTAGTTTGAGACCAAGTTTCACTAAGTTCCTTGGGTTGGTCTCAAATTTGTGTTCCTCTGCCTTAGCCTCCAGAGTTGCTAATATTTTATGCATGCACCACCATGGCTGGCAGTCTCAGTTACTTTTCTCTCATTGCTGGGACAAAATACCTGACGCCCAGAATTAAGGAAGGAAGGTTTATTTATTTATTTATTTATTTATTTATTTATTTATTTATTTATTTTTTGGTTTTTCTCCAGTACCAGGAACAGAACTCACGGCCTTGTGCTTGCCAGGCAGGCGCTTTTGCCGCTGAGCTACATCCCCAGCCCCTGAAGGAAGGTTTATTGAACTTATAGTTTGTGGAGGTTTCAGTCCATACTGGGTTGGTTCCAAGGCAGAGTGGCACATGGCAGAGGGCAGGGGTTCATGGCGGTAGAACACAGCAAAGCCAACAAGAGCAAAGGGGAGGACTGGCAGCAAGCAGCTTCTTTTTCTCCCTTACATATGCAAAACTATCCACCCCAGGGCGGGTGTAGCTCTCACACCCATAATCAGTCAAACTCTAAAAGCCTGCCCATTGACCACATGAGGCTTTGTGGGGACACCCAGACACAAACCATGACACCAGCAATACATTATTTGTTGATCTTGGCAGTATTTTACATATCTGCTCACTAAACTGTGGGTACCATTTCTTTTCACTTATTCTTTGACTGAAACACATCTTAAACACATCTTTTTGTAGCCCTTGCAGCATAAGACTAATTTTGTCAGCAAGGCGTATAAATGTGAGTACATCAGACCCACCTTTATTCTTTAGAATAATTCTATTGATGACCTAATAATTAAAACTTTGTAGGTATTATTTTATTAAACAATGAGTACTTAACAGAAAAAAAATCACAACAAAGTTTTGAGTTTTTAATATTTATTGAGTTTATTAAAAAGTATCAAAATTTTCAACATCAACTGGCTTCTGGTGTACAAAGTGTGAACAGAGAACATCAGAAATAAATTCTCATGTGAACTACAATGAAAATACCAATAGCACTCCACAAAAATCCTTCACTTAAGTATCACAACCAAGGCATTCTGCACACATGACAACACCGCGTTCCATACACACTCATTGCTTACACTGACAGCACGTGTCTTTGGTTTCCAGGCCTTTTTGTCGGACATACTTGACATCTCAGGGGTCTTGCTGTTTTGTCAGGAGCTTTACATTCTATTACACAGTGTGTAATTAGCAGGAACATAAAATGTTAATAAAGTAAATAATTAAATTCTTTTTTTTTGTTTGTTTGTTTTCTCTGGTACCGGGAACCGAACTCATGACCCTGTGCTTGCCAGGCAGGCGCTTTGCCACTGAGCTAAATCCCCAGCCCCTAAATTATTAAATTCTTAACACATATTGTGTGTTTAGAAGAGACTTCAGTATTTTCACATCAAAAGTGTGCTTCCTCACAAAACTTAAAAGATAACATCAGAAATAAATTCCCATATGAATTATAATGAAAATACCAAGAGAACCCTACCACAAAAATGAGCTTTGCCTCAACTGTCACACCCAGCGCAGCCTTCACATAACTGCATGTTCCATGCCCGTGTCTCCCTTACATGGACAGCATGTGTGTTTTGCTCTTCTTTCCCATGTGGCAGTGTTGTCACCTCTCTTCTCTCCTGTTTTGCCAGGAGCTTCCTACTATATTGTATAACATGAACCTAGCAGGGAAATATGGAGTCAATAAAATATAATAGGTAATGAGTGCTTAGAATAAACATCAACATTTTCACATCAGCTGTTTCTTTGCTTACAAGACCTAAAACATAACATCAAAAGTAAAAACATATGTGAGCTATAGTGTAAACACAAACAAAAGTCTATCACAGAATTAAGCTTTGCTTTAACTGTCACACCCAAGGCAGTCCTCACACATGACAACTGCATGTTCCATACACAAGAAACACTTACACTGATAGCATGTATGTTTTGTTTTCCTGTCCTTTCTTCTGGGGCACAGTTGATATGTTTTTGTGTTTTCCTATTGTCATAGTAGGTCTTTGTGATGCTACACATGCCTGTTCACCTCTCAGCTCACCAGTGTGCTCCACAATTTTTTGTGTGTGTAGTTCTCTGGGCAGAAACATTTTGTTTTTCCTCTGCTGTAAATGATCTCTTACGAGTTCCAGTCCCAATCCTCTAAGAAAATTTCTCCATAATATTTTGCACTTGTTACTTTCTCTGTAAACTATTAAACCATTTCTGTCACACCTTTCAGACAGAGTAAAACACAACCATTGCCAATGCTTTTGTTTCAAGTGACATAGTCGTTGTTGCATAGCTCATCCACAGCATCTACTTCATGTTTGGTTTTGTTGTTGAAAGTTTCCATGTGAGGCTTTCATTCTGTCAAGGGTTCTCTATCAGTATTTCTATCATACTTAAATGTTAACATCAGCAGTACCAGTTTGCTTTTCCTTGATATATACAAGGACAATCATACTTCTTTCTGAAATTCAAAGACTGTACTATGCAATTCTCTGTTTTCAAACTATAACATTTCACTTGGAATTTCTGCTTTGTTCCTGTCTACAGTTCCTACACTGGTTGACTTGTGCTGTTAGCAAATTTAACATCAATTGGAAACTGGTGAACCAACTGTCCAATGTCACATTCCAATTAGTTTGGGACATGGGAGCAACAAATCTATTCACAACATCAGTGGGTTTACTACTATATGAACAAGGAACTGATGGCTGAGCTCCAGGACAAATGTCTAAATTGAAGGAATAATGTCTTCTCACCTAAAAGGGCATATACTTTTCTGTCATATTTCAATGCATTGTTTTTCCATAAGTGTTTTCCTGCAGTCACCATGACAAATCTGTGCTGAGTAAGCAGACCTATGAATGCTTCCAGTTCAGCTGGTGAGGTGTCATAACGAATACATTTTTAATATGGCTATTGATGCATACACTATGTTGTACTTGACTTTCTGCCTTTGCATATTTCCCAGTGTTTTATAGCACTTCATCTGTCACAATTTCCAAGATTGAACAGCAGTGCTGGCATTCTGTTCAATGGTTTTCACCCCCAGCCAAGAACTTCACTATATTTTTGGACCTAGTTCTAACACTGGGATATTCCATTTGGTGCTGTGGCTGTTTCACAGCATTTCAGCTAGTCAAATATATATTCACATTGCTCTTTTCTTCACCATCTGAAGAGGTCTGCTTTATTTGTGTCTTTATCAGTCAAAACCCATTTGAATAAAGTCTAAAGGTGAGTCCAAAACCATTTTGACACTTTTCTGCATTTACACTCTCTTTGCTATTCATAATACCAAGGGGGTGAACATACAGATTGCTTCCTCTAGCGCTAGGCAAAAGTACTGAGATGCACAGCTGGCTACTATAATGCTAAAGTACAAATTTGCAGTGGAGAAGTAAGAGATGGGCTCACTGCACCCAAGCTTGTGTCTCAGGATCAATGGTAGGTCACTGAACCGCCTGGCTTGAACCATATTAAAAATGTTATCCAAACAAAACTGTTACACTAAATTCTCTGTTACACTAAATTCTCTGTGGTGTTCTGCCTGAGAGTCCCTGGATTAGCAGCATTTCCACTCTTCCTGAGGATAACTGACTAACTAACTGACTAACCCACAAGGCACCCAGGCTAAGCTCCAGAAAGTGATGTTTCATAAATCACCTCAGTTTCCTTTCCACAGTTCCATCCTTGGCTATCCTTCAGTTTCCATTGAACTCCAGCTTCCTCCTCATATCCTGCTGGAAAATACTCTCCAAGATGAGCTCAGATGCCTGCCCAGCACTCTCTCCCTATCGTCTTCCTAGGTAACTGTGAGAGAGATGGAAAGCTTGGACCCAGGCCTCCCTCACCTGAGCTCACTCTGGAGAGAGCCTGGCTTGGCCAGCCCAGCCCTGACACCCTCCCTGTGTCTGTGTCTAACAGTTATTTGGGCAACAGCCTCTAAACATTACCAATGACTTCTTGATAGTATGTCACTGTAGATTATCTTCTCTGTACTTGATTCTTATCTTTCATATGCTCTCAGCATGTGAAAACCTTGTACTTGCAGAAGATAGTGAACACTCATGTTGATTAAAATACTCTGCATGGCCATGCTTACAGATCCAGTACGTTTTTCCCCCTATATGACCAGCCGGGAGCATTTGATTCAGGATCCCTATTCATGAACGTCTTCCTTTCCCGTTTAATATAATACACTAATTAATATAATATAGTTAATATAATTCTGACAATATAATTCTGATTA
>NW_004955474.1:178179-192820 GCF_000276665.1 Chinchilla lanigera | reverse complement strand
CCACCCTCCATTCTGAGTGAAAGAGTGATGGATTGATATTCCTGGATGTACTCATTTGCATGGATTATGATTCACCCCAGCCATGTAAATCCAAAACTGAATCCTTCATGGTTGGAGATCAGCCTTTGCTTTGTTTGTGAATGGAAACACTAGCAAGGACATGGAATCTCTTGACTTGCCCTCTCTTAACCTCTAACTCATATCAACAACCAAGACTTCTCTACTGACATTTGCCCTGCACACAACCACACTCTGGCTTGATCACCAGAGGACCCCAGCCCTCCTTCCAGTCTTGCTGTACTCCCATCCATCTGTGGGGAGCAGCTGAAGCTGGAGACTGATCACTTGAGAGACCGGAGTAAGGCTAGCCTTAAGAACACAGCGCCTGAGGCAAGTCACATGAATGAGCTACTCTAGTCTCAAGAACACAGCTTGCCTGAGACAAGCCACCTGGATAAGCTACAAGGCAGAGAGGTTTCCTGTGATATTCAACCTCCCATGTGTATAAATAAATGCACTGCAGTCATTGGAGCTCTTCTTTTCCTCCTCCTCTTCCTTCTTCCTTCCTTCCCATCAGGAGAGAGGGTTCCATATAGCCTCAGTTTTCTAATTTCCAACTCTTGTCCTTTTTCCTCCATCCTCTCACCATGCTCATCCTGGGAACATTGAGAGCTGTGCGGGACAAGGCTCCCATCCTCCATCCTGCAGGCAGAGATGATCTCTCTCAAAGGGAAAAGCAATCATTACCTGTTATCTTAAAGTTCTGTGGTGGCTTTCTCACTGCTCTTAGGATAATGACTAGATTCAAGCTGAACTACAAAGCCCTTCACCAATAAGCTCCTACCAAATCCTCCATAATCTAACCCATTGTCACTCGTACCCTTTTGCAAGTTCCTATGAATGTATTTTAGAATTAAAGTTTGGAAAATACATCTGGGTGCGGTATGGTGCACAGCTGTAACTTCAGCGCTCAGGAAGCTGAGGCTGAGGCAGGAGGATCTTGGTGTAATAGTCATTCATATAAATACTATGTAGTACCCTTAAATAACCTTTGAAAATTAAACTTCAGCTGGTGAATTAGTGTAGAAAAGACAATGATCATTGATAAAATCTGTCTTCAGGATTACTTTGTGGTTTAAAAAAATCATAAGTGAATCATTTGAGTTATATTTATTAGCACATAAATATCAACGAGATAGGTGCTGACCCATTAGAACAAATATTTTCTTTTCCTGGTTCCTCAATCTCAGTGAACCCAGCTAGGATTTCTGGACAAAGAAACCTTCGTGTGATGACTGGAATGAAAAATCTATTGAGCCTGATAGTGGTGTGAAGATAAGAAGTACAAAAGGAAAACTATATAGAACACTCCTCTTTTGTCTTTTTCTAAGTGCCTCCTGCAAGGCCCTGGAAAGGGGTCTGAGGGATGTAGGGGAGAGATGGAGTGAAGTTCTGCTTGTGCTGATTCTACAAGGAGCCGTGCAACTATGAGCAGACACCCTGCAATTCCTCCCTGTGCCCTGTCCCTTCACCATGTCTGCTGCTCGTCCAGTGACCCCATCTGCCCACGCAGTCAACCCACCAGTCAGCCACACAAGTAAAATTTTTACACGTATATAGTACTCTAGATGTGGAAGGTACTGTCAGCTATAGTGGTCCCCTGGCAAATCTTACGGGTTTCCCAAGACTTCGTGGCCCACACAGAGCTCAGAAGCCCCTCAGCAAACTGGCTCACCCCCAAGACTTTGGGACATGACACCATTATCTTCTCCTTGCTCAAGTCAAAAGCCTAGAGTTTGTCTTCAGTTCTTTCCCCCACTCTCACAGTGCCACCTAACCCACCAACAAGCCCTCTGAGTTTCCACTGAAAATGTACCTCTAACCTGTCTCCTTTTTTACATCTCCACCCATCATCATTTCCAGGATTACTACAGTGCCTACCTAGTAGTTTCCTTGCTTCTCCTGTATGTAACTGCCAGGGAGATCTTTTTAAAAAGACAATCTAATTGGTTTGTTCCTCTGCTTCAAATCCTTAAGTGATTTCTCACCCTACCTACAATAAAGGGCAAGCACCTTACCGTGGCCCTCCCTGCCTTCAGATGCCACTAATTCTGCTCCCGTTGTCTTTGTCTCCTAACTGTTCCAAGTTCCATTCTGACTGAGGGTCTGTGCTCTGCCTAGAATGCTATCTGTCCCCAGAGCCACACACAGCTTCAAGTCATGGTTCAGTACCATCAACAACTGAGGTCTTTTATGAATACCAAGAGTAAATTAATCCCTCTACTTGAAAGTATCATTGTGTCCGTCCCTTATTTAGCCATTGTCTCCCCTGCTCCCATGCAAACTCTGAGTGAGGGCAAATGGTTTCCCTATTGTGTGGTAGGCTCTTTAAGAGAATGTGTAGATGATTTTTTGGTCCATTTTTTCTTATCTTATCTTTCATTATCATGATTAAAATCTGCAGGAAAAAAAGACATCAGAAAAGAACATTCTCAGAGAAATAGCACAGTTTTAGATTCAAATGTTCACCATGAAATGAAGAGTAAAGAGTTGAGCATTGCTTATAAATGAGAGCTAAGAAAACCGTGTGCACGCAGAGTGGAATGCAGGTGTCTTTGCATTTTGCTGATTCTGATTACTCAGCAGATGATCTGAGTGGCTTTTGTCATAATGCACATCATTCTCACAGTGAGTCTTGGTGCAGGACTCACTGCCTCGGAGAGTATCACCACCTTATACTTGACCAATGGAAAAAGCATTTCTCTCTGCACCTGCTGCCACATTGCTCTGCCCTTCTCTCCCCTTGCCGTAAACCTGTTCCCATCTGAGACATCAAAACTTCTTTTCACTTTAAAAGAGACCCTCGGCAAGGAGCACATACAGTGAATTCTGCATACAAAATAATGACTATTCCTTATCCATGGGTTTGTGACCAAGATCTACAGAGGAGGCATCAATTTGTCACTTAAATATTTTGATGTATATGTGTTTTCTGTGAGTCACATATATTAAGTTATTCTTTATAAGACTCCACTGAAAGCCATGAATCAAAACCTTTTTCTATTGTTTTATGAGCAGAGAGGTTTCTGTTTACCTAAGATGTGTCTGTGAGTAATTTCTTCATGAATAACAGCCTTGTTACCATTTTAGGCAATGCAAATAAGAGAATAATAAATTGTGTCTAACATCATTCTGTGTGACTAGCAGGAAAAAAGGTGGTTATTGTGCTTAAAATCCCAACTCAGCTATTCTATCATTTGTCAGGACTCTGGACAAATGGTTAAAGAGCCCTAATCAGGTTGTTTGTTAGAACAGCTGCTGAAGTTCAGTCAAAACATGACCTGGACAGTACATACAGTAAAAAAGATGAGCAGATATCTTTGACCGTATGGAATATTTGCTTGGAACCACAGTACATCTTTCGAGATCCAGTCTCAACATTGGAATAAATTATGGTGAAAAGTTCTGGCAAGAACAAATCCGTTCTTTCTAGAATTCCTGACTTGCTGGCACAAATTGCATCATTATACTTGCTGCTATAGAGCAGGAAAGTTGGCAATAATAGAAACCAGGAGGGGTAGAACACTGTGATGAATAACATTTGCACCGTGAGAATCAGAGCCTGGTTTTCAACCCTACATAATTTCTCTGGGCCTCATATTCCTTAGTGTAAAAGGAGCCAATATTTAGTAGAATCTTTTAGTAGAATCATTGTAGTAGAGATCTCCTGGAACAATAATTATGATTCTATCTACACTGAGCTATGAGGAGGAGAATGAAGATGTTTTATTAAGAAGACTCTCATAAAGATGTTGTTTACTGGGGTTCCTTATTTAAAAAATTATTTGTCAAGAATGGTATCAATACCAGGAGTGGTGAACGTGCCACAAGGTCGCTCAATGAGCTGATTCCAATGCAGTTCAACTTAACCAGTACTGATTGAAACTAATTTGCAAGGTGCAGCAGCTAGATTTTGGGCAACACCACAGCCAGCTACGTTTCTCAGTATTGTGGATTTGTACATGTGTTAATTTCTACAGTCAAGAGCCGTTTCCTGTGTTCTCAGTAGTACACATGGAGCACCTGCACGGGCAGGGGAGGAGGGACATGTGATAACCCATATGTTCCAAGTCATGATCTTTGAGTTGTGGCCCTTACTTTCACCAGACCCTCACAACCCTTGTGAGCACAGAAGTGCGGGAAACCTGCGAGCAGCAGAACCAGTTCACATAGACAGACCCTTGGTACCAAATTTCAGCTGAAAGGAAAAACAAAGTGGAGAATAAGGGCCTAAGAGGAGGCTGCAGCCAGAGATGGAGAGGAGGCTTTAGTTTGATCAGAGCCCGGGTTGGCCCTGGAACAGCCTGGGGGCCCCTTGCAGTTAGGTCAGTGGAAGATGTGAGAGTTTTGTAGCGTTCATGATACTCTGAAATACATTTGATCCAGCTACATACAAAAGATTTACAAGTTCTTCTTTTTCCACCTTTCATATAGATTTCTACGGTATCAGTACCTGCTTTCACGTATTCGATACCAGCCCTTAGCTAGTCCCACAGTTCTGTACCCAGACTCCACCTCTTGTGAGGAAGTGAGACCTCACCTGATATTGCGCGTCATCCACACGCAGATATTGGCTGTAGGGCCTTTGCACTTGTGCTTGGACATTCTCCTAGCTCAGAAGTGGTTCTGTCACAAAGGCCCCTTCACTCATCCCATGGATCTCCTCACACTCCTCACCATCTATTTCCTCTTAGCCCTGCTGGCCCCTGATGTGGGTGTCCATCTAGATAAATGCATCAGTCTCTGCTTTTTGCTGTGTGTCTGCCTACAGCACAGGCTGCATGAGAATGGGCACTTCCGTGCACCTGTCCACATTTCACCCCTCCTCCTAACACAGTGCCTGGCATAGAGTAGGCACCTAAAAGTACCCGATGGAGGCATTAATTAAACAACCTTTTACTTCCGTTCCTCTTTTCGAACAAGTCAAAACCCTGGACAAGTGGAGAAAGTGAGAGTCATTTTGCTGCTTGGTTTTTCCTGCTTTTTATCTTTTCTGAAGCTCCATGAGGGCTGCCTCACAGGACAATTAGAGATACGGAAGCTGAATTTAGACATCCTGGAAGCTGAAAGGTTTTGCGTTCTGGAGATAATTCTAACCCTATACTGTTCCCAAGTGAAAATTTATACGGTATGTTTTGCCCATTGAATTGTCCTGACAACACAGCAAGGGTTAGTGCCTAGGGGCAGCGCCCTGATAAGGACTAGCCCGTACCTCTAGTAACACGCAAATGTCTTACCTTCTCCTCTTACAAACAAAACAATTTCCCAGACTTGATTGGCTTGGTTTAACTGACATGGTCAGGTTCAAGAAGCATGTTTACAACTTAAAAATATTGATGAAATCTGAAGATTATGCAGTTATTCTTGTCGTCCTCCCTCCCTGCTGGAGGTCAGTGTAATTTCCCAGTTTGAGAGCCCTAGAGCATAAGGACAGAAACAGAGAACAATCCTGACTTTCTCCTTCCCTTTGGGCTTGGACGCCATGTTACTAGCACTCTGAGCAGGTTGATGTGTTTTAGTTGTGGAATGACCCTTGATAGAAGATGCCCTCAGAATACTCTGTTAGACATTTCATCGAGCTTCTGCTGGTGTGAGAAAGTATGTTTATTTTAGATGGCTTGAAGCTGTTATTTCCATGTTCACCCCAAGTGTGTAGACAACCTGGTGGACTTTGGACTTTGTCTGCCTGAAGGCCCCATGAGCCACTTGAGAATTCCTTGGTCCCTGTACTAAACTAGAGTGGAACATGGGATGGCGCATATTATTTGTGTTTGTATATTAAATAAGGCTAAGGCCAACCAAAGTAATTTAACTGCTCCATAGCAAAGTAATTTACTCCAAATTATTCCAAGCAAAATAATTTCTCTCCTGCTTGAACAGTTAAGCTTGTGAACCATGGAGCAGCATATACATGAAGACTTTAATTTCTAAACCAAACTGGTTTCAAGACTTTGCTTTGTGTTTCCACTGCTCTCCACTACTTCTTCTTTGGAAAAATTGCCTGAAAAACCACTTGGCTCAGGATCTGAGATGATATGGCTTTCCTTCCTTAATCTAGCATTTTGAGATATCATTAAAATTACAAAGCATTTGAGAAATTTAGCATCACTTGATCAATGGGTTTTTCTGCTAATCTTTAGGAAGTTGATAGCCAGTGACCTAAATGAAATTTGCTTGAGAATGACCTCATTATTTCCTTCCCAAACTTACTGTTTCTTCTTTGAGGATTTTGGAATCCACCCAACCTAGTCAGCTAGGAAGAGAATTTGACCACTCCCTCTGACCTCCAATAATTAACTAATCCTGAAGTCCCAATGATTTTTTTTTTTAACGTTAAATATTTCTCAACTTCCAATCTCTTGGGGCTGTCTCTTTCCATCTTTAGCTTGAACACTCTAGTTATTTTACTCTATCTGGAGGCTCATGACACAAATATGAAATTTTATAGCTATCTAAATTAGCATCTCTAGATTCAAAGCTCTGGAGGTTTTCCACAAGCATAACTTCCAGGGCACTGTCTCCTGCTTGAAAGATATTTTCACTTTTTATACACCAATAGTACCTACTGAGCCCTTACCCCCAGGTTACTGGTGCTTGTTACATTGGGCGGGGTACAGGAGGTTTTGCATGCACTCTCCTAGAAGGAAGTTGAGCTTGAAGCTCTGAAGATGGTCATAAAGGAAGATGACACTGAAGGGGAATTCTTGTAGTCTTTCCATATTCCTTCAGAGAAAGAAACACGTTCTAAGCCGACCAATTTCATAGTGGTAGTCATGGAAACCAAAAAAGAAAGAAATAGTATTTTTCGATTTACAGCCCTACATCTACCTCATCATTTCATTTGCCACTCTTCTTAACATTTCCTGAACATCTTGGCATCTTTGGATTCCCTTGTTTCTTTCTAACACTATCTAGTGCCAACTTGATACCTGGAACTGCCATGTTTAGCTCTTGCCTCCATGATCAGGGCTAGCAGATGGCCTTTTTGAGAAGAAATCTGAGGCCCAGGTGAAGAATTCCCATGCTTTGAAAACTAAGAATCACAGATGTGTAGCATGAACTGCCTGTAGGCTGAAGAGAAAACAATAGACCCTTGTGATCATATAAGGAAATTTTACTGCCCTCTGTGTTTACATAGCTCCCCACTGCTTTTCGTGTGTCAGGTCCTAGAAGACTTGGGCCTGGCCTGCCACAGAGACAAGGACCATGGTTTGTCCTTTTGGTTTTTTTTTTTTTTTTTTTTTTTTTTGGTTTTTCTCCGGTACCGGGAACCGAACTCACGATCTTGCGCTTGCCAGGCAGGTGCTTTGCCGCTGAGCTAAATCCCCAGCCCCTTGTCCTTTTGGTTTTTGTTTGGGGGCTTCTGTTTCTCCCTAGGTCAATAAATGACAAAACAAAGAATATCAGATTAGATTTCATGAGGGTCAGGGATTTAACCAGAAATTCAAAACTGATCTATTATTTTTTAAAAGTTAATAGCACTTATAGAATGCTATCCATGACAATACACAACACCTTAGAAGACAGATGGCATTATCATAGTAATTTTGCCAATAAATAGCCGTGGCACATAGAGTTTAAATAATTTGTCCAGTCACATAGTTCCCCAGTACTAGGGCCTGGATTTAACCATGTGCCTACGTGCTCAGCTATGTTTACTAGGATTTCGCAAAATGTTTTCTGTAGGAACATAGTCCCACAAGACGCTTCACTAAAAATGACCTAGGGTTATTTGGGTTACTTTAATTCATGGCAACTCACTATGAGCATTGTCAAATAAAGGCTCTGAATAGACTTGTTTATCTTAGAATTACACAGACTTTCACAAACACACTAGAGCATGGCACGCTTTTTTGCATAATCACCACTGAATGCCCCAGAAAACAGTTGCAGAAATACCTATTTGCCATGGTTGCAAAAGGCAATGTCTCAGACTCCTTTCTTATCTCTTCTGGTTCCAGACAGTGAGTATTACAAAGGCGCTCATTCCATAATTCTCAACTTAGTCACAGAATAGAAACCCTCTGCCATGAGTTTCTAAACAGCAATGGCAGGGTCAAGTATGGTCATGAGCCATCCTGGTGCTGTGATTTGAAAGAGTGTCCCCTAAGGTGCTTGTGCTAAAGGCTTGGTCCCCCAAATGGCCCCATGGGAGGTGTATGGATCTTTAGGAGGTGGGGCCAATGGAAGGTCCTTAGGTCATCAGGATATGACCCCCCCAATAGAGATCATGACCTCCCAGGCCCTTCTTCTTTCTCTTGCTTTTTGGTTTCCTGGCTTGTCAGGTAGGCACTTTGTTCTTCTGCAGGCTCCCACTATGCTGTGCCACCCTTGCCAGAGGCCTAAAGCAATGGGGACACTGATCTTGCACAAGAACCACCAGAACTGTGAGCTAAAACCACTCTTTTCTCATGTAAATTAATTGACTTAGTTGTGGCACTGAAGTGATATGAAGCTGATCTTCCAACTGGTTGGAAGATCCCCTAGGAGAGGCCCATCAAAGCCAGGGCAGATGATCACAAAACAAAGCACTAGGATGCTCAGACTGCTCTATGACCTTTTAAAAATGGAAACATAACATGTGACCCAAGCCCAGCTGGCTGCCCTCTGAGGTCAGCCAGTTTCTAAACAAAGATGCCAGGAAAAAAAATCTAACTTTCACAGGCAGAGATGGTTATCTATAAATAAAGAAAAAGGCAACAATTCAGCAGAAAATGGTCCTTTCTCTTGCAAAATATAAGTACCCTAAGTCCTGGTTGAGACACAGACTCTCACATGTCTCCTTGTAGAGTTAAGAGCGTATGCTAGTGCTATAAGTTCTGTGGAGTTGGATAAATCATGTGCTTTTCTTACTTTAGTTTCCTCATAAAAATGAGATAATAAATCTCCCATTCCATAAGGTTGCTATGAGGATTAAGCAAGATGATGTCTGTAAGGTGCTGGACTTGGTGCCAGCAGATAGGAAAGGCTCTGTACTGTTGGTTGTTACTAAGGCTGGCCAAGAAGTTGTGCTGAAGTCAGTTCTGTGTGGCCCTGGGCAAGTCATTTTTTCCTTCCAAGAGCAGGTTCTCAAGTCTTGAGTCTTTCTCCTCAGCCTATCAAAGAAAACAATTGAAAGAGGTGGTCTCACTAGGTGGAAACAGGTAAGGTGACAACCTGGCTCAACCTGACATACGGGTTCTGACAGAAATAGGGCCAGTTTTCAGTTCCAGGACCTTCCAACCTCATTGGCATTAAAAGCATTTAAAGGAAATGCAAAATAAGAGTTCCTGGCATGATGTGGTACTGATCAGGAAAAGAATTTTTGTTCCCATTGTTATTTGCTAATTTAGGAAGTGTCTTCAAATGGCAGCAAAAAGTCACAGGTAAACTGTGGTGAGCTCTTGTTATACAGTCTCTAGGGTAAGCACTCAATGCTCATTTCTTATTAGATGCTCACAGCAACTGGATGATGTATGTTTTATGCCAATTTTCCCACACAAGAAAGTTGATTCTTAGGTCAAGGATCCAGACTGGGTTCACCTGACAGGTAAGTGTGTTGCTGCTTTGATCTGACTCCAAAGAGTCCAACTCTAGAACAGCAAACACTTCAATAGGTTCGCTGCACTACGTACCTATGCTAAACCCACTGCTCTGCTGAAATAATCCCTGTACCTGTGGGACTTGAGGCAGGATAAAAGAAATAAAGATAGGTAGAAAGGACACAAGGTAAGTTGGAATGTAAAATTGTACTTTGAGGAAAACCTGCGGTTTCAGAACATAGAAGTTGTTCAAGCCATTTTTCCCTTCCAGGAAACTCCCTCTAAAAGGAGAAACAGAAAATTGTAAGAGTCTTAAAGACGCAGTAAGCCTGTAAATGGCACCTTCCTGGGCTGATGCTTCTCACCTGTAAATTGTGCTTCCTCCCACAGACCATTCTCAAGGAGCCAAGAATATCAGTGGGCAGTAGATTTCAATTTCAAACACAAATTATTGGGTTAAATAACCCTTAGTCATTGCAGGCTGATCAGGCCCGCAATCTCCCAAGTGAGTGGACAGTGAAGGCTTAAATAAATGAGACAGTGGAAATGATTTCAGGGTTTCAGGAGGGTCTAACTCTCTTACAGCTTCGATATTCTCTGGGTTAGACAAAGACTTCTCTGGGCACCCCCTATTTATTTGGTTTACAGACAAAGGAGAGGGATACTGAAGAAAATGTAGGAATCTGGGCAGGACCTTGGGAGAATATTCCCAAGTAGTAAATCACATCAATCAGGAGAACTACCTTATCTTTAGGTTCGTATTTATTGTAGGAGTGTGGAGCCTGCAGCTTCAGTCTGGATTTAGTTAATTAGAGTTGGAGCCAAGCATCCTCAGCTGTGGCCTTATCTTATCCTTTCAGGTATCTCAGCTTCACAGGCCAATACAGGCCTCAGGGTGACCAGTGACTCACAGAGGTTCACTTACTATGAGTCCACTGCCCATCCCCAGACAAGGTACCTGAGCTTCAAACATCTCACAAGTAAACACGGAAAGCCAGTTGGTTAATATTAAATGCAGCTCAGAGCCACTTTGTAGTGGTCTCCATCAACAAATAACTGGTTTGCATTCTCATATAGCTGCCAGATGGAAGTAGGAACACCATCCCAGAAGACCACCCCTCCTGAAGACATCCTAGGGTCCATGAAACTGCTCAGCTCAGGATGATAATGTGCCTCTCTCTCTTGAGGGTACATGTTATATCTTTGAGCACTTCTAAATGTCTGCCCATTAAATCCTTTTATGCCTTTTACTGATGTATCCTGAAAATTCTTTTTCTCCAACAAGAGTCAGTGGACCTGTAAACTCAACTGTATGAGTCAGATGGGTTGAGAAACCACCCAAGACCCTGTCCAATGACAGTACATGTTAGATATTCAGGTTCTCAATTCCCAGAGAAAAACAAAAATGTTATGTCAGACTAGGGGCACATTGCCATGGCTCACCTATACTTTGTTCAATTGCACTGATTCTAAGTGTCAGAAATTCCTGTGTTACATGAGTAATGTCAACTGACTATTCCATTACTCAAAAAAAAAACAAAAAAATGCTACCTGCATATGTCCTGTTCATGAGTTCCAGATCTCTCATGAGGAATAATTCCTCAGTACCACAGTTTCTACCAATTTGTACTTCCCTGTAAACCAGTAGTAATCTTACCATTCAATCCCTCTTAAAACAAGAAACAGTGGTGAGATTCAGGCATCTCAGAGTCATTTGGATGTTAGGGGGAGACATTATGTGACAGCAAATCACATCATTGTACTGACAGCGATGAAATCAACCCTAAAAGTTAAGTCTCTTGAAACCAGGGGTCTGGCAACTGAGTTGGTTGGCTACTAGATCCATCACTGTAAGGTGCTTGCCTTTCAGTAAATGTTTTTAAGTTCTGAAATAATCTTTTTTATCTGACATGCATGTAGCACAGCTATGTTGTGCATTTGAAGAAATCAAGAGATAATCTTAAATTTAACTTGAGAGTGAATAGAATATAAAAAGCTATTTTAAAAAATTTAAAACAAAAGTGACACACAATTGTGATTACACCAAGGAGCTCTGCAGACTATTTTAGCACCTTTTATGTAGCCCAGTCATTTTCTGAGTTGATACTACCATGTGCAAGCCCCTCTTAGAGCTACCACAGTTAATGTGTCTGAAGAGGATGTGAATGGTAACATGGAGTGCTCCATGAAGCAGGTACTGTTCTTATTTAATCCCCACCACTGATCTAAGATAGAGGTAAGGGAAGTGAGGTGACACAGCAAATGGAGATGCAAAACTTGCAAGAGGCTACAGAGTTTGCTAGTGCCAGAGCCTAGACTTGAATTTAGAACATAGAACTCCAGAAATAGGAGCTAACTTGTCTAGCAAGGTCCTGTCAGCATAGCCAGGCCTCACAGAGCTACCTCCTACCAAGACAGCACTAAGTGGATCATCAGAGGTATCCATAGGCCCATGGGCTCCTCTGGCCAGCTGTGTCCCTGTGTTAGGAAAGACCAGAGTCTATGGTGCATGTGACCCTTCCCCACCAGGGCTAGGCCTGCAGAAAGTCTTACCTCAGGTGACTGATGGAGACCAGAAGAGAAGTCATAGTCTCTGCCTTCCAGAAAATCACATTCTAAACCTCCTGTTCAGAGCTCAATTTTCACTTCCCTTAGATTTTCCTAGGTTACTTTGAAGTGCTGTATTTTATCCTTCAGAAATTTCTAGTGTCACACATTGGCTCCATCTTTCCAAACTGAGAAATGAGTGAACCATCAAAGTTAATGGGTCACCCAAGAAAATATCCAAGTAAGTTGTAGTGGGTCTAGTACACTTGTATATTCACTGCCTTCACCAAGACACAGGCATTTCTGAGGGCCTTCATGCTGCATTGGCCTTTGCACCACTGATGTCCCTCAGTTGGAGACTGGGGTTATGTGCAGCAAGTGACAGATGGAGAGTTTAATGATGTAAAACAAACAAGCCCACACCTCCTCTGAATAGGCCTGAAAATGCTGATACATGAGTCCACAATGTCAGCACTATTGGGAGCATTCACTGGAAGCTGGAAAACTCTTCAAGGGAGAGAAATGGGACAATTAACAAATACTCATGAATGCCAGGATAAGAATCCTGCACTTTGTGTGGCATTCAGTGAAACCTTGTTTTCGGAAATTATTTCCAACACATTTACTGAACACGAGCAAAGAAATGTGTCCCCTTCTAGAATACAAAGGTAAGCAAGGCATAATCATCTCCAATGAAAAACTTGTATAGTATTGGAAGAAGTGACAAATATCTATGATATTTCAAAATAGTCAGAGCAAAATTGGTCCTCTTTCTTCTCTAGGGGAGATTTATTTTGATATTAGCATAGGGAACTTACTTATAAATATTTACTCTCTTACCCTTAGATTTTGAAAAGAAAGATAGGGATGATACTGTTCTCAATTGCTACACAGTGATGAAAGCCAAAAATATTCTCATGTAAAAAAATAAGTAAGTTTCTAGGTAACATGCCTCCTGATGCTTTACCCTGAGCAAACATCTAATTTTCTAATTCAAGGGTCATTTGTAGAGGGACTCAAGATACTTATCAATGGTATAATATAGACTGATAGTTATCAATCCAATAGCCTCTTTTTTTTTGTGATCCTGATCGGACCATGTGCTTCCCAATGATAATGTGAATCCTGACCCCTGAGAATGAAGTATTACTGACTTAAATCCATCATGATAATCTCATTCTGTTTAGCCAGTTATTGGTTTAGAAGTCAGCCTGAAATCTGTTTCTTATCTATAAGATGACATGGTTGTCTACTAGCGAGGCTCCTTGAAAAGTCTTTCTTCCTGGGTGAGAGAAGCATATGATAGGTGTGTATACTGTCTACAAAGGACATTGTCCTATGAAAGTGTGATACTTGTAGTTATCATGGCTATAGTACCTTTAAGCTGGGAGGGGTGGAGCACACCTGTAATCTCAGCACTTGAGAGGCTGAAGCAGGAGGACTGTCATGAGTTTAAGGGCAGCCTAGGTTACACAGTGAGCTCAAGTCCAACCTGAACTACATAGCAAGACCCTGTCTCTAAAAACAAAAACAACAAAAAATGCAGTATCTTGGAACTATTGTGAATGACACTGTCAATGTGATAGGCCCAGAAGAGCCTTAATAACATGATCAAGTTGCTGAGACACTGAGAATCAACCATCTCATGACTTCCTGCTATGTGAGGTCATAATAAAAAACTACTTATGCAAACCAGCAAAGTTCCTTGTTTCAGCCTCTAAGAAAACAGAAAGGAAAGGAAATTTCAAAGTCAGGTACATCTGACTCAAAAGCCATTGACTTGGTGCCAGGACATAATTAAAATCTAACGAGGTGAGAAGGTAAGAAAGGAAGGACTTGGCATGACACTTTAGTGAATATCCTTACAGCATATATGGGCCACTCCCAGATTTATATGAGTTTCTGCTTCAGTGCTGTAAATCACCATCAGCTGTAGAATAGCTAGCAACATAATGACCAGAGAGTTTAGCAAATTATCTAGACAAGACAGTTTGGTTTCAAGGTATTTCAGGGATTCAAATCCAAAACCAGGAATTATCCAGGAACCAGTATCATAAGCATCACTTAATAGAAATGCAATAGAGTCCTAACCAGAGTTACAGGATCAGAGCTGCAAGTTACGAAGACTCTAAGTGATTCAGGTACACATTACAGTTTAGGAAGTAACAATCTAGAGCAATGGTTCTCCACTTCAACTCTACTTTGGATTTTCTACAGAGCTTTAAAAAAGTCAAGCTTTTGCTTCAATACCAGTATAAATGACCCTCTGTGTGATCAACAACTGAGGTTGAGAGACTAACGCTAAAGAAAACATAAGTGGGCTAAGAGGACAGCCAATATTTGGGCTCTGACCTTCCAAGGTCAACAAGGAACAGGAGGACATGAAGGGATCTCCCTACAAAGATCCTACAGCTCTCTTGAGTCACCTGACCTCCTGAGCAGGGAGATTGTTGGACCCAAGAAGACAGGAATTAACCAGTGTACCCTGTGCTGAAAGGAGGGTCACTAAAGTC
>NW_004955474.1:175668-177963 GCF_000276665.1 Chinchilla lanigera | reverse complement strand
AAAGAAGACTACATAAGAGCTAAGAGACTGTATACATGTTATCTATAGTTCCTTCTGAAGGTGCCTCACCAAACAAATATTACTGGGATTTGTGGTTCTCAAGTCCCCTTCTGGAGTTGAATTCTAGGTTCTTCTCATCTCAAACAAAGAACTGAACAAAATAAGAGTAAAATGGTAGTAAAGTTTATTTGAAAAAGCAAAAATGAGGAGTGATGGAGAGGAAAAAGCAAGGTAAAAGTACTCCCTGGAGAACACAAGATGAAGCTATGAGGAAAGCCATGATAGCAAACCCTTGTGGCATCCTTCTATGCCATCCAAGTCTCAAGGAAATCCACCAGAACTTCTACATAGGGTCCTGAGTGGCAGTGCTGGTATCCAGCACCTTAGGTTGATGTCAGACCTAGGCCATCCTATTGAAAACCTGCTCAAATTCTCATGAGAAGTCCATGTGCAGGGCTTTGGGATATGTTCTACGCATGTGTTTTGGGGATCTTGTAATTAACGCATGTGTTTTGGGGATCTTGTAATTAACAGGTCACTCCTATTTCTCCAGCTAATTTTGCCAGACCCTAATCTCCTATATCATACCTGGTTGCAAAAATAATCCTTGAAAAGCCTTGACTGATCTCTCTGAGAGAGAGATATTTTAATTTTAATTAACACAGATCTCACTTTTATTTTGTTTTAAATACCCAGAAAAAGTATAAAAGATATATAAAAAAAAAGATATATAAAAAATAATAGTGAGAAGAGTGTAAGCCTACACTCTGTGCTTCCTCCATTATCCCTGTGACAGCGGGGCCTGTGAGAGGAGTGTGAGTCCATGCTCTACACTTCCTCCATTGCCCAGGGAAGGTAGTGTCTGCAAGAGGAGTGTAAGGACACACTCCTTTGGTAGGTGGACCAACTGGAACCCCAAGACCTGAGACTCAGGACATCAGGGACCCAGGTGTACAGGCACACACACTTTTGGAGGGCAGAGAAATCAGTGAGAGCAGCAATATGGAAGTGTCTGAGCAGCAGTGAGGAGACAGAAGTTGCACTCTGGAGAACTCCATCAACAGAAGACCAGTCCCAGCTGCCACATCTAGAGGCCAAGATCAGCTCCAGACCCAGCTCATTTCTGGGATTAAATATGGACACTATCACAGAACTATAAACACAAGAGATATTTTGCTACTTTTTGTAGTTCACTATGTTTATTCATGCTTGTTGGTCTGATTGGCTATCCCATTCCTTTCTAGTTGGGTATCACCTTGTTTTGTTTTGTATTTTTTGGTTATTTTTGTATTTGGGTTCTTTTCTTTTTTCTCTCCTCTTTTTTTCTGGTCTCCTCTTTCTCTTCTTTTCTTTCTCATTCCCTTTCTCTTCTTTATTTTTTCAATATTTCAGTTTCCTTCCTTTTCATTTTCCTCTGTTGATCCTCTTTCTCTTTTTCCTCAACTACCTTTTGAATTTAAACTTTCAAGTGAGTAAACATTGTCTCTGCTCTTTCTGACTACTTAACATTCTACTTCATCCACTCCCTCCTGTGTTCTCCAGTTTCCCAAAACTCGGGTGATCATCCTTTAACTTGCAGCCTTTACTCTACTATCTTTGACCTTACTCATTATGTTAACCTATTCCCTACCCATCTTAACCCCTTTACCCCATACAGAAGGGTAAAATCACCCCACTAAGGGGAAAATCACTGCATACAACTGCACACTATATGTTTGATTTTGTTATATAACTTTAGAATTTGTTCCTGTGGTCAGAGGTAGCAAGTTAATGGTTACCATAGATCATCAGTAGTTCAGCTGTACTTAAAACTATTGTTATTACTAATGATACTACTTTAGCCAGGATGTCATATATGTTATAAACAGTTTTTCTCCCGTGTATGACAACACTGTGATTGTATGAGGTCATAATCATCACTAGAGCCCAGTATCAAAGGATTGGGAGCTGAGCCAAGGTGTAATTTTGCATCCTTTACAAATTGGGAAGGTAGAGGTTTGTGACAACTGTAAGAAATGACTTACACCAAGAGGACATCCCTGAAGAACAGTCGTCCTCTAGGGAAACCACAATACTAGTGATAAAGCTATAGAGCATAAGAAATCAGCAAGTATCAACAGAGCAAACAAAATAAAATAAAAAAAGGGAAAATACAGAATGAAAAGACACAGAAGCAAAATGCAACCCCATAGGCCCAGCCCACCCAGGCCAAGCCTGGAATTCAATGAAATAGATAAAATTGGAAGTCAAACACAGAAACTTTCTGAAATGATAGCAACAGAAGTGAAAAAACAA
>NW_004955474.1:158756-174113 GCF_000276665.1 Chinchilla lanigera | reverse complement strand
GCCCAACATCATCAGAAAACAATCTTCTCAGGTGCACAAGGGACATTTGCTAAAATAGGCCATATACTAACCCACAGAACATGTTTAAGTAAATGCAAAGGAATTGAAATTATCCCATGTGTATTGTCTGACCATAATTTAATGAAATTGGAAATGAATGGCAAAAGAAATGGCAAAAACTCCATAAACACATGGAAATTAAATAACGCCCTCCTAGAGCAACCAGTGGTTCACAGATGAAATAAATGAGGAAATTAAACAATATCTACAACTAAATGAGAATGTAGACACAACATACCAGAACTTGGGGGATACAATGAAAGCAGCCCTAAGAGGGAAATTTACAGTAGTGAGTTTTCACATAAAGAAAATAGAATGAGCACAAATAAACAACATAATATTACACCTCAAGCTTCTAGAGAAAGAAGAGTAAGACAAACACAAAGCCCATACAAGCTAGGAAATTAAAAAGATCAGAGCAGAAATTAACACAATGGAGACCAAGAAAACAATACAAAGAATTATTGAATCAATGAGTTGGTTCTTTGAAAGAATAAATAAAATTGATAAACCATTAGGCAACCTTATCAGAAAAGGAAAGAAAAAAACTCAGATTCATGCAATTAAGAATGAAAAGGGTGAAATCACTACAGATCCTGTGGAAATTCAGAAGATCATCAAAACCTACTTTGAAAATCTTTACTTACATAGGATGCAAAGCAAAAAGTTGATCGACAGATTCCTAGAAATGTACAAATTACCAACGCTGAATCAAGAAGACATAAAAATTCTGAGCAACCCATATCAGTTAATGAGGTTGAAAATGTAACTAAAAACTTACCAACAAAGAAAAGCCCAGATCTTGATGCATTCGCTGATGAATTCTACAAGAAATTTAGAGAAGATTTAATGATAATACTCTTCAAACTCTTTAATGAAGTTGAAAGGGAAGCAATACTCCCTAACTCATTCCTGGAGGCAAGTATTACCTTGGTACCAAAATCAGAGAAAGACTCAACCAAAAATAGCAGAATTACAGGTCAGTCTCTCTAATGAAGATACACGCACAAATCCTCAGTAAGATACTAACAAACAAAATTCAGCAAATTATCAAGAAGATTATACACCATGACTATGTGGGATTTATCCCAGTAATGCAGGTAATGTTCAGCATATGCAAATTAATAAATGTAATACATTAGATCAACAGAGCCAAAGACAAAAATCATATGATCATCTCAATAGATGCAGAAAAAGCTTTTCATAAAGTCCAGCACTCATTCATGAAAAAACCCTACAGAAAATCAGAATTAATAGTCTTCACCTCAATTTGATAAAAAAAAAAACCATCTATAGGGCTTGGGGATTTAGCTCAGTGGCATAACACCTGCCTTGCAAGCGCAACATTGTGAGTTCAATTCCCAGTACCAGAAAAAAACTGAAAAAACAAAACAAAACAAAAACAAAAACAAAGCATAATAAACCAACAGCCAACATCATACTAAATGGACAAAAACTGAAAGCTTTCACTCTAAAATCAGTAACAAGACAAGGATGTCCACCACCACTACTCCTATCAATGTAGTTTTGGAAACATTAGCCAGAGCAATTAGACAAAAGAGAGAAATAAAAAGAATGATAGGAAAGGAAGAAGTTGAATTATCATTATTCACAGATGACATGATACTCTACATAGAAGATCCCAAAAACTCCACCAAAAGACTTCTAGAGTTAGTTAATAAACAAATTCAGTTCCATAGCTGGATATAAAGTCAATACTCAGAAGTTAATAGTATTCCTGTACACAAACAAACTCATTGAGAGAGAAATTAGGGAAACCATACCCTTCACAATAGCATCCCCAAAATGAAATACTTAGAAGTCAATCTAACAATCTATCAAAGGAAGTAAAGGATCTATATATTGAAAATTATATTACTCAAATAGGAGATCAAAGAGTATCCTTTGCTCATGGATAGGAAGAAACAACATAGTGAAAATGGCCATACTACCAAAATTGTTATACAGATTTAATGCAATCTTGATCAAAATGCCATTAACATACCTCACTAGAGCTAGAGAAAATACTCCTAAAATTCATCTGGAAGCAGAAGAGACCTAGAATAGCAAAAGCAATCCTAGACAACAGAGGCAAGGCAGGAAAATAAATGTGTTTATTCTCAAGTTATCACAACCCATGACTCAAAATTATACTACAAAGCTACTGTGATAAAATCTGCATGGTACTGGCAAAAAAAACAGACATGAGGACCAGTGGAACAGATTAGAAGATGCAGACACAACTACCAACACACTCAGCCACCTTATCTTTGACAAAGGGGCCGAACAGGTTTAATGGAAGAAAGATGACCTCTTTAATAAATGATGCTGGAAAAAATAACAGTAATCCAAATAGACATAAAAATGGGGTCCAAACACTACACTGATCCCTGCTGAAAGACTTCAGCTATGCCTGCACCATCACTATTATGATTCAGTGAGGCTGCAAAAACTACACCAACTATAGAGACACAACAGGAATCTTCAAGTTCCCTAATTAAAACAATCCTTCCAGCCACAGAGTCCTTTATCTTCTTATAAAGCAGAATAAAACAAAAAAACTTATGCACTCATAAATGAAATTTCTCTTTATTTTTCAAATTTTAGTTTATTAGTTCATGTGGGTAGTACATAACATTTACATTTCTTGAGGGAAGTTGGTACATGTATATAACACATCCTGATAACTTTTTCATCCCCTGTCCCATTCCTCCCTCCTCTCTGCACCCATCTCTTGATGCCTTTATTTTTTATAAATAATTCACATCAATTTTTAAAGACTTTAATATAAAAATAGATAAGAACCCCTCCTTCAGGAAAGTGTTTAATTAGGCAGCATATGGTAAATAACATCTCCTCCATAGCTCTGGACCAGACCTCAAAAAAACATTAAAAATACAACCTTCCCCCCCCAAAAAATCCCAGTTTATTTCAATCTAGTTTTCTTTAAAATGAACCTTTTTCTGTGCTGTACCTAAAACCATAAAGAATGACTGACAGGTAACCTCCACAAGCAGACAAGTCTAACACCTATTTGGTTATAATCTATCCTCCAATCCCTTAAAAATAGCATTTAAACTTGCCTCTTTCCCTTAATCACCTAATGTACTTTTTCATTCAGGTCCTTATATTGAGACATATTTTCTTAATCCCCTGGTAAAATTTCTCTTTTCATAAAATTTATGCCTTCTCACTTAAGGACTGTCAATATAGGTCTGCCCTATAGATTGAACCATCAATAAATATGCTAGACTCCTTTAACTGGGTCCACGAACCTGACTTTCTAGTTCATAAGTGCGAAAACCCAGCCTGGGTTATACTGAGAGTCCCTTAGGAAAAAAATCCTGACTCGGCATCTTACCCTGACCCTCTCAGCAAAAACAGTTACGTAGAAAATCTTTGCCCACCTTTTCTAATGTCCCTATAGTTAGGAATATTTCTTCAGAGGGGGGAATATAAGAAGGATAAACCTAAAATAGCTTTGGCTAGATAAAAACAAAAACAAAAAAAACTAGCACATACACTGAGTTAGGAGCTAATTCAACTCATGCAGTTAATTAAGCTTAAAAATGTAAAATAAAAACCACAGGAAAAAAGATAAAATTTAGAAATAGGTAAATAAGGACCCCTCCTCCCAGGAAAGAAACTGACTAGGCAGAATATGCCAAGTTAATAGCTCCTCCTTACCTCTCTGGACAGACTTAGAAAAACATTAAAAAAACAAAATGACCAGTTACTTTCAATTAATTTTCTTTCAATTAATTTTCTTTAAAATGAGCTCCTTCTTGTGCTCTACTGATTCATATAAGGGGAGGAAAAAAAGAAAAAAAACACCCACTTGGACTTCCATTCAAAATCTACACATGGGGGGCACATACTTTGAGTTTTTTTCTTCTTATTTGCAATAAATTCTTCTATAGCTTCCTCCTTTTGTACGTGATTTTTTTCTTCAACTTTGTGACACAAAAGGCACAGCACTGCACAAAGTCAGTTGTTTCACCTTTTCACGGGTAGGGAGGATTCATGTTCACAAAGACCTTGATGATCCCTAAGAAAAGTGCTGACCAGCTCTGACCGTCCCTGTGTCAGATGCCCCTCCCTTCCATCTCAGCAGTCATCTCCACCCTGGAAGATGTCAGATCCCATTGCTCCCCCTGCTGTTATCTGGATTGGCCACCTTGGAGCATGTAGCCCAGGTGGCTTTTCATCTGCATCTCCAGTGACTGGCCAGGGGAAGTCAACACCAGACTTAGATCCCAGCTCCATCCATGATGAAGCAGTGGCCTTGGCAGTATAATTTGCCAAGTTGCCAGAAGGCCTCCCACAAACAAGCCAGCTCCTAGAGCTACGCCACCAAGAATTTACTCCTTCGAGGTGTGGATGCTTTGTTGAGGAACTTACAGTGTCACAGTGGAAGGAGAATTGGACCAGCTGTCAGAAAACTTACATCTGGGTCTCCTGCTTTGGTTTGGCACTAGATCTGCCCCCACAAACCTGGGACAAACCCAATCTCTGTTTTTCCTCAATGTTTTTCCACCTAAAATGGTAACACCAATGCTTGTCTCAGAAGGCTGCTGTTAGTGAGAATCAGACAAGATAATAAATGTGAAAGCCAAGAGCTGAAGACATGTAGCAAGCATTATTATTACTAAAATCTTAGCTGGCCCAGGCTGGATAATCCTAGGATGAATTAGTTGACAGCTTCTTAGGCCTATCCAGGGAGCGCATAGAGACCTCTCGGAAATGGAAAGGGAGAGACATTTGACTGCAGGGCCAATGACATAAGTGTAGGGCTGGAGAGGGCTCTGGATCTTTTCCCACTTGCCTGGACACCTGTGTGCACCTGTGGGAACAATGCTGCTGATCCAGCTCAGCCTAGACTCCTGGTTTCCTCTGGGAGGTGTGGGACACAGAGTAAACATCAATGGGTGCTCATTTGGTTGAAGAATCAGTAAAAAAACATAGCCAGATGGAAAAGAAATGCATTTTTTCAAATGTTCACTTTCAAATTGTTTACAATGATGAAAACTTGGAGTACCACAGATGCTATCACTAAGGGAATGGCACACTTTAAACAACCTAGAAAAAATAGATTATTGTCATACTGGAACTCTGTAAGCAAAAATACTGGCAAACAAAACTAAGAGAATCCAAATTAACGGGTTCACACTAAAAGACCACGCATGAATTTTTGTTCACTTTTCAGCAGATATTTATCAAAATATTCCCTGAATAGATTCCAGAGAATCAGCAGTGGAAATCTTCTAGATAGACAAATGCAAAGCAGGGAGAAAAATTATAATAGAAGCATAAAGTGGGCATTATTTAGATACATTGATGAACTTTTTCCAAAGTTCTTGGATGGTATGAGTTAAGTTCAATTTTCTTTGGGCTTCTCTTTGTTTTTTGATGTTGCTCAAGTTCGTTGCTACATCCTTCCTCTCCTCTACTTTCTACCTCCTTCTTCCTCTTCCCATTCCCAGGAAGTACTGTATCACCAAATGACATTCCCATTCCTTTTAAAAATTTTATTTTAGTAAGACAAACTCTTGCTAAGTTTCTGAGACTGGGCTAAAACTCGTGATCTGCCTGCCTCAGCATCTCAAACAGCTAGTATTACAAGGACAGACCATTGCACACTGTTGCATTTTTGTTGTTTTGGTTTGGTTTTAATTTTGTTTTTGTGTTGGGGTTTCCTGTTGGTTGCATTTTGTTTTGCTTTGTTTTTGTGTTTTCTGTTGAACCCAGAATCTTTGCACTGACTACATCCAAGAGCTTTGTATTTGTTTTACTCAGAGAGAGAGTCTTGCTGTTACTAAATTACTCAGGCTGAACTTGAAGTTGTAATTTTCCTGTCTCAGCCTTTCAGAGTGCTGGAATTACAGGCATGTGTCACCATGCCTAGATTGGCCTGTTTTAAGAGGAAGTTCACTTTTGCCTCCGTTCTTGAAAGATCTGTGAGGATTCAGGAGCAAGAATATACTTCTCAGATACTCTGTCTCTTTTTGAGTGACTGGGGCACTCAATCTCAACAAAATGTACCAGCCATGGCAATAGTACTCTTTGGAAGAGGGTCAAAGCCTCTCAGAGAGTTTCCTAATTCTTAGGACACCCAGAGCACACTGAGTTATTGTGGCATGGTATTTCTGGAGAAGCCTTCATGCATGCTTTAGCACAGACGACCATTCTGTCCCTGAAATGCTTCACACTATCGGTACGGTAGTGTGCAAAGTATTTGCCTAACTGAACCACTTTCACATGCCTTTTATTTTTCTCTTCCTGCAGCAGCCCATGAAGGAGATATCTACTAACTTCATTTCACATTTGAAGAAGTATCAAATTAAGTACAGCAAGAACATGGAGCTCAGAACTTCTGATTCTTAATTTGGATTACCTCCATTACTTAAGGATATCATAAGCAAACAGCCCACACAATACTTTCCACAAGTTTCTCTGGGACATGTTTTTATAAAGTACAGCCTCACCCTTTTTTAGGATGCAAATCTGCTTTACATAACTGTTCCAAGACCTTCTATATTCCTTTTTGTTATCTTTTAAAAATTTACAAATAAAATAGCATGTTGGTCCTGTCTAACATTGTGTTTTGAAGTCTGTATACATGGTGCAATTGTTACAGTTGAGTGGCCCAAAAAATACTCCAGGTTCTTGTGTACAACAAAGAAAGAATTGCAAATATACACCTTGTAGTATGTAGTAAGTAGCTACATATATTGAAGATCACAGGATGGTAGCCGGAACAGAGAGAAGAGCAAAGGGAAATGAGGGTGAAGGGAAAAGAGACTGAAATGCAATAGGGGAAAAAAGGGCTCAGCAACTCAGCCTTCCAGTATTTACAGGGTCAGACACCACTGATCTAAGGCACCCCCCACCATTTCCCTCACAAACATCAGTAATCTGCGTGACTGCTAAGCTGAAGTCTGGATAATCATGAGGGTGCTGTGGTGTTTGTGGTCAAACGGAGAGAAGGGAAGTCTCTCACACAACTTTTTTCTTTGAGGATTATGGAAGCACGGATAATCATCACGGTGGTGTTGCATTTACAGTTGAATGAGGGGAAGGGAGCAACTCACCTGGCTTCTTTGTTTCTAACTGTACTACAATGGTTAAATCCAGCAAAATAACAGATGTATTACCTTATATCATGTTTGTGATGAGACACATTAAGTATCTCTCTTGGCATTTTTCAAGAATACAATATATTGTCATTAGCGATAGTCACTCATGCTGTGTGACTTTTTTCTGTGGTACTGGTGTGCTTGCCTAGAATGAGGTAGCTGAGATTGCAGGTGTGTGCTACTGCACAGGGCATATGGGGAGAATCAACTGAATGTATTTTTTCTTCACATCTTTAATATTTCTTTTCTACCATCCTATATTGCATTTCCCTAATTAAATGCAGGAGTATTTTCTAGGCCTTGGGATACCCTGTGCAAAGAAGGAGGCCTGTTACACATTTCCACTCATTTTATCTTTACAGTAGTCCTGTGGAGTGTGAATTTACATAGCAAACAGAGGGAGACTCTCTGAAAAAAAGCAGCATTTACTTGGGAAGAAGCAGGGGATTAAATTCTGGAAAATTCTCACAGATCCCGCTATTGAATTGTATTTTAATAAGAGCTCTTCCTGAAGTCGTATCAGTGAGGTCAAAGGGCAGGAACAACATTAAGAATCTTGGAAAATATTGCTAAACTATTTCCTAGAAAATTATTTATAGAAAACATGCTTGTTATCATGGCTGCCTCAAGGTCCTAAATCAGCTCAAAATGTGTACCTGTCATGGTATTTTGACTTTGGAGGACAGCCAGAGACACATGGTGCAGATCTGTTCAGTAGGGTGGATGAAAACACACTATAATGTCTTATGAGCTTGCCTTGCTGTTGGATAGCAGTCAGCAAAAGCATTCACCATGTTTTGATCACACCTGGCAAAGACACTCATGAAAGAACTGCTTCAAAAAGTGATGAGAACAATGGGATAAATATGGTCAAAATGATAGGGAGTATTTTAAGAGGGATTAATGACATTGTTTCTTTTATAATGATAAAAATTTAAATGTAAACATTCACCATATATTTTGATCACATCTCATATTAATGAGTTATTGCCCCCCTAAATAAATATATGGATTGTTTCTATCTTTATTTTGTTGGAAAAATTAAAACATGACTATCTTTTGGGATTATTATTTTTCTAAGCCTTTTTTGATATCTCACTTGTATGCCTGTCATTAAATTAATATAATCTCTCCTCAGTTTCTTTTCCAAATTTCTCTTTTTTTTTTTTGTCTTTTTTGAGAGAGGGTCTCACTATGCAGTTCAGGCTGGGCTTGAGCTCACTTTGTAGCCCAGGCTGGTCTCAAACTCTCAATGCTCCTTCTGCCTCAGTCTCCCAAGTGCAGGGTACAGGGATGCACCACCATGCTCTGCTCGCTTGTCTTTAATCAATATTATTTTAATAGATCAAGAATTAACTTAAGATTTTATTCTCTCCTCTGACTCCACATTGTCTTAGATTTCACATGCATTTATTCAATTGATTCAGTTCCTTACATATCATTCTTTCTGATCCCCAAAGTCATTGCTGTGTCATGATGCATAATGCATCCAAAGAGTCACTGAACGCTTATACTCCCAACACTGCCCAGAAGTCTGAATCTAAAGTCTACTCTGAGACTCAAGGCAAAATACTAGCTGTGAGCCTTTACAAAAAGCAAAATCAAGTCACACAGTCACAAGATATATTAGTACAATGTAAATATGTCCTTTCCAAAAGAGAGGAATAAGGAAATGGAAAGGAATTAAATCAAATCATAACTGAGGGGCTAGAGATTTAGCTCAGTGGCACAGTGCCTGCCTGGTAAGTGCAAGGTCGTGAGTTCAATTCCTGGTACCGGAAAAAAACCAAAACAAATAAACAAAAAAAATCATAACGAAACCCAGCAGGGAATTTGTTAAATGCTATAACTTCATGTTGAGCATTCAGGACACACAACAGCATGGTGTGATCTCCAAAGGGATTGGACAGCTCTGTCCCTGTGTCCCTGTTTATTGTGGGCTCTCACATAGGCTACCTCTACTTATTGCCCATAGCTTTCCTCAGCAGATGCTTCATGTTCCTGGGCAGCTTCAGCTTCCAGGGGCCTCACTGTTTTACACATTACAATTCACGAACTCTGACTCTAAGTCAACATTCACTGGCCTGCCAAGCCTTCCTTGGACATCTGAGTAGAAGCCACTATGACACCACAACTCTTGCATTCAGCATGCCAGCATCTGCTGCCAGCTCAAGCAATATCCAAGGCCCCATGGATCATGACTGCAGAATCCTCTAGGGCCTGGATGGGTGAACTCAAGGAATACTGCCATAGTTGGCCCAGTGTGAGGAAGGGGCTCTGGGTCTTCTAACAAAGAAAGACATTCAAGTGAGTTTACACAGCTACACCACTGAGCCTACAATTGTTGGGATCTGGACAATTCATAAAGTGCCCTCAAGGTATCATTCTGATCATCCTACACACTATACTTGGTTTCTTCTAATGGCACTAATCTCCTTAGCCACACATTTATCTGCCCTATTACATACACTTCTTTTCTTGCCAAATAGCAAATTTTTCAAGTCTTTCTAATCTGCCTTTCTCTCCCAATTCTCCCTATAAATCAGGCTAAAAGCAGCCAGTAATAAATGACCAAACATGCTGCCTTGAAAGTTCCTTTGCCAAATGAATTAGTCCATCATCTTTCAACTCAGCATTCCACAAAATCTTATGGCACAAACAGAACATAGACAGATGATTTATCACAATAGAATATGAATAGTTTGTATTCCAAATCCCCATAGAGTCCCATTCCCATCTGACGCTTGTGAGCCTGGCTTTCATTGATGTTTCCTACCAGCATTCTGGTCATCTGAGCTCCATGAGGAGAACCATAGGGCTCTGCATACAGCACTCTAGGCTTTCTCTGTCTTGCTTCTCTGAACTTCTTCAAACTCCTCCTGCAAACCAATGCCAAAAACATCTGACCATATGATCAGATATAGTCACAGTAATGATTCCACTTCTTGGTACTAATTCCCTGTATCCACATTTTCATTGCTGAGACTAAATGCCTGACATACACAATTCCAGGTAGAAGTGTTGATTTTGGTTTCTAATTTTAGTAATTTTAGTCTATCATTACCTGGCTCCAAGGCAAAAACACCCCTGATGATAGACATGTGTTATAGTTTGCGTTTAGATGTCCCCGCAAAACTTCATGTGATCATAGGTTTTTCTCAGAGGTGGCTGAATCTACAGCATGTTATGCTGAGATTAAAGATGTGTGATTAGTAAATCAGTCCACTGACTGGTATGACATAGTTGTGACTAGGATTAAGGGTGTGAGTGCTACACCTGTCCTAGGGCAGGTAGCCTGCACACAAAATAAGGGACAGAAAAAGTCTTGTCTCCTTGCCCTGCTGCCTTTGCTCCCTTGTGGGAACCATGAACTGTTCTCCACAATGCCCTTCTACCATGTGCCACTCTGCCTTGGAGCCAGCCAACGATAGATTGAAACCACTACAAACTGTGAGCTAAATAAGCCTTTCCCCCTTTAACTTTGAGTGTCAAGTATTTTGTCTCAGTGATGAAAGAAAAGTAACTAAGCATGACACAACAGAGCAGCTTAACTCATGGCAGCCAGGAACAACAGCAATAGAGAAAGAGCTAGGAGAAAGGAAATTGAGACAAACGATACTCTTCAAAGGCACATTCGCAGTGACTCTCCAACTGTGCCTTGTCTCCTAATAGCCTATTCATCTATAAACTCATCAGTGGTTTGTAATTAACACAACCTAGTGACAACAGCAGTTCCCTACTGATCTAGTCATCTCTCTAGGCCCCACCTCCGAACACTTCTGAGCTTGGGATCAAAGGACAACAGTGGCTGTGAACAACTTTTGGCCATTATGAGTAAATGGTATATAAATGTCTAAGTGCAGGCTTTTCAACTTTATTAGATAAGTACCAAGGTGCACATTTGCTGCTTTGTATGATAAGAGTGTGTGGATGTATGTGTGTGTGTGTGTGTGTGTGTGTTTGTCAAAACAATACTAAACTGTCTTCAGAAGTAGATGCACAATTTCACATTCTTAATAATAAAAGAAAGTCGCTGTTGTTCCACACCCCTGCCATAATTTGACAATATTATTCTGGATAATGGCAATTTAGTAGGGAAGTAGTGTTAAATCAGTGTTGATTTGTGTTTCCCTGATGATGTTTGATAGGAGCTTGATGAAATATGCTTATTTCCCATCTTATATCTCTTTCAAAGGTGTTCAAGGTCTTTAGTCATTTTTAAATCAGGCTGTCTTATTATTGATTAGTTTTAGTAGCTCCTTGTATACTTTGCATATTATCTCTATATCAGACATGTCTTTTGCAATAATTTTTCCCAGTCTGAGGCTTGTCTTTTCACATTCTGTAAAGTGTCTTTTAAAGAGTAGAAACGTTTTACTGTTAATGAAGTCCACTTTATCAACCTTTTGTGGATTCTGATTTTGGTACTGCAAACCCAAACCACAGTAATCCAGATTTTCTTTTCTGTTGCATTTTTGGATTTTTTAAATCTTTACTTTATTTACATTTTATTAGTGCATGCTAATTACACAGAATAACGGATTTACTCTGGCATATTCTTACATGCATATAGCATACTTTGGCCATTTCTTCCTCCTACTTCCTCCTTCTCTCCCTCCCCGCTCTGGGACTCCCTTTCTTTTCTCTAACAACCTCCTTTTCGCTTTCATGTAATATTTTTTTCTAAATTCTACATATGAGAGAAAAGGTGTGATACTTGTCTTTCCGAGTCTGGGTTATTTTGCCTAACGTGATGATCTGTAGTTGTATGCCTTCCCCCATGAATAAGATGACTGCCTTCTTCTTCAAGAGGTTTACAGTCTTGTGTTTACAGTTAAACTTTAGAAGACATTACTAGACCAGATGCATGGTAACAGTCGTGTGCAGCGCTACTGCCATGTGGGCTGCCCTGGAGGCTCCTTGGAACTCCCTGTCTTCTGTGCTGTGCTCCACAAAGCTGCCTCGATGGTGGAAATAACATATGTTATTTCCATCTTCAAAAACTCCTGTATTGCCTACCCAGGAATCCATTGGATTGCTACTGCAAACTTTACCCCACCACGGAAATAGGCACACAAGTTTAAATATCACATGGTTGTCTCTTATGAGAAACCCAAATTTATAAATGAACAGCAAATTGAAAGACAGATAATAGGAAATGAGAGATAGACCTTTTGGAAATGGTGAGGAGACCAAGGGATGGACAGAAGAGGGAGGAAGGAGAGGGGAAAGGGAGGAAAAGAGAATTAAGATGTGCACATGGACCAGCTCCACACAAGAAGCGTAATCATTGTGTACTGCAAACATAGACTGATAAAAAGAAAAATTGATGACTCAACATGAAGTGTAGAAATACCTCAACTGTCTGCACCACAGATAGAGAATCTGCGTTTGTTTAATTTCAACCTTTTTGTGGGACTCTCCCTCATGAAATGCTCTGTGGATGTCCCAAGAGATGATTCAGCTGGTCCTTCATGAGCAGAGGAGCCTGGAGAAGAAATGAAGTTAGGTTATTGAGAGAAAATGAAGATTCATCTACTTTCCTAAAGCCACACAAAAACAGAAAGGTTGGTAAACTCTCCTTGGCCAAACATTAGGCTCCGCTGAGCCCTCATTTGGACTAGGCCTTCTCCTTTATCTCTGTCAGGCCCACATGGATGAGTTTTGGGGAAAATCTTATTAATTTTTCTTAATAGTATTCTTATAAAATATAGTGAAGTTTCCCCATTCTCCTCATCTAAACCCTTGAGCTACATTGAGTTAGAATCCTGTTGGTCCCATTTAGAGGAACACTCAGATCTTGAAGTTCCCACTTAGTAGTTGTTCACCCTCTGACCTCCTCCTCTTGCTTGTTGGGTATAAATTTCCAGCTTCAGTTTTCTGTGTACGTACTTGCTGGATCAGTTCAAGCTGGGATCACTTTCCTTGTTGGCAATGGTACCAGGTAAAATCTGTCTGTACTACATTTAACTATTGTTTAGTTCTGTTTCCAACAGTCATCTTGACAGCTTTAGATTCATATATAAATAATTCATGAATCAGTGCACCTTGCTGAGAGGAAAACATCAGGCAAGTCACAGTGCATGCCACACTCTGGAATTCTGTCCTTCAAAGACAATTTTCTAAGTGCTCATCTACACCTTATAGGCAATACTCCCACCCAAATGCAGCCTAGACCTAGGGCTATACAAAGACAAGTATCCTACAGACTTTATATCATCTTTGCAAGTATTGATTTTAATTCTTTAATTATATGAGGATAATGAAAAATATATCTTATACCTAGGTACACATATGAACAATAATTATGCACATTCTGTGTGTAATCACAAGCTGTTACAATGTCATTGGCACTTCAGTATGACTCCAAGAGTGGCAGCTGGGTAAACCAGCCTGGATGAGCTCAGGCACCAGGCACAGTGCTCTCCCAGATGGTGTCTGCATGGATCATGAAGAACTGCACCTTTGCTCCTGCACAGCAGAGTAATCAGCTTTCTGTGCCTCATGAGGTCTGATGCGTCCTTCTTCCTAGTCATGGGATTTAGTGGGCTTTGCGCTGATCCACCTAGCTTGATTCTCCAGCAAGACACCATAGTAACCTTCTGGTGTAGACTCTCAGTTTTTAGGCAGGAGCCCTCAGCTTTGTGATGTCATTGGTTTTAGCTTGGTTCTCCTTAGACCTGGGCTCAGAGTTCTTGATGGTAGGAAATTGTCACTTAATTGCTGCATCTTCTTTTTAAGGGAACTCTACTTTCCCCTTCACTTTTCATCCCCCCAAAAATGTGAGACCTGTTTCTTTCTCAGGACACCACCCCAGGTTTTTTGATTCTATCCCACGCTGCCCTTGAGGTCTTCCCCAAGCCACTGTACATGGTAGTCACTTGTGGACATCTCCAATGCTTTATCCAAAAGAGGGCCAACTGCCGACCCCACCGCACTGTAATGAAATGTATTCCTCTCCATTTGTACATTTTTTCAGTATTCATGATAAATATCTCAGTGTCTACTCTTTGGATCCTTTTATTTTGGTACACGTTATGTCTGCCAATTAACTCAGACATAAATATTATAGCATGTGTTTCTGTCTTTATGATCATCACATTTAATTTCTGAAAATTACCTCTTAACTATTGCTTTTGTCTCACTGATTTGTCTAACTGGCCCTCCCCACAAGCTCAGCTAAATGCCCTGACACAGATGTGCCCCACGTGCATAGTTGAAACCTTGACATCTTTTATCAGCTCCAAGGTGAACCCTAAAGGCCATCCCCCAAACAAAGCTTTGCTTTGTCTCTAAGTTATTCAAGAACCAGTTTTAACAAACTTTTAGCTTCACTACTTCTCCATAGAATATTTAATAAGCTAAAAGTGGTGAGAACACTTTGTAGACCATTTAATCTATAACTGCGAGCCCCATCACAGGGTAATTTCTATGAACGTAGGGACTCCTCCTGTGGCTTACAGCCTCTGTGTTAGGTGACTGCTCCTGGAGGCGTGTAACTCCTGCAATGAATACATAAATGACTGCACACATAGAAATAAGCCTGGTAAAATGTAAGGGTATTTGAACAGCTAAAGGTGCTCTATACTCATTCCACAGGAGGCAGAGCTGAGCTTGTGCAAGCCTAGCTTGTGCCCTGTGAAACGAAGAGGGCTAACTGTGGGAAAACAAGCTGTGATCAGTGCAGAGGTGTTTACCTGCCACCCAGGCAGATCATGAAAAACGATCCAAAGTGATAAGAGAAGGCAAGAGAAGGTATAACTGACACACAGGGGCGCAGCAGGAGAAAGATGCTTTGGGCAGCTCTGGACTTGGCGCTACAAGTGTGTTGGATTTGCTGCTGTGCCTGTGCAGACAAAAAGCATAGAGCCCAGCTCATGAGTTCCACACACAGAACATCATAGAATGTCATCAACGCTACAAGCAGTGATCATACTACAAAAGATCATGCTACAAGCTGTGATCTTTAATGCTTCACACATGTTCTAATTTTTTTTTATTTTAAAGAGAGTAGTACATGAGAACAAACAAACAAACAAAATAGAACAGTAGCAGCATACCAGTATCATGAACATAAACAAATCAAAGCAAGAACATTCAAAGTGATAGAGGGTCTGAAGACAAATTAATACAAATCAACAGTGGTTGTTACATTGCATAT